>NW_027185771.1:14536876-14633805 GCF_028583685.1 Petaurus breviceps papuanus
AAGCCTGGTATCAATCTGGTCTGACTTTGCTAGAAACTTGCTTTCCTTCCAATTTGGACTCTATCCCTCTACCCCAGGTGAAGATTGCTCTTTCCTTACCACACCACACCCCCCCAGGGGAGCTTATTTTAAGCCTACTTATTACAGTTTTATATTGTTTAGCACTTTCATATTCCAATTACTTTCTAGCTTTAGTGTTTTTCATTTGTGGGCTCAGGTTTTGCTCCCACTAGCAGAAATGTTATTACCAAAAAAAATCACAATAGAGAGCCAAGTTAAAATGTATGGAGATCCTTTGTTTACTTCTGCTTGTGCTGAACAGAGAAGCACTGGGACAAGACTTGTATTATAATGATGATGCATTTCCAGGAAATCATTCTCCTAAAAGAACTTGTCTGTTCAGCCCACACAAAATGGAGGGTTGTGCCCAACCCAATGACTCTGGGATTTGCCCAACATTCCATCTGGATCCTTCAACACTAAATAACTGAGTAGAAACCCCTAGATTGTGACCAAATGATTCTATATTTCACTATAGCTGTACAAACATGACCAGTCTCTTGACATCACAGGAAAGAGAATAAATACTGCACAGATGTTATCTGCTTCAAATGACAATAAAACCTCACTTGCTTTTGGAATTTTCCCCTACAGTATTACATATGTAGATGAATGTGTAGTGGGGGGAGACCTTAATTCATTGAAATGCTGAAAAAAAAACTAGTCTTGGGATTTGGTTACTAGGTTATTATTTTGTTTCAATGCAAATCGAACAGTCTGATGGAATGAGCATTGAACTTGAGAAAAATCAGTTCCAGCTTTGCAATCTACTACCATTTTTCCTCCTCTTCCTCCTCCTCATCATCATCACCATAGCTGGCAGCATAGAATAGAGAAGAGTGCTAGAATTGGAATCAGAAAGACCTGGGTTTGAATCTTGCCTCAGACATTTACTCACTTTGTGACCCTAAGCAAGTCACTTAACTTCTATGAAACTCAATTTCCTCAGCTGTACAATGGGGATAAGTCCAGCACTGACCTCACAGAATTATTGTGAGAACATACCTTCACAATGGAATGATATAGCTTCACAATGTCTTCCACATCTGTCCCCTCTTTTCCATCCCTGCTGCCATTCCCCCTCATTCAGGCTCATTGCCTCTCTTCTTGACTATTGCAATAACCCCCAAACTGATCTCTCCAGCTTTAGTTTTTTCCCAGGGTCAATTTGTTTTACACAATGCTGCCAGATTAAGCTTCCTAAAACAAACCTCTCATCACAGTGCTCCCTTACTCAAAAACTTTCTAAGGTTTTTCCCTTGTTCTTGTTCAGTTATATCTGACTCCCTGCGACCCCATTTTGGGGTTTTCTTGGTTGGCAAAGTTATTGAAGTGGTTTGCCTTTTCCTTCTCCAGCTCATTTTACAGAGGAAGAACTGAGGCAAAGAGGGTTAAGTAATTTGCCCAAGTTCATGCAGCTAGTAAATTTCAGAGACCAGATTTGAACTCATGAAGAGGAGTCTCCCTGATTCCAGGCCTAGTGTTCTATCCATTGTGCCACTTAGCTGCCCAAACAAACAGCAACAAATTCAAGACCCTCTACAATGTCAATGACAAGGAAGCAGGTGAGAGAAAAGGAGAGCCAAAGATGATTCCAGGATTTTAAGCCTTGGTGCCAACAACAGTAATAGGCAATTGGAAAGAGAGGCAAGTGGGGCTGAAGGTAGAGAGAAGGAAAATGAGTTCAAACTTACACATACTGAGTCTGAGATTTGGGCAGGATATCGAAATAGGAGTATCTATCAGATAAATGTAAATACAGAACTAGAATTTAGGGAAGAAAGTGAGGCTAAATGCGTAGGGGATTATAAAGAGTTGAGAAGTGAGTGAGTAAAGAGGAAATAAAGGCAGTAAGCTTAAACTTCTCTTTTTTGAAGTTGAGCAATGAAGGGGAGGAGAAATGAAAGATGTTGAGTGAGAATTGCAATGTTAAGGGAATGGACTGGTGTGTGAGTGTGTGTGTGTGTGTGTGTGTGTGTGTGTAAAGGATAGGAGAGACCTGGGAATATTTGCAAGAACAAGGAAGAATCCAACAGAGAAGGAGATATTGAAAATGAGAAAGAAAAAAGGAAGCAAGTTCCCAGTGGAAATGGGAAAATACTTCATCAAGAGTATGCTTGGAGACACTGACTTTGGCAAGGAGGAGAGCTACATAATCCTCTGAGATGGGGCAAAGAAGAGGATTGGTCATGTTGTAGAGAGGTTTAGCGACATGGAGGACGAAAATGAAGGAGCTCATGATAGACTCCCCAATGGCCTCAAAAAATAGGAACCAAGGATATCTGCTGAGAAAGGGGAGAGTAGAGGTGGATCTGGGTATTTGAGAAGAAAGCACCCAGTTTGGGTGCTAATGTGGGGAGTGTAATAGGTGGCCAATCAAAGAGCAATAAAAGAATTGTTGTGGAGTTGGGAGTTGAGTTAGGGATAAGCCAGTTGAATTTAGAAAGCATGAATTAGTTGTGGATCCAATTAATACACTTGCCTGACTTTCGCCAAGAGAGGTAACTCATGAGTAGGAGGGAAGAAGGATAATGATGGCAGTGATTCAGAGTTGAGTATTAGCAGAACAAGGGTGCAAGGGATTTGCAAGGATGGTTACCAATTGTTTCATGAAATGGTTAAAGATCAAGACTATAAGTGGGGAAAGTAATGCTAAAAGAATGCTTGTGAACTGGGAGAACAAAAAAAAATCAAGGGGGGCAGCTAGGTGGCGCAGTGAATAGAGCACTAGCCCTGGAGTCAGGAGGACCTGAGTTCAAATTCTGCCTCAGACACTTTAACACTTACTAGCCATGTGACCTTGGACAAGTCACAACCCCAATTGCTCTCCAAAAAAAAAGAAAAAAAATTCAGACAATTTGAACATTTGAGAGAGGACAAGAAATAGGGTTAGGAGGAGTGGGACAATGAGAAAAAAAAGGAAGTTCAGGAGATTGTGATCAGTGCGGGAAATTTAAGAGTTTAAAATCTTGAAGAAAAGCAATTTTTGACGGTGATGAGTCTTGTGAGCCGATAAGGTAAAATGGAAACAGAAGCCACGGTGCTTACCTATGAATAAACTGTATTCCAACCAAAGTGTTCCCCAAATAAACCCCAAGTTTTCCCAATTTCCTGCCCTTGATCATTTTCTCTCTGCCCTGTAGCAGCAAGCAACCCAAGCATCCTCAGGGTTACTGCCAACACAAGTTCTTAGACCTGCTTTGATAAAGGAAAGCAACTCAAAATGGGTTAACAAGCTTACTTTAATCAGTCAAACATATATCGTTTACCTAGTTCAGGGGAAAAAGGTCAGCACCCCGAACTTCAGAATATACAGACAGAATTATCAAGACAGAGAAACAGATCAAGTAGATAGTTTCCAAACTGCCCAACCATTACATCCATACCAAATCAACATCTGGGTTTTTCAAAGCCAGGGGACTCTCAACAATGGCTTCCCAGAGTTTCATCTGATCAAATCACAGAACACTTCTCAAAGTGAGCCCCCAAACAAAGCTACACAGCAGGGCTTATATAGCCTTCTCCTGGCTCAGAGAATGTAACAACCTTTTGGACCCACTGGCCAATCAAAAAGTATCTACTGAAAAACAAACCTCCCACCCCAGGCTCTAGGTGCACTTTAGCCTAGGGGCAGGGAAGATCTTAAAAATTTACATTCCCATTACATGCCTCCAGTATGTCTACTAGTGAAAATCCTCATCTTCTTCAAGTTCAAACTCAATACCACTTCCTTTGGGAAGTCTTCCCCATCCTACCCCAATAGATCATCCTTCTCCCCTAAGCCAACAGTGAATTTTGTTTCTTTCTCTTTTTTATGGTACTGGCTATATCCTACTTCCTACCATGGTTATGTGGTTACTTCTTTTATCCCCTCTACTTGCCTGTCAGCTCCTTAAGGAAAGGGGCTAGGTCTTATTCATCTACTCCCCACCCCCCCTCCTCACCATTACCCCAGCATAATGTCCTGCTCAGTTGTCAGAAGTTAATATTTAATAAATACTAGTTGAATATAATTTGGCCATCCAAACTGTTTTCTTTATTATCTAATGTTTACGTTGCTACGAATAGATTTTTAAACTATAAATATGCATGTATACACATTTCTCTCTGGCCTGAAGCTTTTTTTTTTTTTAAAGCAATCGGGGTTAAGTAACTTGCTCAAGGTTACACAGCCAGGTGTTCTGGGTGGGTGCTAAGTGTCTGAGCCCGGATTTGATCCCCAGGTCATCCCGACACTGGAGCCGGTGCTCTTACTCACTGAGCCAAAGCCTTTTGTTTACAAAGGGTGAGGACAATATAGAAGCACTCACAACTTCAGAGATAGAACTTCATCAACAAATAGGGAAGGGACAGGGATCTGAGCCACCTTTGTAATGCCCTTAGTGTTGGTCTATACTACTCAGAACAGTCTGTCCTTCCAAGAGTTAGAGGTGGCGTAGGAATGAATTTGAGAAAGTGGGTGTCATAGAAAGCTCTGGAAGTTAATAAATCACTAATCAACAAACATTTATTAAGCACCTACTATGTATTAGGCACATAGTAGTTCTGTGTGTGCCTGTAACTGTTGTACATCCAGGGAGGAAAGTCAGAAACTCACAAGTGTCGTGTGGTTCACAATTTAACTTTGTACCACTTGGAAACCAGGACCTAAACTGCCTGTAAGAGACGATATGAGCTACCATGAAAAGAGCTGCAGATTTGACCTAAAAACCAAAAGTCTTTCATGACAGAGTTCAATCCTCTGTCAATGGGGAAGATCAGCTGGTATCTTTGCAACTGATCATGACAACTTTGATCAATTTATAATATGCACCAGGACTAATTAAATCTCTTGATCAAGTCCATTCCACTCACTTTATTCCTCTTCAGTCAGTCTTACTCACTCAGACAAGAAGATGCTGCCAATCATCAATCTAAATTGGTCACAATATTAGAAAGACATCTTTAACCTACAGGAGAGAGGTTTCCAACAGGCAAGTCTTGGCAATGTGCAATATCCATGAGGTATCTATCTGGAAATGGCAGGATTCAATCAATCAATAAACATTTATTAAGTACCCACTGTGTGCTAAATGTTGAGAATACAAATGCCAAAAAAGGATAGTCCCTGCCCTCAAAGAGTTTACAATCTAGTGGGAGCGAGGACAGATAACACACGAAAGGAAACTCAATAGGAGGGAAGAAGGTATGTGGGGGCACAATGGGAAAGTCCAAAAGAATACAGCCAGGTGGGAGATAAGAGATGACTGGCCTGAGCACCCTCCTTAAATCAAAGTCGTCCAATCAGAGAGATCCTCATGCTGATAAGGTATGAGTACCAGAGTTGATAAGGTTCTTGCTCCATGATGGAGAAATCCAAAAGCACACAGTTGGGTGAGAAAAAGTGATTTCATTTCGGAACGTTCTGGTGCTGATTGTGTCTGAGAGTGGGGAATTTATCGGTTCCATCTTTCAGAGATCAATGCATGTAAGTCTGAAGGCAGCATTATAGTAGCATATCATCAGACCAAAAAATATAGGGGTTAATTGCTTCTTGCTAAGAATTTATAAGTGTATCAAGTAGGGCCTCAGATGGCAAGTGAACACTTCAGTCAGAAGTAGTACTGTGACAAAATTAAATGCTTCGGTTCGACAAGCATTTATTAAGCACCTACTGTATACAAACATTTATCACGCATTTGTTGTGTTCGAGACCCTGGGCTAGGTGAGAGGGAGAAAAGACAAAAACTAAATAGTTCTTAACCTCAAGAGGCTTACATTCTACTGGAAGGAGACCATGTAAACCCAGATAATGAAATATATATGCATATAAAGTATCTATATATATGCACATATATAATATATGTACATATATTGAAATGCATCTTTTACTTCCCTTTTATAAGCATTCCCTTGTCTGAGTGCATATATAAATATTTCATATGTATGACATATATATAAAACACAATATATTTCATATCTACAAAACACATATATCATATATATACTTTTTCCTCATCTGTAAAATGGGGGTGATAATAGCACCAACCTCCCAAGTTTGTTGTAAATATCAAATGAGATCATAATTATGAAGTGTTTAGAGCAGAACACTGGCACATAGTAGGTGCTATTTAAATGCTAATGATGATGATGATGATGATGAAAGTGAGTCAGGCAGAGGGTAAGGGACTTGTCCAGGGTCACACAGATGAATCTGAGATCAGGTTCAAACTCAGGTCTTCTTACCTCCAAGCCCAACACTATCCATTGCATCACCTAGCTGCCTGGATAACAAAATAAATATGCCTAGAATCCTCTTGGACCAATTTTGTAGGAAAGTACTATTGAATTACAAAGTGTCACTGTCACGAGACAGTGGAAGCTTGTGTAAAGTTCAAAGGACCAGGAATAAAGAAGCTTCAGTTTAAATCCTGCCTTCCATATAAGACTAACTATGTTTATATGAACTAGTCACTTAACTTCTGTGAGTGTCCGTTTCCTTATCTGTAAAATGGAAGCAGCAGGTCTGCTACAAGCACTATGCTTTGTGCAATGTTAAACCATTATACAAATTGAATTATTATTATTATTATGTCATATTGTTGTGTCATTATTATGTCAAGTTAATATCAAAAAGTCATGGGATTTAGGTTTTAGATGGGATCTTGAGGGTAGTCTAACTAAAATTCAGGATGAGTGATTGTCTAAGATCAATGGCTCTTGAAAGCTGAAAGGGACCTTAGAGATCTTTTTACAGATGGGGAAACTGATGTATAGATCAGTAAAGTGACATGATTGAATATATATCTTGTTAGTCACAGAGACATAATTCAAACTCAAGTCACCTGATTCATTATCCAATAAAAATGATCCTCATTTTGATGTCATACTCTCTAATAAGATTTTATAGCTGGAGGGGAACTCTAAGAGCATCTCATTTAACCCCAGAAAAGGAGCTCCAAAGTAGTTAAGTGACTTATCCACAATCACTCTGAGAGTGAGTAGGAGGGCTAGACATAGAAAGCAGGTCCATCAAACAGGTATATGTGTGTGTGACCCTGGGCAAGCCATTTAACCTCTGCCTGCCTCAGTTTCCTCATCTTTAAAATGAGGATAACAGGGGTGGCTAGGTGGTACAGTGAATAGAGCACCAGCGCTGGAGTCAGGAGGACCTGAGTTCAAATCCAGCCTCAGACACTTAATACTTACTAGCTATGTGACCTTGGACAAGTCACTAAACCCCAATTGCCCTGCCTTCCCCCTTCCAAAAAGACCCAAAAAAAAGATATAAAATGAGGATAATAACAGTACCTATTCCTGGAGTTGTTGTGAGGATGGAATGGAAAATTCTTATAAGGCACTTGGCAAATCTATAATGCTATATAAATGTTACCATCATCATCATCATGTTCCAGACACTGTATTAGTGCTGGGAATACAAGTGTAGAGAATTAACGTCTTAGTGGAGCGTTTTCCCCTATGCTAGGGGGCATACAAGTTTTTCAGTGGCAGCCCACATCATCATAAATCCATGCATAGGGCCAACACAAATTTCATTATTATAATTAATGACATTCTGCTTCACTTACAATTACTAATTGATCCAAGCCTGCTAGTGGGCTATTTGGGGACAGTCCCTTACAGTAGTATTGACTGGCAGGTAATTAGGTAGACTAGTTAATTAGGTTTTTTAACTAAAGATATGAGGCAGACCCCAGGGTTAAGCCAATCACCCCTGGGCAAGTACTACTTGTTGCTGTGAAGCCATTGGAGCTTATTTTAGCCTAAAACCTTCATTTTACCAAAGAACAGACTGAGCTCAAAAGATGAGCCCCATGCCCAAGGTCACATGGGTAGGAAGAAGCACAATGCACGTCAGATCCTCAGACTCCAGATCTGGCCTCCTTTTCCCATTCCACATGGTCTCCTCATGCTGCAGGCCTAGGAGCCAGACCATGCTGTCTTTTTAAAAAATGTCTAATGTTTCCTGGACTCTGTAAAAAGCATGAAAATCAGTTCATGGTCATTGCCCTCCTAGGATAATAGTGTCTAACAAGGACGATAATGCATTTTTGAACAGTGATTCCCAGCCCTTAATTTGGCAGTCCTTCAGGGGTAGGGAACTTGCAGCCTTGAGGCCACATGTAGCCCTCCAGGTCCTTAAGTGAGGCCTTTTGAATCCAAACTTTGAAGAACAAATCTCCTCGAGAAAAGAATTTGTTCGGTAAAACTTAGACTTAGTCAAAAGGCCTCCCCCAGGAGGTAGAGGGCCACATGTGGCCTCGAGGTCACAGGTTCCCCACCCCTGCCTTAAGCCCTGCCCCATAGGTTTCCCCCAACTATTTTAGGGGGTGTCACAGAATCCTCAGTACTAAGAACGATATTTATAGTTTCATTCACTTTAATTTAGGGAGGAAATAAGTAGGATTCCTGGGTAGATGGTTAGCATTTACATAACCCCTTAAGATTTGCAAAGTGCTTTGTAAATATCTCATGTAATCTTCAACCCTGGGAGGTAGGGGTGCTTTTATGATCCTCATTTTACAGATGGGGAAACCGAGGTAGGCATCAGTTAAGTTATTTGCCCAGGTCACACAATCAGTAAGTATCTGAGATGGGATTTGAACTCAGGTGTTCCTGCCTTCTGGGCTATCTCTTTATCTGCTTCACTACC
The DNA here is from genome assembly GCF_028583685.1 of Petaurus breviceps papuanus. NCBI lineage: Eukaryota > Metazoa > Chordata > Mammalia > Diprotodontia > Petauridae > Petaurus > Petaurus breviceps. The sequence goes on from NW_027185771.1 coordinate 14,545,590, forward strand.
TACTTTCCTCATGATGATGTCTGAGGTTCATTGCAGCTCAGAGTGTCTAGTATTCTAAGTAGACACAGAAGGAAAGGATCGTACAACTATTGAGTAACACAGATTTAGAGCTTAGTCCCTCAGTCTAATTACCCTATTTTACAGAGGAATATACTGAGACCCTAAGAGATAGGGTCACTCAGCCAAAGGTCACACAATAGAAAGCAGAAGAGTCTAGATTCGAACCCAGTTCCAGAGACTCTACTTTCATTTCATGGTCTCCAAAAAGGTGGGTCATTGTCACGCTTGGGGCACCCAGACTCTGAGATCTGGTGACAGCACCTTTCTATCATCATCAATCACACATGAAGTTTGTCATGGACCTGAGTCTGAAGTGGGGAGAATAGGAAGCCATCAGGGAAGGTACCCTAGAACAGGTGACATATGAGTTAGACTTTAGTGGATGGGTAGGAATACAACAGGCAAAGAGGGATATCTTGGGCATAGGGAATAATGGTCTTCTCAATGATCTCTACATCCATCAGTTACTAATCTTGTAGTGTGCCCTGAGGAAAACACCAGATTTAGCATCAGACGACTTGGATTCTAATTCTGATGTGGCCTCTAGCTATGTGGCCCTAGCCAAGTCATTTACACTATGGTGTCTTAGTTTCCTCATCTGCTAAAATGGGACTAGGGGAAGAAAGATAGTATCTTCCTCCCAGGGTTGTCCTAGAGCTCAAACAAGATGATGTATGTAAAAGCATTTGGCCAACCTTAAAGTTCTATTAAGAATGGCAGCTATTATGATCTGTGAAGGTGTGCCTTTTGTACATTATGATGGGGAGCAAGGGGGACATTACAATATTTTCAGATGAGCCATGAGCAAATCAACATCTTCTTCACAGATCAAAATCACCACGACCCATTTCTCAGTCCTTGCTATGGCATTTCTGAAGCACATTTTAATATTTCGTGTACTCTTCATTTCCTTAATGAATGTCAGTCACTCTCCTTTCTGTGAAAAGCAGCTGAAGTAAGGCTTCTGCAGTCACAGGGTTAATCTTGTTTTCTGCAGTTAAGAAAAGAAGCTTTCTTCATGCACGATTGTTGGTAGTGACCTACAAAAAGCTCAATGACACCAAATAGCTATCTGCCTTTTCTCTGTAGGGGACTGGAGATAATGCACCGTGAATCATGGCCATTACAGATCATGGGAAAGGAAACAGTCTCCTTTGACAGAGAGGCAGCCTAGCAAACTGTAACAAACACTGGTTTTACATTGCTTTTGAGTAATGGCTCCAACACTTCCTATCTATGTGACCCTGGGCAATGCATTTAACATCTCTGGATCTCAGTTTCCCCATCTATAAAATCAAGCCATTAAAAAAATTTTTCAAGGGGCAGCCAGGTAGCACAGCAAGTAAGAGCACAGGCTCCAGTGTAGGGATGACCTGGGGATCGAATCTGGGCTCAGATACTTAGCACCACACCCAGAAATAACTGGCCATGTAACCTTGAGCAAGTTACTTAACCCCGATTGCTTTAAAAAAAATTTTTTCATTGTCGGAAAGAAAAGGTTTGGTTAAGTCTTGAAGCACTGCAGAAATATGAATTATTATTAACTCATCAGTTTTCCAAGAGTCAATGTTTTGTTCACAAAATGTATCTCTGGTAACAGAATGTGTCATAATAGCAGCTAAATAGTGCAGAGGATAAGAGCTAGACCTGGAGACAGAAAGACCTGAGTTCAAATCCTGCCTCAGGCACTTCCTAACTGTGGGACCCTTGGACAAGTCACTTAACCTCTGTTTTCCTCAGTTTCCTTATATGTAAAGGAGGAAATAATAGCCCCTGCCTCCCAGGATTGTTATGAGGCTCAAATGAGATATTTGTAAACCTTAAAGCATTATTTCAATGCTAGTGTTGCAATAATATCTCAACATTTCTATAATTCATGCTAATTCAATACAAATTTCTCAAATGTCTACTATGCGCTAGGCACTAGGCAAAGGAGACAAAACCCCCAATAATCCCCGCCCTCAAGGAGTTTATATGCTCATAATGGCATTTGAATAAAGATGGCTTGAAGGGGAAAAAAATGCACTAATGACTAATGGGGTCTTAAAAGACCTTCTGTAGGAAGGAAGGTTAGGCTTCTGAGAGAAGAAGTGAGAATGGATTGCACTGTAGGCAAAGGCGTGTAGGTGGGAGATGGAAGACTAAGCCCAGGAAATAGCAAGTAGACCAGCTTGTTTGAAAGATTTTAAGAGGAATAATATATAATAAACCTGAAAAGGTAACCTGGAGTCAGACTGTGATGGCCTTTGAATGTCAAACTAAACAGATTGGATTTCATCCTAGGGGCAATAGGGAGCCAATGAAAGTTCTTAAATGGGATCCACAAAGCCCTTTATACTAAAGTGTACTTATGTGTACTTATAAGCATCCTTTTTTATTTGCAGAGGAGGAAAGTAAGGCTCCCAGGAGTCAGGTGACTTGCTCCTACTTACTCCACTAAGTTTTAGAACCAAACTCCTAAGCAGATTTCCCATCTCTAAGCCCAGCACTCTGCACTCCGCCAGAATGCCTCCTGTAGTGACCAGTCTCGTCTTCAAGGACCACAAGCTTTGCCACTGATGGCTCACTTTGACTGGTCCATGGTTTTAACAGGGCTATTTCTAGGTCTGAATTCAACTTCTAGGGTTCACATTGCAGCTTCTAGCATCTGGCTCCATGTCTGAAATCCAGTCACGTCTGTGTATGTACCTTGTTCTTTTTAAATAGCGTCCATCTTTTTAAAATAAAGTTAAAATATATTCTCTCATTCACTCAAAAAGAAAAGTGTTGAACCCCAATGATGTGCATAGCATTATGGACAATCCCCTGCTGCCCTTTGAAATTTACAGTCTTGTTAGGGGAGATAGGAAATATACGTGAAAAATGAAATAGTAATTCAGGTGCTGTATAAATGACAAAATCAAAGGGAAAAGGGTTCGGGTATGGGAAGCAGGAAGGGACTTTGAAGATCCTTGAGTCCAACCCCTTATTTTACAGGGTTGCACAAAAGCTATATATGACTAAGTGCCAAACAAGCTAGACAACAAGGTCAAAGGAGGAGGGAGTGATTTGTGGGAAGAAGTGGTTAGGGTGAACCTTAGGGAGTGAGAGTTGAGCCTTAAAGAATAGGGAGGAAGAATTGGGATATGTATAAAGGAGGGATTGAGGGAGAGTATTCTAAGGAGGAGTCATGGTACATGCAAAAAAAGTATAGCATTGAGAATAATAGTAGTAATAATGAGGACGATAACAAAACTGTAAATGATACTTTAAAGTTTGCAAATCCCTTTATATATGTTAATTCATTTGATACAACCCTGGGAGGGAGGTGCTTTTACTATCCCCATTTTACAGATGCAAAAACTGAGACAGATAGGGGTTAAGTGACTTACCCACGGTCACACACCGAATAAATGTCAGATGCAGGATTTGAATTTGGGTCTTTTTGAGAACAAGAAACGAATCAGTATGACTGGAGTGTAGGGTTTTTGTAAGAAGCAACAAAAAGGGGCAGCCAGGTAGCACAGTGAGTAAGAGCACTGGCCCCAGTGTTGGGATGACCTGGGGATCAAATCCAGGCTCAGACACTTAGCACCCACCCAGAAACATCTGGCCGTGTAACCTTGAGCAAGTTACTTAACCCCAATTGCTTTAAAAAAAAAAAAGGCAACAAAAAATGTATATGGGAAGCTATAGAATAATTGAATTTTGTTGCTAGAAGTCCTCACTTAGATGACCTTGGAGCAGAAGAAGGAAAAGGAAGAGAAGGATTGGGTATCAGTGGGACTCAGGTTCAAATTCTAATTCTATCACATTCTAGCCATTAAACCCTAGAAGAGTCACTTAACCTCTTAACTTTCTGGTCTTGGTTTCTCCCTTGGTTTCTCCTTTTACCTAAGGTGTCTTCTAGTTCTGAATCCATGCTCCTATGATGAAAGAGGTGTTTTAGGAAATTTAGTCAGGTACAGGATGAACTGGAAATTCAAAGAGATCTGAGACAGGAAGGACAATTAGGAGGCTTCTGCCATACTCCAAGAATGAAGAAATGATCACATAGGTGAGATCTAGCAGTATTCTGCGGGATGGAACTGGAGTAGCTAGAGATGTTCCTTTGTAGCTATTTGGGGGGGATCCCAAACTGATTGGAGATGACAGCTTGTTCTAATGGAAAGAACCCAGGCCTTGGGGCTTGGCAAGAGTTCAAACTCAAGCTCCACCACAAAGCTTGGCTTTGGATGTGTCATTCCATCTGTATGGGTCTAGTCCTGCTCAACAGTAAAATGAGGGGGTTGGACTAGATCTAAGTTTCTAATATCAACATCCCATGAAAAAGGAATTTTTTAAATCAGTCTTCCAACTTACAAGGGAGGAAAAACGGGGCAGGGATTCCTTCACTGAATTTGAATATATGCATGTGTGAATTCAACTCACCATTCTGCACAATTAAATGTGCCTAGACTGTGCTCCATAAATATCAAGGGTGATACAGGCACAGTTGAGATTCTGATCCACTTGAATACTTTGGTGGATCTATGATTTCATTTATGGGGTGACTGCCACCTCACTGTGCCTTCTCATTCCATGTGATTCATAGATCTTTCATAAGGATCTACCTAACAAAATAGCTGGTGGCCTTCCTTTAGGTTTTTTGTCTTAATTTCATAGATACTGGTTCAATATTTGGGAGATCCATATATTATTCCATATAACTACATGACTTGCCTATAACCTTCCCCTGCCAAAAAAATCCTCGATAATATCCCTTATACCACTTCTTGAGTTTAGAGGATCAGAAATATGCTACTGCCTCCAAATTGTGCTCACCATTGTCCTACAGGAAGATAATCTACAACTCTGATTCTTGAGAGATCATGACGTTCTAAAAATTACAAATGTGTATGTCACCTGGTGAATACTGTTGTTAAAAAGATGATTTTTTGTGACAAGGACCAGATTTGGTTCATTAAAATAATGGTGTGATTTCTCAAATTCAATCCAGCTGACTCATCTGCCTATATAATTCTGGTCTTAATTTATTGTGCCCTGGCGGTATCTATCTTAGGCATATATACTGAGGTATTAACTCTAGGTGGTTAAGTCAGGAGGACCTGAGTTCAAGTCCAGCATCAGATAAATCACTTAATTCTGTTTGTCTCAGTTTCCTTCTCTGAAAAATGAGCTAGAGGAGGAAATGGCAAACCACTCTAGTATCTTTGCCAAGAAAACCCCCAATGGGGTCATGAAGAGTCAGACATGACTGAAATGACTGAACAACAACTCAATGAACTGGCCTTCCATCCATGTGCCATAATCTGAACAATAAGGCATTTTTCATCCACATGGTTTTTCCTATGTGGATTTTTAAGTTAAAATCTTTTTTTTGTAATCATAGATCTCATTGATCTATGATTGATGATCTCATTGAGGAGCCCTGAAATGTCATGTCTGAGGTTTGACATGATTGGTGTGATGTTACCTACCAACGGGAGCACAGGGGAGGGACATCGCTGTTATGGAATCTCTCTTCCATTTGGACTCTATGTAAAATATCCTTTGTGACAGTGACAGACACTGTTGACATACAGCTCCCTCTTCATACTTCTCCCAGCACCAATAATCAGAGTTCTCTCTGTGGTTGCATTTATCTGGAGATCTTCTAAGATCTTGACATAAGTAGGAGGCTCCCCTTTTACTAGAGAAGAATCTTCAAGGTTGTTTTGTTTGAACAACAAACACAGCAGGGTTTCGTGCTCCCTAGAAGTTTCAATCAAACGTGTGACTGTAAAGGTAGGGTTGACTTTAGAAGATTATTCATAAAAACTCATCTGCTCCCTTTTCATATTTTCTTCAAGAACACCTTCAATACACATGTAACCTTTCTCATAATGATTCTATAAAGATGAGAAAGTGGGTAGTTATCGACATCTTCCAAATGACATCATCTCTGACTTTTTTTCCATTTTGGGGGTATTGAGATATCTTCTAGAACAATCCCACAATGCTTTTAAGACTATGTGACTTCCAGTATGGGTTTCCTCTCTGTGTAATTGTTTTCCCAGTTTCCTGACTTTGTCATCTTACCTCCTCATATCGTAAGTACATCAGCAGCCAAGGGGTTACTCACCTAACTGTTGATTTCACTACCATTAATGAGGAATGTAGAGTGTTAGGGACATAGTGCTCTTAGGGAGAGCGTCAGAGCTGGGAGCCATCTGACAAACAAGAATTCTAATCTGGACCTACTTTGATTTTGTGCTGCCTTTGGGAAAGGTGATGGAGCTGGCCCCTAGACATGTGGATTTGGGAGGCAGCCTGGTAACATGGTGAGTAGATGCCTGGACTTGGACTCAGGAAAAGCTGAGTCCAAATCCTGCCTCAGGTCCTTCCTAGCTGCCTGTCGATGGGCAAAAGTCCTTTAACATCTTTCAGCCTCAGTTTCCTCATCTCTAAAAGGGCGATAGTACTAGCACTTACCACACAGGGCTGTTGTGGGGATCAAATAAGATAAGCTCTCTCCATCTTCACCTATCAGAAACTTCAACACTCAGTTCAGAGGCCACCTCCCTGCAGCTCTCCCTAGTGCCCCTCAGCTTCCCAGTATTCTCTCCCACTCGCATTTGTCTTATGTTATACCTTTTGTGTACTGTTACATTCCTTCTCCCATCCCTTTCCCACCACTAGCCTTGCCCATCCTTAGGTGGGAGCACTATTTTGTGTTTATTTTCAGATTCCCAGTGCATTGTACACAAGTCACTTGATGCTTGTCACACTGAATTTTAATGACATAAGGTTTGTAGACATAGATTCCATAATAACATATTAAGAATAACATACCTATAGAATTGTAATTACCACATTCAAATGTCACTGAGAGCTGAAATTTCTGACATTACTGCCTTATGCATTTATACAAAATCTTTGTGTCCCTCCTTGGGCTCTGCTTGGTGTAGGGTCCCAGAGAGCTGTTTGTCTACCCCTAGTCCTAGTTTGAAGAGTCCCTGTTCTCTCTCAGGATTGTGACCCTATCCCATGATTCTTTTCTTTAAGGAATTGTCATTGCTAGACTCAAAATGACCTTTATTTTGAAAGTCCTTCATGTATACTTGCCACTAACCTGTCTATCCCAGCTTGTCAATTTTGAGAGTATCTGTTAACTTCCACCTCTTGTGGCTTTTTCCCATGACTGTAACATGGCCAACTCATTCATTAATATCCTTTTTCTTGAATTTGCCCTCCTCCATGTTTTCTAGGATAGATAAATATTAATGACCAAAAAATCCAAACTGGAAGGTACATTTGAGATCATCTAGTCCAAGCCCCTCACATGTCAGATGATAAATTAAAGATTAAAGAGTAGAGCTGAGTCACCCAAGGTCATACACACACACACACACACACACACACACACACACACACACACACACAGCGAGCAACAAAGCTGGGATCAAAATCCCAATCTTCAAACTTCAGGTCAATGTTCAGGAAATTCCATTAAGCATCAAAGAGATATTCAAGGTGAGTGATCTGATTTGTTTTTTCTAGAGATAAAATCTTTGTTAACAGGACCATATGGAGCTGAGAGATTACCGAACTGATCAGCATTATCGTACATGGAGAATCAGTGTTTGCATGCATGCAAAATGGTGTCATCAAGCCCTTACCTCTTTCTGTGTAGAGTACACCAAGTCAGGGAGGGAAATACAAAGAGGGGAAAGTCAGGAGAAATGAAAGAAACTTTTTTTTCATTTTTTAAAAAAATTTTAGACTTAGATACACAACAGAGAAAAGAAAAAGAAACATTATAAACTTAAATATTGATACTTAAATACAAAATAAGAAAAGATAAAAAGAATCCATTTGCACAGCAGAACATAAGAGAGGATTCAAAATATACAGCAATAAATTTCCATTTCAATAAAGGCTATATAATAAATACTACTGGTTGTATTTTAAACTATCCATCTTTTCTTCCTTGTAAGCTTTCTTTTGTTTTCTGCTGTGTACTTTTTACTTTGTCTTTTTGCCCCCTTCCTCCCTCTACAAAGGCTACAATTTAATCACAGATATATTTATATGGAGATATATACAGACATACACCTATGTATAATACACATACATACATATATTGACATATATTTCCCTAACAAATTCTACTCCTGATCTTTGTTTTCATGTCTGTGCATTATCTCTTATTTTCTATCCCTCCTGACTCCTCTACTTCTACCTGCTACCTTATTACTTATTCCACCTCCCACCCCAAGAATCCTTCCTTTATCCTCCTGTTCCCATAAATCTAAACACTCTTCTATATCCCCTCATTGACCTATTCCCTCACCCTCCCCTCTAAAGATCCCTCCCTTATCATTCCAAGGATCCCTTCCTTATGCTCCCATTTCCATCAATACAAACATCCTTCTATAACTCTCTTTAAGAAACTTTTACTGTGACATTTCCAGTGTCCTGAAGGGTCCTTGTGAGTGGTTTCAGAACTAATGAAGGTAGGGGGTGATAGAAGAGAAAACCTAGCAAAGTAATAGATTGCAGAAGAGAATCTAGAAGTTTTTTGTGAAATCATTCAAATTTTCATAATAACACATTTCTATAATACTTTAATGTTCATAAAGTGTTTAAGACAGGAATGTATGCATACATGCAAAATGCAAAAGTGCAACCAAGACTTGTGGACCCATGTCTGAATGAACCTAGCATCATGAGACTAGATACATTCTGATTTTCAAGGCAAATAAAAACTTCACTCCAATTGTCTGGTGAAAGCTCCTTTAAAGGGAACAAAGACATGTCTCTACGTGCCGAATCAGCATTCTGTGTTTTATGTATCTACAAAATTCATCTGGAGTTTGGGGCGGGGGGAATAAAAATGAATTACTGCTTCACACTGAAAATGAAGCCTGTTTCTCTCTCTTGGATTGGAAAGAATATGTATTAAGTTTCTATCAAATGACAAGAGTGCACTTTGGCTGGAAAACCAAATAGATTAAATAGAGTTTCCGGGCTAGTGATTTAACCAATTTGATTTCCATCAGATTCAACCTACCACTGCCACTTGGATTGTCTTACTTTTGACATCTTGAACTCCTCCACACATCGCTTACGTCCAGATCTCAGTTGAGTGAAAAGGACCTACTTCACAGCTCAGATGTGTTATTAAGCGACTTCTGGTGTGGCTTTCAAATTCTTGTCTTTTTTTGGTGGAAGAGACTTGTACAGCCTTAGAGTCTTTAATCTACTGACAGAATGAGGGAGGAGAAGATCTGAATTCTTTGCATCTGATGTGGTACATTAATTTCAGGGTCTTTCTAACTAGAAAGCATGGACTCCTTTGGAACTGGCAAAAAATAAACTTAAGTATAGGATTCTTCACATACGCATTGGCAAACTACAGCTGTAAGTCTATACTGTAGTTGGAAAGTGAATTGCTTTCAGAAAACTTTCTAAAATTAGGATGGTTATAATTTTCCTTGAATTTCTATATCTAAGTTCCTACTTAGTTACTGTTTTCTATCATTTTGAAAAGAAATTTTGCATGGAAAACTCCTTGCCAAGTTCTTTCTCAAAGATCACATCTTATTTTTCTTTGCTAGTTTAGCTGTTTTGAGAAAAGTGGTCTTATCTAAAAGACAGATGCCAGTGACTTGGAAACTATGTGCCTTTTTCCAAGGAAGAGTTTGGCCATGAAGAAGCTTGGACTTTGCTATTTCTAGTATCCCAGGACCAGGCAAAAAAGAGTTAGGTTATAGAGCAACTAGTAACTAATGCATAGAGATCAGGCTTGAAGAAAAGGAGACTTGAATTCAAATCCTTTCTCAGATATTTACCAGCTGTGTGACCCTTTTTCCTTAACCTCAGTTTCCTCATCTGTAAAATGGTGATAATAATGAAATCTACTTCATAGGGTTTTTGTAGGGATCAAATAAGATCACCTCAAAGTGCTATATAAATGCTGGTTATTATTATTGGTGGTGGTGGTGGTGTTATTCGTAAGTAGCCCAAAGAACAGAGTAAAGTCTAATGTCAGATCATTTGATTTAATTGCCTATACATGTCAAATGTGCTAGCAAGGTTCTCCATATGCATCTGTCTGTCAAATGCCTTCCAGTCCTTTAATGAGTAGTTTAAATCATAATTCCTTGCAGAAATTTCTACAGATCACCTTAGCCAAAAGTGACCTGTCCTTTCCCTTTTAAAGCTCTTATTGTTAATACCACTCACAAGGCACTTTGAGGGGTAAACATCATCTCTAGATGAGGACATTATCTTCAGAAGATCACTATTATGATTGGGTGGAAAGGGATCATGGGAACATAGATTCAGAGCTGAGTGGTACCATAAAGGTCTTCTATTCTTGCAGCCCCTCTCATTTTACAGGTGAGGAAAGTTGTGGCAAGAGAAGTTGTCAATTGCCCAGGGCCACATGACATACTTATTTCTTTCCCTATTATCTCCCCACCTTGATTGACTCCTAGAGGCCAAGGATCATATGTCTTTTATTACTTTGCACTCCATCCACTGCTTAATACAGGATAAGCCCTCAATAAACATGTAATGGATAACTGAGTCCTGAACTATCCCCACAAGAAATGCTGCCCCTACTTTTGAGTTTCAACTGCTTTGGGAACTGGACATGCACACTGTAATTATAAATTAGTTCAGGTGACCTGAACCTGGCTTGGGTTCCATCAAAAATGTTCACAGGAAATTTGCCAAAGGCCAGTTGATGAAGAATTGATTGGGGTCTTGGTCAGAAATCCTACAGTTTGGTTTCCTTAAATGATGCTTTGTAATCAGCCCTTCTTCTTGGTAAGTAAAGACACAGGAATTGGAAGGAGGCCATAGTATAGTGGTTGTAAGCTGACCAGGAGAAAAATAAAATCTATTCTATTTACATTTTGAAGTTTCAATTCACTAGTGCCCATTTTAAGGATGGAAATTTGGACCCACGCCAAGAATATTTCTAATGCTCAGGCTTTAGTGTCTGAATTAATTTCACCTCTTGGTTTTTTGACATCCATGAAATCAATTCTCTCCATGGAGACATGGCACTTCTACCAATCCAATAAAGCTAGTATCATTCATATGCATCACGGAGTACAAGTATCAAATATTAACCAGGTGGGAAATATGCATAAGGCTCTTCTGAATTTTTATCAATTGTTCCATCAGTTCAATCTGGGATTTCAAGGCACAAAAAGACACAGTCCTACACTCAGTTATTCTACCTTTTACGGTTTATTAATAGTACATAAGTCAACCTGTAGTGACAACAGAATACAGTGAGACATATACTAATCCACTCATTGTCACCCTGGGTCTCATCAATCAAGCAAAATCAAGAGTTTTAGTTTGGATCGTCAGATACAAAATGCTCTAAGAAACCAGTTGTGCTAAGAACTGTAGCCAATTCTGGGTGATCCATGGTAGGTAGGCCTCACACAGCTTCTGACCTAGGAAGACAAAGAGATACGGAGTATGGTACAAATGCACCACTCTAGGTTAAGCAAACTCTAGGCCACTTTTAATACTAGCCCCAAGAAAAGATGAACACAAGGGTTATTCGAATTCTTTGGTGTCTGGTGAGCATACTTATCAGCTCATCAGTCATTCAGGCTGCTTCTGTTTGCATGTCCTTCCTTCTTCCCCTGGAGAAAAGGCCTAGTCCAACTAGATAGTATCAATCATCTTCCGTAGGCTTTGTTTGTATATAACTAGATCCCTGACAGTGGGTCATTTTTAATTAGAAAAAAAAAAGATAGGGGCCTCAGTTGATCACTGTACTTTCTTCCTCACTTGAGACACAATGATCTCATTTAATGTCCCATAGTAAGGTGGGAAAAGCATCAGACCTGGATATAGGAATCTCCCTAGATTCAAGACAAGTGAGAAGATAATAAGAGACTACCTCGCCGCCCTTGATGAATTCAAGGCTTAGGCTCAGACAAACAATTTTCCAAGTTCCTGCAAGAACTAGTGTATGTGATGCTTAAGCCCTTGCCCATGATCTTCGAATGGGAGGGGTGCCAGAGGACTAAGAAGGGTAAATATTGTCCCAATTTTTAAGAAAAAAGAAAATACCCATTCTCTGGGGTGTCTGGTTAAGTTCAGAATAAAAAGAATTGAAAAAAATAAAATTCTGCAAATTTCTCCCAACGATATTTTCTCAATTCAAGCATCATGGGAAATAAAGTCTTGGGGACTTCTCATGGTCATTCCTACTATGCTTGAAATAAGTAAATATCTTTTCACTTTCTAAATCCTTTTTTTCCCCAGGCAAACATTCCCAATTCTTTCAACAGCTCATCCTGTGTCATGTTCTCTGGTCTCCTCCCCATCTGGTTTTCCTCTTCTGGGGGTTCTCCAATTTTTTTATGTTTTTCCTAAAATTTAACCTGGAGTCAGGAGAACTGGGTTTGAAGGGAGGCTTACACTTAGCAGCTGTGTGACTCTGGGCCAGTCTCTTCCTCAATGAGGATCTCAGTTCTGTCATCTGTAATGTGAAATTGTTGAATGAGATGATCTTGAAAATTTCTTCTAGCTCTAGACATTTACTGATTCGGGGTAGTAAACCAGATAGGGGAATTTTTCAATTTCCTACATTTCTTCATATGGCCACTTTTGCTCCAACTCCCCTTTACCCAAACTCCATTTTACTTCCCTGACCTCTTTGTGTACCTCAACATGGCTGAATTGACTTATGGGATGGATACTCAAAGGGAAGTGGGGGAAGGGCAGCATATGAGTGGCTGGTAAGCCGTTCCATGCTCTCAATAAAGCCAAGTGAGTTTATAACCACAGCCCCATCTGTTGCTACCATATTCTGCTACCAGGGGTTTTATTTCTGTTATGCAACAAAAGTAAACAGAGATGGCATATGACATTGAAAAATGGAAGGAAAACTGTGGTATATTGTTCTCCTCATACTCCTGGGAAGCTCTGCATTGACTGAGAATTGTGGACAGACCAAGAAATTGGACCCCGGGATGATTCTGGCTTTGGAACATACATAGTGGGGGGTGGGACAGGATGCAGATAAAAGAAAAATGAGGGAGATAAATCACATAGAGAATTCTTCATAATTTTATATACCTTTTGAACCAATCCATATTACTTTCTTATTAACTAGACAGCACAAAAGTCATAAGATTTTGATCTGGAAAGAACCTTAAAAATCTTAGAGGCTGTGGAATATGCTGCAAAAAGTACTATATTTGGAGTCAGGAAAGCCTAGGTTTGAATTCCTTCTCTTTTTTTTTTTGGAGGGGGAAGGCAGGGCAATTGGGGTTAAGTGACTTGCCCAAGGTCACACAGCTAAGTAAGTGTTAAGTGGCTGAGGTCAGATTTCAACTCAGGTTCTCCTGGCTCCAGGACTATTCACTGTGCTACCTAGCTGCCCCAAATTCCTTCTTTTCTGTGTGACCTGGGACAAATCACTGCTCATCTCTGCAACTCAGTTTTCTCATCTACAAAATAGGACTGTATTTTGAGGATCTCTTAGGATCCTTTTAAGTTTTAAATACTTTGCTAAACTCTAATCCATCCCCATTAATTTTATAATTTACTAGCAAATCACTTAACCTTTCTCAGCCTTGGTTTCCTTATCTATAAAATGGGAGCAAGGATAGCACATACCTCACAAGTTTATTGTGAGGATCAAATGAGAAAACATATGTAAATTGTTCTGTAGATTTTAAAGTATTATATAAATGCTAGTGATGGTGGTGGTGGTGGTGGTGGTGGTGGTGATGATGATGATGATGGTGGTGGTGGTGGTGGTGGTGATGGTGGTGATGCTAGCAGGCTAAGGTACCACTGCGATGCTAGACAGGTTCAGAATTTCAAAGAACAGAAACAAAGGAAAGATCCCTAAGGATCTATTCTAATCTCTTCATTTTACAGAGGAAGAAACTGAGAATCAGAGAGATTGCCCAAGATCCAACAGGTTGTAATAATAGAGCCAAGAATAAAAGTCAAGTCTCCTTAGTCTAAGTCTGGTACCATACTTGTACCAGGTCTAGTACCAGGACTGGTACCATACTGCTTGCTTTCTCACTCCTTCAGCCTAGGCTTATTAAAAGAAAAGGTGGCTTGTGTCCTGGAAAGAGGTGTCAGACTATTTGGGTTTTTAGCCAGGAATGTGCTGGTAAATGATTAATAACTGGTTTGAGATTTTAGATTTAATCTGAATTAACATTTTCTCCATCACTTTCTTAAGTCTGGACAATCAACAGAACAATAAATCAAGCTCTGATTTGTAGTATTTGCCAATTTCCAAGGTGCAAATGCTCGCATTGAAAATTTAACAGTCAGCTCTCAGAAGCCTGTGTGAGCTGACTCCACCACACTCTGCCTGCCTCAAATACTTTCTAGCAATGTAACCATCACAGACAAAAAAGTCATTCAACCTCTTCGACCTTCAATTTCTTCATCTATAAAACGAGCATATAATACTGCGATACCACCTCCCTCATAGAGTTATTGTTATAAAATGTGCTTTGCAAATTATGAAGTGCCATCATCATATGGTATTTTAGGAAATAAATTAAGACTTTCAATTAATGTATCATTATTTAATGGAAAGAGTTCTCAATGTGTGGTCAGAAGACCTGTCTGCTATTTTAGTCCTTCTTTAGCCTTGGGCAAATTATTCTCTTGAGGTTCATAGTTGACCTCTAAGATCCCTTCTAGGCCTAAATCTGATCTATGATTCTATATTCTGTACCCCTTCCGGTCTTCCTCTACCATTGCTTTTCACTGTCTGCCCTTGCTTTTTCTTATGATTTCACATTTTAAAATACCCTCATTTGTTAATGGCTTTGTTGAGTATACAACAAAGACAATCTTGACTTTGGAATTTACATTCTAAGAAATTGCACAGAGATGTGGGGGTGGAAACCAGATAAAAGGAAAATGAGAAAGAGAAGCGATAGAGAAAAGTATTTTTAATTATCAATTTCTAGGTAAGCAATAATTTGCTTAAGGTTGGCAGATTTTACTCAATATGAAGCAGGAACCATTGACTCATAATTCCTTGAAGAATTGATGAGTGTAAAAGATGTTATTGTGTATGAAATGTACCATTTCCTCCAATAAATCTAGTTTTGAAAAGCGTCTGCCTCTGAGCTAGGAGTCCAGTTACCATGACTGGTAAAATGTTCTTTCTCTTAGTATGTGAGGTATAACTCTCTGATTGCCTCTGAACCCCCATAACTAATGCTTAGAAAATTACTTTCAATTGAATTCAACATTTATTAAATGTCTACTGAGTGTAAAACATTCAGTATGCCAGGTGCTTAGTATACAGAAATAAAAGCAAAACAGTCCATTGCCTGCAATTCTAATTTAATGTAATTAAGCCATATTTGGTACCCATAGTGTCCTTTTCATTCTCCCCCCTTTCCAGCTTCCCTTTGTGACTTGTCTTTTCAGATAATATTGTAAGTTCCTTGAGGTCAGGAAGTGGCTTTTTTTCTTAATTGTATCCCCAGTGCTTAGCACAGGGCCTGGTAGACCCTTATTTAATGTTTGGAGCAGTGAGGTGGCATGGTAGATAGATTGCCAGACCTGGAATCAGGAAGACTCATCTCTCTGAGTTCAAATCTGGCCTCAGATACTTACCAGCTGTGTGACCCTGAGCAAGTCACTTAACCCTGTTGGCCTCAATTTCCTCTTCTACAAAACGAACTGGAGAAGGAAATGGCAAATCACTCCAGTATCTGGAGCCAAGAAAACCCCAAACGAAGTCATGGAGAATTGGACACAACTGAAAATTACCAAAAAAAAAGGTTTATTGAATTGAATTAAAGCTGCATACAACACTAGCAAGTAAATGCAAAGTATACACAAATTAATACCAAGTGATTTCAAAAGGAAAAGAGTGATAAAAGTTGAGGGCATTAGGAAAAATCTCCATATAGGAAGTGATGCCTGAGCTGAAGGAAACTAGAGATCCTGTCAGACTGAAGTAAGGGCAGCAGACATACAAGATGAAGGGTACCACATGTGAGAGAAGATAGAGGTCACATATGGAGAAGGGCTAGCAGTCTGAAGCAGAGAATTTCTGAAGGAAAAAGTGATGAGGGATGATGGCAGGGCATTGGTGAAGTGCCATTGTGGGTTAAAACACTGAAGCTAGAATAAGGAAGGCCTGAGTTCAGACATCTACTAGTTATATAATCCAGAACAAGTCAAACAATTTCCTTCAGTTTCAGTTTTCTCTTCCATAAAATGGGTATGATAATAGTGCCTATATCACAGGGTTGTTACAAGGATTTATATAAAAGACTATAAAGTATTAGCTACTACTGTAAGCTTGAGCTTATTTGGCATGGTATAGAGTTTCAATTTCATTTCACATGATAACAATCACTTATACTTTTACAGTGCTTTAAGGTTCACAAAACACTTTCCTCCCTGCAACTCCATGACAAAGTTAGCATTGTGTTATTATTCCTTTTTTGCTTCCAGGAAATCCGAGGTTCAGAGGCTCCCATAGCTAGTAATCATCAGCTGGGATTTAAATTTGTCCCTCCTGACTCTAAGTGCAGACTCATTACACTCTACTCCCTCCCTCTTTTAGCTGACCTGGCTGGGAAATGAGGGGTTCTGGGCAGGTTACTTTCCCAGGCAGCTGGAGCTGTGTTCATCTCACTGGTGAATCTTCTCTCATTTCCCTTATGGCCTCCTGTGTTGTTTGTCACGACAAGTAAGAAACATTTTCAAGAAACAGGGCTCTGGTCCATGGGAGAGTGTGTCATTATGCTGTCTCCACTGGTCTAATGAAGGCCTTTAAGGGATCTGGACAGTGAGATGGAAACAGAAGGAGGAGGATTACCCCAAATGCCTTATTAGCCTGGCACCATCCCACCCTTTGCTTTGGTCCCTTCCTGTGGATGGCACCAAGCTGTGGCGAGGCTTTGGTGCCAAACACAGAGTCTTTCTACAATCCTTGTCAACTACAATAATCCTCTACCAATGCCCTTGGATCTGTTATTCTTGAACTTGAGCATGGTGGGTCAGTAGAACTGCTGACAGGAATGAATCCTAGTCTAATGAAGGCTTTAATTAAAGGAGAAATAAAACAGGAAAAAAATGAAGAGGCCCGATTTTTTTCTGCCAAAGATTTTATAAAAGAATTTATTCACCTTACAATCAGATGTTAAAAGTTGACCAGAGTTTGTACCTATATGCTAATGTGTTTTGAGTGCTCACTATGATTCATGTTTAAAATTTCCTCATTCATCTATTCAACAATGTATTAGATGGTTATTGTATGCAGACCGCTGTGTTAGGTGCTAGGCAGGATACAAAGCTTGGATGACACATAGCCCCTGTCCTAATAGAGTTTACAGGCTTGTATAGGATACGACACAAACATAGAGAACTCTACTAGATAATAGGGGAAGGGAATGGAATGAGAATTTACAGAGTACCTACTATGTACCAGGCTCTGTGCCGAGGGCTTTTGACAGCTATGATCTCATTTGATCCCCACAACCATGCTAGGAGGCAGATACTGTTATTATACCCATTTTACAGATGAGGAAACTGAGGCAAACAGGTGTTAAGTGATTTGCCCAGAGTCACACACCTAGTAAGTGTACAAGGCTGGATTGGAACTCAGGTCTTCCTGACTCCAGGTCCAGCACTCTATCCACTGTGCCTATAACTGCCTCTTATTACATAATAAATGCATTTAGACAGTGATAAATGTTACTTCTACAATGGGATGTCATTTGTGGCTGGGAGAATCAGGGAAAGTATTTGAGCTAGTCTTTAAAGGGTGGGTAGGAATTCAAGAGGAGGAAGAAGAGGAGGAGGAGGAGGAGAGGAGAAGGGGAAGGGGAAGGAGAAGGAAGAGAAGGAGAAGAGCTATAATACTACCCATCATTTCTCTAGCTCTTACTCTATGCCAGGCACTGTTTGCTAAGCACGTTACAATTATTATCCCATTCGATCCTCACTACAACTTTGGGAGATAGAGGCTATTACCATTTCCATTTTACAGATGAAGAGGCTAAGGTTAAGTGACTTACCCAGAGTCACAAAGCTAGTTGCATTTGAACTCAAATTTTCCTGACCCCGTGCCCAGCACTCTATCCACTGTGCCACCTAGCTATTACTAAGAAGGAAGAAGAAAGGGGGAAAGTGAAGGGACTAAGTATTTATTAGGCACCTATTATGTGCCAGCTACTGCATTAAACACTTTACAAATATCATTTTGCTTGATCCTTGAAGTCATTTCAGGCACAAAGAATAGTGCCAGAGAAGATCTGGAATCAAGGAAGCAAGTACAGGGCTTGCTGGGAAGGCAGAGAGTGATAATAATATCAGGTAGGCAGGGGTGGGGAACCTGCAGCCAAGAGGCCACATGTGGCCGTCTAGGTCCTTGAGTGGATTCATTTTGGATTCCATCAAAGGGCCACAGTTGAGGACCTAGAAGGCCTCATGTGACCTTGAGGCTGCAGGTTCCCCACCCCTGAGCATAGAGGGCACCAACGAACGCAATTTAAGGCAAGATTGTAAACATAGTATAATAACAGATGGGGGGGGGGGGCTTGAATGCCAGGCAAAGGAGTTTGAGCATTCCTTGAAAGACACTAGGAAGTCATTGATGATTGTTGAGAAAGACAGAGGATCTGATCTCTAATGGGGGTTCGGGAGGTAGAGGAGGATGGATTGAGAAAGGCCCATCTGCGGTATTTCTCCCTGCAAGCTATGAAGTCTTTTCAGAGCTGTTCCATAATCGTCTCCCCAAAGAAAGTATACTTGGTAAATAGCATCTCTCTCCTTCACATCATAAGGTTCTTAAAACATTCTTTGGCCTTCCTCCTGATCTTTCATTTGCACGTAAAAAAACAAACATCCTTTTAAGTTTTTGGGGGGGTTGCTAATCATTTAAAGGGATAATAGCTTAAAAAACACTTGGTGGATGGTTCTGAGCACACAGAGTAGATTTTCAAAGGGGCTGCATTAGCGAGTGCTTTGGAGTCAGTAACTCCAGCTTTTGCTGGGGAGGGACTCGCACCTATCTAGTACTTGGTCTTTCTCCACTGAAGGCAGGCAGCAAATTTCTGAGCATTCGGTTTTGGAAAATGTCAAAGGCTCTGGACAGGGGACAAGGGTTGTCTTTACCAAAATGGAATGGCTTTCCAATACACACAACAACAGAACATCCTTCTTTAAGCTCTGGCTCCTCTCAAAGAATGTGGGGGAAGCAGGGCAGCAAAAGTTAGGAACATTTAGCTTGGAAATAGATAACTAGTGTCTGCCGCCAAGGTGGACAGTTCCCAGTACCGCTCAGATCCGGCAGAGACAGCACAGGGTGGATTTATATTGACAAAAACACTTTCACTTTCACAGGTTAAACTCCAGTCCTAGGACTCTGCTTTGATATCTAACTTAAAGGATTTTATCTCTAGTTCCCATCAAATGTCAATAATAAATATTCTGCAAGTCATATGTCAAAAATAAACACCCATAAGTTAATTAAACAGATGAGAATGCTTTTTCTTTTAACTCCAAGTTTGGGGATAATTTTCTAGATAAGATTTTTTTTTAAAAATATGAATGTCTTATGTGTTTCTGACCTATAACACTGTCTGTAAACAGAGAAGAGTAAAGTCAGAAGTCTGTGTTTTTCAAATGAATTTGGTTAAGATTGCTGCATAGAATCTGGATTCATGTTCTAACCTCTGATGTAAACTCCTACTTTAGTGCCCTTTCTGTTACCAAATTCCTTCCAAAATGAATTCCTAGAAGCTTTTCACTGCTCTGCTTCCCCCCTCCAGTTCTGTTTTTTATCTATTAAATATTGAGCATTGTGAATATTTCTGACCAACATTATTTCTGAAGAAAATTAGATGCCAATTTTAATAGGCATGTATGCTAAATAAGACTACAGCCTTGCATAACAGAGCACAGGAGAAGGATAGAATCAGGGGTTCCATGCTTCTCTCATAGCTATTACTTAGAATCATTAAATCTTACAAGATTGGTACTGGAAGGGACCAGAAAGACTTTTTATTTGATTTTAAAGATTAGGAATGAGAGTCTCAAAGAAGGAACATGACTTTCCCAAGATCATACAGTTAGGTAGTGGCAGAATCTGGATTCGACTCTAGATCTCCTGACATAACTCAAGGTGGTTAAATCACTTCATCCATCTGTTTCTTCTTGAGTAAAATAAATAGATCTGCCCAACTTTTTTCATAGGGTGACTCTGAAGTCAAACGAAATAATCAGTGCAATTATTTGGGTCTCTACTTCCCAGGACAGAGAAAAGCATATAGCAAATGCTCAATAAATACTTTTATTTATTGATTATGTCTTCTTATTGCTTGTTAATCAGTCATTTCTTAAATGTTAATAGAGTTGAGACTACATAGAACACATCTTGAGTATTAATTGATTATTAGTGTTAATGTACTTTGAAATTAACAAAATAATGTGTGTGAGATTATTTGTAATAAAGTATTTATGAAAAAAGCATAGGAAAACCATCTAATATGCATTTCATTTGTCACATGACCTAAGGTAATGGGACTTAAGAGATGTGACTTTTGCTTGTACTTCTGTTCCTGGATCTTTGTGTGACCACAATGTCTCATTTGTAAAAAATAAATAAAGAAATAAATAAACTAAGAATATTAATTCTTGCTCCTTCTTTCCTGACCCAAGAGGATTAATTGGGCAGAATCTTTTTGGAGGGGGGAAGGTAGGGCAATTGGGGTTTAGTGACTTGCCCAAGGTCACATGGCTAGTTTTTTGTATTAAGTGTCTGAGTCCAGATTTGAACTTGGGTCCTCCTGACTCCAGGGCTGGTGCTCTCTTCACTGTGCCACCTTAGCTGCCCCAGTTGGGCAGAAGCTTAGAAGGGATCTTGGCATAATGAAAAAAAGCACTAGATTTGATGTCAGAAAAATTGGGCCTACATCCTAGTTCTGCTAAACATCTGTGTGATCTTCGCTTAGTTACTTAACTTCTCTAGGACTCAGTTTTCTTATCTATAAAATGATGGAGTTGGACAAGATGGTCTCCACAGCCCTTTAAAATCCCAAGTTCTGTGAAACCTATGGATAGAAGACCTTTCCACAAAGCTGTTTTAGGAGTTGTGTTATATAACTGTCATTTGAATGTTTATTCCACAGTTATCTTTAGGAAATGAAGAGTTAGATTAATAAAGTGCTTTCTTTGAAACTCTTAGGTGCTTAGTCAATAGTGATTCTTAGGAGCTGGCCTCTTCTTCCTCTCCTCACCTGTTATGTCCTGCCTAAATTCCATTGGCTTTCTAAAGAGTAGGTCTTGCTTTATGAAGGACAACCAAGAGAAGAGCTGGGCTGAATCTTTGGCTGGCCAAAGGCTAGCTGCCCTCAAATTCCATTAAACTTGACCTGGGAATATCTTTGCTTCTTGTAAAAGGGTAACAAAGTAATAAACACTTCTTTGCACTTTGTTTAACATGTTAACGCCTACTTGATTCTGTTACCTGCCTCTTACATTCTGTCATTTCATCGACTGGACTCAAAGGTGAGAGAAATAAATTAATGAAAAGTGTCCAGATAAATTCCATTCTCTCTCTCTCTCTCTCTCTCTCTCTCTCTCTCTCTCTCTCTCTCTCTCTCTCTCTCTCACACACACACACAAACATGAGAAGAAATTACCAAAATGTTCTTGTCCCATTCTGATTAGGATACTTTTTTAAATTTCCTTACACCTAAATTAGTCTAAGACTTGTCATGACCAAGGTCACCTGGAAATGGGTGTTCTGTTCCTTATAAGGTTGTCCCCTCTTCTATTATGCCCCCCTCCTTAAGTCACTATGTTTTATGTGAGACTGTTTTTATACCATTCTGACAGAGAAGAAAATTACTTTATGTAGGGAAGAAGGAGCAGCTACTGCAGTTTTGAATGACTCAGACACAAGGCTCTTGTTCCCATGCCAAGAGACATTTAATAGCACAAAGGCAACAAGAGGGATTTGGCCATCCAAGCAGGGTGGTGTCTGGGCTATTGGTTTGGATTCTAACCTGCTGAAAAGAAGCAAAGGGGAATTGTATGAATTAAGAGGACTAAGCACATGGCAGACATACCCTGTTGGACTGGGCACAATTGTTAGGAAGCCTCTCTTCATCAAATTACAAAGTCATAGTTTCTCAGAGTTGGCAGGGACCTCAAAGGCCATCTATGATACCCCCAGCAAGTTTCAATGATCTTTGGCTTGAGGACCTCTCACTACCTCCTAAAGCAGCCCCTCCCCACTTCTAGAGAATTCTAATTGCAAAGATTTTCTTCCTTACATGGATCAGAAAACTGCTCAATTTCTACATTTGAAAGCAATCACTCTGAAGAAAACCTTTTCATGAGAAAACCGACATTGATTAAATCCTAACGGATTCTCAGGGTCACTCGTGACAACAAAGCAAGGGGAAAAAACATTTATTAAGCAGTTACTATATGTCAATTTTGCTAAGACTGGGAATACAAATATAAGCAAAGAGAAATGAATCCTTTCCCTCAAGGAGCTTACATTTTAATAAGAAAAGACAACACAGAGAGTATGTTCTGACCATGTCATCTCCTATTCAGTAAATTTCACCGACTTCCTGTCATATCCAGGACGAAATAGAGAACCCTCTGTTTGACCTTCAAAACCCTTCATAACCTGCCTACCTCCATACCCCATCCCCATCTCCTTGCCAGTCTCGTTACACCTTGCCCCCACTATTGCAACTCAATGACACTGGCCCCCTAGCTGTATCTCACACAAGAGCAGGGGTGGAGGACCTGTGGGGCCTTAAGGCCACATGTGGTCTTCTAGGTCCTTAAGTACAGCCTTCTGATTGAATCCAAATTTTACAATTTGCATTCAATCAAAAGGACACATTTATGGACCTAGAAAGCCACATGTGGATGTGGTCTTCTAGGTCCTTAAGTACAGCCTTCTGATTGAATCCAAATTTTACAATTTGCATTCAATCAAAAGGACACATTTATGGACCTAGAAAGCCACATGTGGCCTTAAGGCCACTGGTTCTCCACCCATACGCAAGAGAGTTCATCTCTCAACTCTTGACATTTTCACTGATGGGCCCCCAAGACTGGAATTCTCTCCTGCCTCATCTTCCCCTCCTGACTTCCTTGGCCTTCTTCAAGTTCCAGCTAAAATCCTGCCCCCTACAAGAAGACTTTCTCATTCTCCCCAGAACTAGTACCTTCCCTCTGTTGATTAAATATCTCCACTTTGTCTTTTCTGTATGTTGTTTCATACATAATTGTCTGCATGTTGTCTTTCCCACTACATTGCGAGGTCCTTAAGGGAAGGGACTGACTTTTACCTTATTTTATTCCCCCGGGGCTTAGCACAGTGAGTGGCACATAGTAGGTGTTTTAAAAAATGTTTGTTGACTTTGTAAAGTCTGTATCGGATTGCATGCCGCCATGGGGTGGAGCGGGGGGGGGGGTGGAGAAGGGGAGAAAATTTGGAACTCAAGGGATTGTGGAACTGAATGTTGTGAACTAAAAGTAGATAAACAAATTTAATAAAATTAAATTTTTAAAAAATGTTTATTTACTGATCTAAAAAGGGGGAGCTGAAGTCCTGAAGGGGACAGGAAGGAAGTCAGGAAGTTCCCTACTCATGGGAATAGTGGCAAAGTCCAGAGTCAGAAGTGTAACTGTGAGAAAATTATGCCTGGCTGACCTGGACCCATTTCCAAAATGGAGGTCCCCAAATAGAACTCACCAATGGAAGGAAAGGACCAACAAGGAAGGGTAATGTTCCAGGATGAGAAGGCAGCTGAACCATGGGGACTAAGTTCATTGTGTTACATGGCAGTATCCCTTGGTTCAATGTTATTTCTTCTAATCCAAACTCAATACATTACAGAGGAAGAAAGAGAAGCTCAGAAAGGGAAAAGTGACTTGCCCCAGGTCACAAATAACAGAACTAAGATTTAAACTCAAGCTTTCTGACTTGAGTCAGTGTTCCTTTTACTGTACACACAATCCCCCTTCATATCTCCCAAAACACAAAACAATGCTGTGTACTCTAGACATCTGCTTCCTGTTTTACTGATGGATTAGGTGGAGAGGTAGCCAAGGTCCCCAACCCTGCTAGAACAGACTGCCACCCGTCTAACAGTCTTATCTCAGAATTAGAGTCAGAGAATTGTACTTCAATTAGCTTTCTCCTCTGTGGTAGGTGTGCAGAAGATGAGAGTGATCCCATCATTCTATATGGTGGAAGTGAGAAAGAATTGTTCCATAATTTTAGATCCATGGCTAAATACCTATGCACTTCACACATCTGCATATAATTCTTTCTCTTTCCCTCCTCTCTCTTCTCCCTTTCTCCTTTCTCTCTTCTCTCTGTCTCTCATTTCTCTCTCCTCTGTCCTGTCTCTGTTTCTTCTCTTTCTCTCTCTCTCTCCCTCCCTCCCCCCACCTTTTCTCACTCCCTCCCTCCACCTCTCCTCTCACCTTAATCAAACTGTTGTCCCTGGAGAAGGTAAAATTCCACACAGACCCTGTCCCATCTTTGTGTGATCCTACAGTATCCTGACTGGTGAGTCTCAAGAAAATGCCTTCTTTTGTCTCACTTGGTACTGCAGCCAAATGTATGTGGCTGCCTGTCTTGTTTTTATTTTTCTAACTATGCCTAAATCTGTCTTTTCTAAATTTGTCAAAACCACATCTCAGGGAGTAAGTGTTCAGCCCCGCTCCTCAATTTCTCTTGTGTATTTCATAAAATGTCCTCAAACATAGAGGAGCAAAGCCAGACCAGGGGCTCAAATGACTGTTCCTATTTCTGGGTGAGAGCAACAGAGCTCATTCAGGGTCTGAGTTTGTTTGAAGATGGATGCTTTAAAGATACTCTGAGGTTCTGTGTCTTGTGGGGTTTCTCTGTGAGCTTGTTTTGGTGGATATGTCAGGGGAGAGATGTTTGCTGGTTTTAGGAGGGGGTGAGTAGCAGGGAAATAGCCACAGACTGTGCATAGCATTCTCTATCAACCCGAAATTCCATCCCAACAAGCATTTATTCAGCACCCAGGATATACAAAGCATCACACTAATCTAGGAAGGTGATTAAAAAGGTGAATGAGATAGTCTCTGCCCTCAAGGAGATTATGGTCTACACAAATAACAAAAATATGAAAAGAAATAGGAAAAGTGCCTCCATGTGCTAGAAGAAGTCAGAGGAGGAGCCTTCCCGATCTTGATCTAGGACCATTCATTTGTTCCTCTTGCGTGCCAAGACCTATACAGTAATTGGATCCTGGGCACTGAGCCAGTATAAGGGGCAGTTAGTTGATAGGCAGAATATATAGGCTTTGTTCTTAAGGAGCGTTGATTCTCTAGAGACTAAAGCTGCAGCTCTTAGCGGATCTGATTTCACTATGCGCTAATCTCAGAACCTGTTAATATCAGAGGCCAGTGGAGTGTTTCTTGTGGAATTCCAACAATGTTTGAAAGGATCCAGGTGCAGAAACCTAAAATGTAGGCCCCTGGAAGAGAAAAGAAAAGAAAGAGTTTTGTGTCTGGGTTTTTGTTTCTTGATACAATTGAAGTATTTGATGAATGAGAAATAGAAGAGAAAATGGCTTATTTTGGCAGGAGAAGATTCATATTCAGTTTTCTCCTTAGCCAAGCCCTCATTGTGCCCCAACACAGGGTTGAGAGTTCTCAGGTCCACATTGAGTGGGAAATCTTTGCATCTCCATTCCCCTGGGATGGATATAACTCCAGAATTATGCAGTCATGGTGCAAGAGATCAAAGTATGTAGTCTCAGCTGGGGTGAGGCTAGGATGGAGATGTTGTTCATAGGAACAGCAGCAACATTTCCCCCAGATATCTTTACCAAATGAAAATGCTGCTCTTGCATCATTATAGTAAGACAACAGAGCATCGTGACTAGAACACACTGCTTTGGCATTCTCCCCTCCGTTCTTGGAGAATGAGACAAAGTGACAAAAGGCATTCTGTCTCACAGTCACTTCCTGGTCATTTCCAAACCATGCCACCTATACACCACCCTCCTTTTCCTCGTCTTCACCCTCCTCCCAGCAGCACTTTGGACTCTGATCCTGGAACCTTTGGGCTCTGATATGTGAGCTTTTGAAAGCCATATCCTGTCTGGAACCAGGCTTTAACATCACATTCTGGCTTTTTCCAAACAATATCACCCTAGGTGTACCTACCTCCTTTCTAGCCCCATTTTATGGGTTGTCTTAACCCCATTAGAATGTAAACTCCTTGAGGGCAGGGTCTATCTTCCTTGGTATTCCTATCCCCCAGCACTTAGCACAGTCCCTGAAACATAGTAAGAGCTTAATAAATACTTAATGAATGTTTTATCATTCATTAATTCATGTACACTAGAGTATCGATGCAAAAGTGTCCTTCATCCATCTACATGTAATAAAAAATGCACAAATTTATTCTAATTGGATGCCTAAATGTATCTGTGATCTCACTGGCATGTATACTCCATCTTCCAGGTCAGATTATGAGTACAAACAAACATACACCATGCTTTCTCACCCTGTTTGTGCAGGTTTTGTATATACTTTTCCATAATACTCCCACAGGGGATATGCCCAATTCATTAGAAGACCTCCTCTGCTTTTTTTTTTTTTTTTTTTTTGCATCTTTCACTGGGGTCAAGGTGGTGTGGGCAGTGCAAAGGAAGCCTTCTAATGCATCTGAGTGGTGTAGTGCATTGAGTACTGAGCCTAAAATCAGGAAGACCTGAGTTCAAATCCAACCTCAGACACTAGCTGTGTGACCCTGGGCTAGTCACTTAACTGTTTGCCTCAGTTTCATCATCTGTCAAATGAGATAGAGAAGAAAAGGGTAAATCGTTCCAATATCTTTGCCAGGAAAACCCCAAACGGAATCGCAAAATAAGTCAGACTTAACCGAACAACAGCATTCTGGCTATTGATCCATTATCAACTACATTTGGTACCTCATTTACTCACCTCCTTTTCTAGGCCTATATATCCTTGGAAGTATCTTTTGTACAACTTTTCACATGGAAGTTCTAATGGGCAGGCTTGACCCAAACCAAGATCCTAGTAGTTCAAATTCAAAGTTAGAAAGAAATAAGGAACTCGTAGGTCATTCAAAATTGATTTAATCATAATATCTAAATATTTAAAGGCTATTCCAGAACTTAGTTTGGGTAGACCTGCCTCCCCCCCACTACCACCGCCTCTAAGTATAGTTAGCAGGGCAGGATGTGACAATTCCCAAGGTCTAGAACATCTCCCAAGTCTGAAAGGTCCCAACTCCATGGGGATGGACTTTTTGCCAATGGGTGACCAGAAAATTATATCAGAATGGTCAGAGGCTACCAGAAGGCAGAGCTTGAGCTTTAGCCCCTAAGCCACTCAAGTCCCAGGAAGAGTTCAAGGAAAAGCTAGGCTAACCCTTGTTGAAGGGGGAGGGAGTAACCCTGGTAGCTAGTGGTCCCATCATCAAGTCATTGTTGATCATGTGTTTCTACCTTCTTACACCTCCCATGCCTTCCTTTCTTTGAGTCACCAGAAAATTCCAGATAGTGGTGTGCTGTGATTTACAACCACATAGCACCCTGAGAGAACGTTTCTATGGATCTATGATCTTATCGATGTGGATTACACCATCTAATAATGCACATTGTAAGTTTTTCCATCATCTGTAGGGTTTGCTCATGTTTTTCCATATATCTCTCAGTAGAAGATCTAGCCAACATTCTGGAAATCTTTCTCTGAGTCAGTTTCCTCGGCTGTAAAATGAGGATTGACTTCCAGCTCTTTGATCCTAGGTACTCCTAATATTTGTAGATACTAGTAAAGCACTCAGGCTGCCATCTTTTCTCCTTGCTATATGACCAACCTACTTCCTTATCAGTTCATGCATATATTCTTTTTAAAAAATATTTCATTTTTCTCTAATTTCATGTAAAAACTATTTTTAGCATTTTTTTTAAGTTTTGAGCTCCAAATTCTATCCCTTCCTCCCTCCCCTCTACCTTCCCTGAGATAGTAAGCAATTTGATATAGATTATACATGTGCACACATGTAAAACATTTCCATATTAGGTGGAAGAAAACTTGAACAAGAAAGAGGAGAGAGAAAGGAAGGAAGGAAGGAAGGAAGGAAGGAAGGAAGGAAGGAAGGAAGGAAGGAAGGAAGGAAGGAAGGAAGGAAGGAAGGAAGGAAGGAAAAAATAGTATGCTTCAGTCTGTATTCAGATGCTATCAGTGCTTTCTCTGGAGGCATATAGCACTTTTCATCATGAGTCCTTTGTGATTATCTTGGATCATTATACTGCTGAAAATAGTTGTCATTCACAATTGTTCATCATACAATATTGCTGTTACTGTGTACAATGTTCTCCTGGTTCTGCTCACTTCACTTTGCATCATATAAGTCTTTCTAGGTTTTTTCTGAAATCTACCTGCTCATCATTTCTCATAGTACAACAGTATTCCATTACAGTCATATACCACAACTTGTTCGGTTGTTCCCCAATTGATGGATATCCCCTCAATTTCTCATTCTGTGCCACCACAGAAAGAGCTGCTATAAATATTTTTGTATAGATGGGTCCTTTTACTATTTTTTTAAACTTTCTTTGAGATACAGTCCTAGTACTGGTATTGCTGGTTCAAAGGGTATGCACAGTTTGATTGCCCTTTGGGTATAGTCTAAATTACTCACAATTCCACCAACAGTCATGCATATATTTTCGATGTTATCTTTTTTTCTTTTTTTTTAAAGCAATTGGGGTTAAGTAACTTGCTCAAGGTTATACGGCCAGTTTATCTTTTTTTTTTTTCGATGTTATCTTTAATGCTATCAGAAGACTATTGATAATTAAGAAGATGGGTTTTTGGGGCAGTAAGCAATTTGAAATCATTAATAGGTCTGTGCATTTCCCTAAAATGATTTTTAGCAAACATTATAAACTTATTTTTATTAAATTAGCCAATTAATAAGGATTTCTTGTGTTCTTGCCACATCCACAACACTGTACTAGGCATTTTGGGGTAAATATTTTTAACAGAAAACATGATTCATTGGCCTTGATTAAATTATAGTCTATTATTTCAAATAGTGTTGCCAAAAATGTTGCTTTATTATTAATAATAATACAATTTATAGTGCTTTAAGGTGCAAAGTGTTTTACAAATATTATCTCATTTCATCCTCACTACAATCCTGGGAGGTTGGTGTTATTATTATCAAATTATTATTTACAAATAAGCAAGCTAGGCATATAGATATAGAGTGACTTGCCTCCAGGTCACATAGCTAATAAGTTGCTAAGGCAGGATTTGAGCTCATGTCTTCCTGACTCTAAGTCTAGTGCTAATAGGTACATTCTGAAAAGGCTTAAGGATAATTACAAGTAAATTTATTATTAATAAGCAGAGAAGAATATAGTTCTGACTGAAAATCTAAGTGCTGAGGATCACAGTGGAGAGGGCTTAATCAGGAAAATCTGGAGTATTTTTCAATCCAGAAATCAAGTGAAACATTTAAGTCTCTTCCACATATTAAAAATATTCAGCTTCTAGCATTTAAAGGGGTATTTTTAAAACTTTGGTTTCAGGATATGAAACAACAGTATTCACACTCCGTTTCTAGATAATTTTTAAGTAAAAATAGCAAGCTAGCTAAACTAAGAATGTTCCAAATGATTTCTATGACTCTAATAATAGGGGGAATAGGGGCGTGGACCTATGATTTCACTGATATAGGGATCTCCCAGATAAGGAAACTCCCTCCACCAATACAGGTTGGCACTTTCTCTATAACTTACATAGTCTTATAGAATTGTACAGATCACCGAGACATTAAAGGATTCAGCTAGAGTCACACAGTCAGATAGTATAAGAGGCATGATTTGAACCCACATCTTTTTGACTCTGAGGCTAGCTCTCTATCCACTATATGATGGCAATAATGATGATGGCCACAGAGTAGAAAGAAGAGGAAGAAGAGAAGGAAGAGAGCAGTAAATCATAGCTTTATAGCATTTTAATTTTCACAAGGCACTTTCTTCATAATGACCCTGTGAGGTAGGTAGTACATTTATTATTATACCCATTTTACAGTTGAGGAAACTGCAGCTAAGCAACATTTTTGTCAACGCTGTTTGAAAGTTTAAGCCAAGGTTTAAAGCCAGGGTTCACACTGCAGGCCCATTCTTCTGTCTGTTTCGGCCCATCACCTCTTCAACACCACTGACATTTTCCTTCTCTCGTAGCCCAACATGGCAATTGGTTTTTTTTTTTCTTTAACAATTTAATGCTTCCACTCTAGCACCCTGAAAACCACAGAGGTACGATAAATGTCATTGGTTGATGGCTATATGGAAACCACCATATTTATTGCAAAGCTACATATTCTTAAAAGGCTATATTTCAAGGTGAGATGGTCACAGATTCATTAATGACATGACCCAATTATTCTGCTGATTGAAAATAAGGTCTGGGGCTCCAATGAGTACAATCACATGTTGTACTCCATTTGGATTGTCCCTTATAAATGAACAGCTCCACTTAGTAAACAACATATAATTACTCAGAGGGAAGTGCCCACAAGCTGAAATATCACTGGGCAAGCGCCATGGACACTGTCATCCAGCTGCTTAAGAAGCAGATGAGTAAAAGATTAAAATATAAATAAATAAACAATTTTTTTTTAATTTTTAAAAATAAAGAAGTGGATGAGTTCTCTTTCTCCCTGGACTCATGTCATTTTCTCTTTTCTGAAGCAGACTTTTCTCAATTGCAGCATCCCCTCAACACCCCCTCCCCATTCCTCCAGGAATGAAGCTATGTTTGCATCATTCCATAATCATAAAGGGAGACCCTTGCTAAGATTTGCTTTGACTGGGTTTTGAAGAATGCAAATGAAGACATTAAGGCTGAGCTGCTGAAAAGCAATTCGTACTTTACCACATCAGAGATCTGAAGTGGAGGGTAAAGTATCAGACTCCAAACTGCCAAATGCTTCCACTTTGAGAAGCAAATGGTCTGCATCCCTTTGGGCATAATATCTCATTTCCAGGGGTAAGATATTGAAGAATTATCCTCCTGACAGAGCTGGTAATCAACAGAGTAAGGGCCTGCTCTCAAGGAGTATAATCAAACCCAATTATTATGGCTGATCATAATTCAATTCTTCCAAAGATCCATTATTTTATTAGCAAATCACAGCACCTCCATACTTTAGTGATGGTTTTCATGAGGGGCTGTGGTCAATTTTGGGGGGATGGGCCTTTCCAAATTTTTCTTGTTGTCAAGTCACTTCAGTCGTATCTGACTCTTCGTGACCCCACTTGAGGTTTTCTTGGCAGAGATATTGGAGGGGTTTGCCATTTCCTTCTCCAGCTCATTTTATGTATAAGGAAACTGAGGCAAATAGGAATCAAGTGACATGCCCAGGGTCATATAGTTAGTAAATGTCTGAGGCTTTAGTTGAATTCAGGGAGATGAGTCTTCCTGACTCCAGTTCTCTATTCACTGCACCATCTAGCAGGCCTTACAACTAGAGTCATAAGGGCCCTGAGAGGCCATATAGTTCAATGCTCTCATTTACAGATGAGGAAACTGAGGCCTGGGAAGGAAACAATCATTTATTAAGCACTTAAAATAGGTCAGGCACTGCGGTAAGTGCTTTACAGTGATCTCACTTGGTCCTCACAAACAATTCTGACTTGTAGGTGCTATTATTATGCCCATTTGACAGTTGGGGAAACTGAGGCAACCAGCGGTGAAATGACTTGTTTTGAGTTACAGAGTTATTAAGTGTCTGAGGTGGATTTGAACTCATGTTAAGTGACTTGCCCAGAGTCACATAGCTAATAAGTACTTGAGGTCAAATTTGAACATTATTAGTTATTAGTCTTTTTGTTTGTTTGTTTCTGTTTTTTGATAGCAGACCCCAAAAGGTCCCTAGTAACAATGACTTAGAGGCCTCATTCAAGAACTGGTCAGACTTTAAGCCTAATGTAGTAGAATCAGAAAAACTTAAGTTCTAGACTGGCTATCCTACTGCTGACTAGCTGTGTGACTTTAGACAAGTCTTTACTTCTCTGAGCCTTCGTGTTTCCTCTCTGAAATGGGGGCAATGGACAAGATGATAGAAAAGCCTCCTGCTGACGCTAATCACTCTATGACCTTGGAGCTTTGAGTTTTCCTCCTGCTGCTGCCACACTATTCTTAGCACTCAGTGCAGTCAGGCTATCCTGGAGGTACCCAGAGCAGTTGGCATTTAATAAATGCTTGGTGAATTTAGATTTAACCTCTTGAAAGAGCATAATTTCTAGGAAAATTGTTTCCATCACTTTGGTCATTACTTCAATGTTAGAGAATAAGCAAGGATTTCTTTGGGAAAAAAGCTTTGGTAGAATTCCAGTAAATGGGACATCCTGAGCCTATAAATGGACCTCTTAGGTAGGGCTAATAGTGTGGGTCTTTTCCCTTTGGTGTGGCGTATGGAAACTCCCTGCACCATGCACATCATCAGCAGCTCTCCTTTAACACAGACTTGGAGAGCTTCCACATAGGGCACCATGACTCATTCAGGGTCACACAGTCAAGATGCGTCAGAAGGAGGGCTCACACCAAGGTCGACCTGACTCCAAGGCCATCCTGCTAGCCCTAGTGCCACACCTGCTTCTTTCAGGGTTCATGTTAGAGGATTCAATTCCAGCATGCGTTTCTTAATTAAAGTTATTTCATCTGCTGCTTCAGTTAAACCTTATGTAAGTGGGTACAGGAATATTCACCTACCTGACATGGTAAAACTTAATTAATGCTAACAGAGTGCTTTGAGGCCCTTGGAAAGAACACATAATATGAATTCAAACTGCCATTATTAATCACAGGAGTTAGAAGCAGGGCAGGCCTGGAGGGTGAGCGTGACTATTTTCTACCTAAAAGAACAATGAAGGCAGCTTAACTCTTAAATGGTGGTTTTTAAAGGGCCGTTTTTGCATCTATCCACTGTCTAACTCACCTATCTTTTCATAAAAGGGCAACTTGGCCCAAGTCTACTCATTCCTGGGAGCAAGTGTGCAGGTCATTTGGGCCCTGGTCTTCGTTCTTCTCAGACTTGCTCTATGGGTTGAAGCTTCAGCATTGAGCTCATCTGGCCTCTAATATCTCAAAACCTTCAGTAGTGGGATCATTTTTGGTCTGTCAGAGACTATTTTGGGCTCCATGACTCTCAGCCATGTAACAGTGCTGGCTGATATATAATGTTATTAAATGACAAAGATGAAAAGAGAAAAGAGAGATAGAGAGAGAGAGACAGAGATAGAGGAAGGGAAAGAAAGAAAAAGGAAGGTATGAATAGAGAATAGAGGAAGGCAGTGGGAAAGGAGGGAGGAAGAGAGAGATAAAGACAGAGAGACAAGGACAGGAACACAGAGAATCACAGTTAGACATCAAAATAGATACCGATCGTCTCTAATTGTGTATCATAACCTGAGCAATAAACATTCCTCATCCATTTGTTTTTTCCTCTATGGATAAGAAGGATTTTTTTTACCTATTGAAGAATATAACTGTGTAAGGTAGGCAGATATGAACTTAATATAAACAAGAAATTCCTTATACTTGGCTATCCCAACATGGAATGGACCACGTCCTGTGATGCTTCAGACCCTATAGCTGAAGATTTTCAATCAGAGATTAGATGACCACTTATTTGAGAACTAAAAACAGTGTTGAAAGGCAAATTTTGGCTCATCCTAAGGGGAAGTGTCCTACCAATGAGAGCTATCCAAAGATGCAATGGTCTATTTTCAGTGGGAAGTGAGTTTCCCCACACTGAATGGCAAGTGAACATTTCTTGGGGACCTGAGAAGCCATCTAGTTCAATGCTCTCATTTACAGACAAGGAAACTGAGGCCTGGGAAGGAAATAATCACTTATGAAGCACTCAGAATGTGTTTGCCTGGCACTGTGGCAAGTGCTTTCCAGCAACCTCACTTGATCCTTACAAACAACTCCGGGGTACAGGTGGTATTGTTATGCCCATTTAACAGTTGAGGCGATTACCACATGGGTGCAGATAAGACTGGATGTCTTCTGGGGTCCCTTCCAGCACTTAGAGTCTATGATTCTATATGGAAGGACAATCTGGTGCTGTAGATGGCCTCTGGGACCATAGTAATTCTGCTATTCTATGTCTCCATCACCTCCGTTATTAGTCCAATTAAAAATCAATCTGGTCCGCTTCTATTTCTATCAGGAGGTTATACTTAAAATATTCAGAATCTTAGATTTTTCATTAATTATCTTCATTAGCAAGTACCTCCTCCCTCATCTGTGTCCTTCTCTCTTTTTGTGAAGGTTTGTTTTAGATAAAGAGCTTAATTCTTCCCTGAGGCAAAGTCATTGCTTCTCGTTCTGTTCAGACTTTATTTGTACTGTGTAGTCAGGATGGCTTCTTAAGTCATCACTCTAGCAAGATTAAAAAACAGCAGGAGTCTTCAGGTCTATGTCCAGTCCTTGGAGGCAGTCACTAAGGAATGTTGGCTTGGTCAGTTGCTACAAATTGTGCCAGCCCTGCAGACACCTTAAGCATATGGTCGTTGAGCTAAAGGTATGCTGCATTTGGAATCAGAAGCCTCTGCTCCTTACTCTGGTAGACCAGGGGCAAATCACTGCAGCATTCAGTGCTCCTTCATCTGTAAAATGAGGGATTTGGACTCTGGTCTCTAAGATTCCTTCCAGCTTTAAATCTCGGACCCTCTGTTCCTCAGCTCTTTATGCCATCCAGTAGGAAGATAATAACAATTTCAAATTAAAGCCATGCCTAAGCCGAACTGAGAAAAGGCATTTGTAAGATGTGCTCGAATTGGGGTGGCCCAAAGAAGTGCATAAAACAGAGAACTAGGCTTGGAGGCAGGATGGCATTCCAGCTTTGCCACTTGCTAACTCACTGACCTTGGGTCAAGAAGTCATTTGCCCTATTTAAGACTGTTTCTTCATGCATTTAAAGAGGAGATGGTAATATCTACACTATTGACCTTAAAGGATTGTTGTGAAGATAACATGAAATAGTATATGGAAGGCATTTTGTAAATGCAAAACACAATGTGAATGTGTTCTTTTATATTTTTAATTAGAAACTGATTTTAATAATTTGGGGTTGCAATCATGCTCTCTCCAAAGGGAAAGCAACCCACTTCCCTTAGCTTCAATAAGGGATGTTAAATGGAAAAAGGCAAAAGGCAAACCCCTCCTTCTCAGTACCCCCATCACCACCACCACCACTATTCCCTCACCTTGGCAGAAAGCAGGATGTAGTGAGAACATGCCAAATCTGAAGTCAGTCTTAGCTCTGCCAAATTCTGACTAGTTGTGTGACCATGGACAATCCACCTAACTTCTCTGGACCTCAGTAAGATGAGGGTGCTAGGTAAGTTGCCTTCTAAGGGAGCCTCCAGCTTGATTCTTGAGTCCTCACTTGGGGATAATAGGAAAATTGGAGAAAACTGATAGCCAATAGCCCCCTGTGTCCATCAGTTTCCTCATCTATGAAGTGAGTTAGGCTTTCAGTAGATCCCAATTGCCTCCATGATAAAATATAAATTCCTCATCTTGGTATTTAAAGACTGTCACAGCCTGGTCCAACCTTACTTCACTTATTTATTTTATATTATTCCATACTTATTTTGCCTTATTCCCCTTTACACATTTCATATTCCAGCCAAATGTCCTCCTAGTACCAACTGTACATCCCATCTCCTACCCCTGCACCTTTGCACACAAACTGTCCTCCATACATGACATGCATTACGTCCTTCTCTGGCTTTGTGAGTGTCTGGGATCAGATTTGAACTCAGATCTTCCTGACTCTAGGACAACCACCTATAGCTGCCAAGTAGAAAGTGTAAACACATTGGACTAGATTGGATTTGATGGCCTCCAAGATTCCATCAAGAAATAAATGTCAAGATCACCAGAAGACTCCTCAGCCAGTCTATGGCAATCATCTTGATTCTCTGGGGTCACCTAGAGGGCCTTGGAACATGCAGGAACCTGTAGTCAGTATGTGAACAATACTGTGTGCTATTGGTAACCCTGCCACTATACCTTAAGGACCACCAGGCCTTGCCATCTGCCCTGTGCTAATCCCTCTGCAGAGTCTCTCTTTTCTTTTTGTATCGACAGTTCAGTACAATGCTTAAGATACAGTAAGACCTTAATACATACTTATTCATTCATTCACAGTGCATATCTACTGTGCATTGATAAGGATTTGGAGAGAGGACTGGGAAATAACCCTTACTCCCACTTTCAGTGTGAACTACCTTTTAGTCAGGGAGAGATTAAATCAAGAAGGGGTTCCGTCTATCTACTGTGGGGTACAGGCACAATAGGGACTTCTACAGGTTGTCCATCTGGTTGCCTGTTATGGATAAGTACTTTCCTGCCCCTCAGTTTCTCCTGGCTGGGCAGTTTGGCCAAATTGTTTTGAGTGATCATGAATCTTATTTAAAAGTCTCTGTGAAGCTTGAGGGCTTATTGCAAAGAGCATAATATCATATGACAACAGAAACAGTTGGATAAACTCACCAACTATAGAGAACCACTCTTCCATTTGGACTCTGCTCTGGTCATCCTCCATGACAGTAGCAAACACCTTTGGCAAGCACATATCTCCCTATTTTATGCTTCATTTAATGTGAATGATCAGAGGGTCATCAAACAATATCTTTTGAGGAATCTGGGCTGGTTTCCAGTAGAATGTAAGCTCCTCCAGGGAAAGGATTATTTTGTCTTTGTTTAGCATATTTAACATGTTTAGGATAATGCCTGGAACCTCGTTATTGCTAGATATCCCGTTTGTTGAGCTGAATCAAACAGAGAGATGCTTCTTTATCTGGTATGGGATTAAAAGAGATTTGTGACTTTTTTAAAAATAAAACTGGTCACAATGCCAAGAAAACTCAACTGAAGAGGGAGAAAACACAACCAAAGGGAAATGGAATTTTTTAGCTGTAAGTTTAAGGATATTAGTTTATCCTACGTCAGTGTTGATCTGCCCTTTTAGAGCAGACGTTCGTTTAAATTTGATGTGAAATGATCTTTAAATAGCTACCCTAATGGATAATCAATTGTATCAGGGCATTAAATGCAACCTTTGCCGTTGGGAGCATTTGGGGGTAAATTAATGGTAACCACGTGTATCAAAGCCTGAAACTGACCTTTCAAGTCTTCCCTTGCAAAGTAGGGCATGCTATCTGACTAATGGCCTCAGACAGGTCATCTGTGACCTGAATAGAACAACACGGAAGATAAAGGGGAGGAAAAACGTGAAATAAGTAGGTTCTCCAACAAATAAACTAATGTAATTTGTAAAGTTTTTTTAATAGGCCCTCATTCGAACAGCATAAAGTCACAAGTAATAAAATTTAACGGTTTGTTCAAATATTTAAAGTAATTAGATTCTAAAATGATAAAAAAAAAAAACCATTTGGTAACATTTTAGGTACAAAAACAATAGTTGCTTTATTTAACTGGGGAAACTAGGTGGTACACTGGATAGAGTCAAGAGGACCTAAGTTCAAATCTGGCCTCAGATACTTACTAGCTGGGTGACCCTGGGCAAGACACTCAACCCTGTTTGCCTTAGTTTCCTCATCTGTAAAATGAGCTGGAGAAGAAAATGGCAAACCACTCCAGTCTCTTTGCCAAGAAAACCCCAAAAGGGGTCACAATTGAACAACAATAGCATTATTTGATTAGCATAATATAGGTGGGAAAACCAGAACTTGCCCTCCACCAGAGGAACTGGACCTTTCTGGAATGGTAATGGGAAAAAAATGTTAAGGTATCAACTTTGCCTGGAAAATTCCCATTTGAAATTTGCCCAGCTAGTGATGGGTTAGAACAAAGCATATTTATTACTTATATTTGGGAAAGATAAGGCCATCTGTCAAGCTGCAGAGTTGACTCAGAGTGCAGATAAAATGTTGCTTCTACATATCGATAATTTTATTTTCAGTAAACGTTGGTTCTACTACCTAAGGGTCTCCTAGCAAGGAGTGGGCTTCTGCACATCCAAAAGGAGTATTATTCATTTAGCAGCTGGTTTGCCTATTCAGTAGTCCTTCCCCTCAAGCTCTTAGCCATTCACAAAGTTCCAGTTGTCTCCATTAACCAGATGATTCCCAGATCTAGATCCCTACCCCAGCCTTCCCTTCTCACAAGCTCTCCACTTCCCTATTTCCAGCTGCCTATGGGACTTCTCCACTTGAATGTGCCATTAGCACCATAAATTTAACATGCTCAAATCTGAATGCTCCAGGTTTCCATATGCCTTTGACTGGCTTTGTTTCTTCCTCTCTGTTTGTGGTACCGCCATTCCTTCAGGCTGCCAGGCTAGAAATATTCTAGTCAACTTCAATTGTTTTCTCCCCTTCATTCACTGTCAACAAAACTTTTAATTCCTTTCTTCAAAATGTTTCTTGTGCCTATCTCTTGTTCTTTGTTCTTCCTGCCACCAAACAAATCCAGACCTTCACCTCAATCCTGTATTACTGTGTTACTGTATTATTACTGTATTATTCCTCCTTCAAGCTATCTGATAGACTATTTCCTAGACAAATCTTTCTGAAACACTCTTTATCATGTCTTTCTGCTGCTCAATAACTTATGATAACTCCCTACTTGTGAATAGAGTAGATAAAGTGCCAGACCTGGTCTGGAATCAGGAAAACTCATCTTCCTGAATTCAAATCCTGCCTCAGCTACTTACTAATTGTGTGTCCCTGGACAAGTCACTTAACTCTGTTTGCCTCAGTTTCCTTCTCTATAAAATGAGCTAGAGAAGGCAATGTTAAATCATTCCAGTATCTCTGCTGAGAAAGCCTCAAATGGGGTCATAGAGTCAGACATGGTGCTCGCTTCAGCAGCACACATACTAAAATTGGAACAATACAGAGAGGGTTAACGGCCCCCTGCTCGAGGATGACACACAAATTTGTGAAGTATTCTATACTTTTATATCACACAAACACACACACAAAAGAGTCAGACGTGACCGAACAACGATCTGTTACACACCCCAGTAGGATGTTAGCTCCTTGAAAATGGTGACCACTTTTCTTCCTACCACTGTATCCTTGGTACCGGGCCTAATGCTTTGTGCAAAGCAGACCCTTACTAAGTCTCTGTTGAGTGTTTATAGACTGCCCATTTCCTCTTCTGCGGTATATCTGGTACATTCTTCATATTTCCAGGCCCAAATTAAGCAATGTTCACGAGACAATTGGGCTTTAATAATCTCAAGTGACCAAAACAAGAATTATAAAGGGACACAAAGAGCCCTGAAAATAAGCTATGAATTTAATTTACAATATAATCCACTGGGGAAGAGTTCTGTACAGCGAACTTCCATGGTGTATGGAGTCTATGGAGGCAGCTAGGTGGTTCAGTGCAAAGAGTGCTAGGCCTGGAGTCAGAAAGGCCTGAGTTCAAATTCAGCCTCAGACATGCACTAGCTGTGTGACCCCGGGCAAGTCACTTCACCTCTGTTTGCCTCAATCCACTGGAGAAGGAAACGGCTATCCACTCCAGTATCTTTGCCAAGAAAAGCCCAGGGACAGTAAGCAGTATGAGGTCATGAAACATTGGACACAACTGGACTATTAAACAACAACTTATACAGTATACTTGTACACAGTGATACTTATTTATTTTACTTAACTAATAGAAATGTGTGATTTAGTAGGTAAAAGTGACCGTCAAGGTAACTCTTGATGAGCCAGAATATCAAATTAGTAAAGCCAGTCTTAAGATGTAATGCTGAATGAATTGTGTTGTAGACTGTCACTCCTCCTTTCCATGTGTATTGTTTCCAGAATTCTCTTCCCTCTCTTTCCTTGTTTTAAAGGAAAAATGATCTGAAAAGTTTCATTACAGTCTTACTATCATAATTTCTTTGTGTTTTTTTACATCCACCCCACCCCCCCCCAACCCCCAGAAGAATATAGGCTTCTTGGAGGCAGGGATTGCTTTGTCTTGTCTTTGGATTCCCAGCACTCAGCTCAGTACTTTGCACACCGTAGACATTTGATAAATATTTAATGAGCTTTCTCTCCTTGTCTGCCTCTTCTATCTCTATCTCTTCCTTCCTTTCTCTCCCTCTCCCCTCATAAGGAAAATTCCCAATTGCACAGTCCGTATCATAGGCCATAGACAAGAGAGAAGGGCTGCAGTTCAGGACATGTGAATTCTCATCCCAGATATTCTACTGCAGAGTTTTGTGACTTTGGCCAAGTTGCTTTTGTCTTACATCTCCTTTTCCTCGATGAAAAAACAAAAACAAACAAATCCCTGTGCAGCTTATAATAGCATGTATTCCGTAGATAGCACAGCATGGCTCCAAAGCACCCATATACCCAATCTCTTTGGGTCCTCTCTATCACCCAGTGGGTGAGTTTGGTAGAACATGAATTATTACCCCATTTTAGAGATGACTGCTCTGCAAGCATGAGGAGCTTGCATTGGATCACAAAGGAGAACCAAGACTCGAACCAGGTCTTCTGGCTGCAAGGACCAGGGTTCATTACACTACTCCACACTGTGCTTGTAAGCTTAAAGGCCTCTTCCAGCCATAGGATCTATGAGGCATTTAGGTTAGCTTGGTGGATAGAGCACTGGGCCTGGAGTCAGGAGGACTAGAGTTCAAATCTGATCTCAGGCTCTTTCTAGCTGGGCAAGTTATTTTACTGCCTCAGTTTCCTCATCTGTAAAATAGGAAAAATAACAGCACCAACCTCACAGGGTTGTTATGAGGCTTAAATGCAGTAGTGTTTTGCAATCCTTAAGGTTCAATATAAATGTGCCACTACAAATGTGCAATTTTTATTCCAGTGGAGACCGTCAGTCTATTACCCATTGGGATTATGGGATTTAGAACTGGAAGAGAGCCCATGGGCAAATAAGGTACAAGGAGTTTAAGTGACAACCTCCAGATCCCATCGGTTGTACATAGCAGAACCAGGATTGAAACAAGGTCCTCCCACTCCAAATCCAAGGCTCTTTCCCACTCCAACTTTTCAGTTATTAACAACTAGTCAGGCCAGACAGGTTTAATTGCTCAATGTCCCCTTTAAATCTTCTAATGCCTGGCTTCTCTTACCTACTTGTTTATCCTCTGATCATAATAGCTCTGATGGATCTTCCCAGCACCTGGGAGCTGGTACCATTGTCTGAGATGCACTGGAGAAACCATTATTTAGTTGAAGTAGCTGGCAAAGGGCCGCCTGCTGGTACCACACAGATAATTTGTCACTTAACCATCTCCAAGCTCACTTCAGCAAATTTAGACAAGACACTCAGAGTAGTAGCTCTGCCATTCTGAACGTCAGGCTTGGAGGACATGGGAAGATTTCATCTATTTGTCACCATCTCTTTGGAAAATCACAGCTAAACTAACAGGCAGGTAGTCTTTGAATCAAAAAAAAAAAACCAAAGCTTCACCAAGCTTCATGGGTTGACAAGGAGGAAAGTGTAGAAACATAATTCAATAATTTCTGTACAATTATTCAGTTCAAAGATCAGTGGGTGTGGAGTCTGAAAGCTTGAGTTTTCTAACCCTCAGTTAGTATTGATCTGTGAGAAGAAGAGCTTTGACTAGTTGATCTGTAAGGTCCCTTTTATCCAGCAATGCACTGATAAATGCTTAACAATAAGCTCTGCTGTTTGGAGGAAGCAGGAGAAATATACCTATGATACACTTTTAAGTTCAATATATTACTAACATTTTCTCCATCACTTTCTTAAGTTGGACAATCAACACAACAATAAACCATTTATCAATTTCCAAGATGTAAGTGTTCACCCTGAAAATTTAACAACTGGCTCTGGAACCCAGTTTGAGCTGGCTCTAGAACACCCCCTGTTTCTGTCTCTAACATCTTGTCATCCTGTTTCCTCTTTCATGTAACAAAATCTTTTTAGTTTAACCATTTTTAATAGAAATCTTTCTCTGCCTTTTCAAAACAGAGCCTACTGAGCATTATCTAAACCCTTTCATCCTACAGTGAAAAGAGTGCTGAATCTGGTATCAGAATACCTGGGTTCCAATCCAGACTTTGTCACTTACAACTCACATGACCTTGGGAGGTCATTTAAGCTGCTGAACTTTCATTTCCTCATCTCTAAAATGAGAGGGTGGAGCTAGATGGCTTCTATCATCCCATGTGGTTTTATATCTATGACCTTTGATGATGACAGTCATCATTATGAACACAGGACTATGCACAACCCCAAAATATTAATGTTGGAAGGGGACATAGAGATCATTTAATTCATCCCCTTCGTTTGCAAATGAAGTCACTAAGACATCAATTACTGTATTATGCTGTATCATCCCATTTGTAGAAGTATGTAAGGATCATGATTTCAGTTCCTATCTTCTTTTTTTAATTTTATTCTACCTTTCCATGGGCTAGAAACCAGATCACCAAGCTTTTTCAAATTATATACAAAGTAAATATAAATAGACTCTGAGTGAGATTCTGAGGACCAGGCCTAAGAAAAAAGTATATACATCAACCCTGTGACAGGTCTTTTGATTGCTGAGAAAAGCTGTCCATTAGAGTAAAAGTTTAGGGCGGAGGAAGTTCTTGTAATTAAATGCTTTACAGCAGTTTCCTGCTGTGATATTTTATCATTCGAAGGCCATTGGGAGCCATCATTTTTTCTGTGTTTCCTCCCCTGCCCACTCACAAGGTGTTCTATAAATGAAACCAAGAATGGAAACACCCTGTTTTGTGGGCAGTCAGCCAACACAAGAACCTAGTTCCTCGAAGTATTCATAATTATGTTTCCTCATATGTGTTTTCTAACAAAATGTTTTGTTGGTATCTTGGTATTTATTGATATTATTCCTCTATTTTCTCACCATCTCTCCTACCTTTACCCTTCTAATTTGGCCTCTGTTTCTGCTGTTCTACTGGAATCACTCAGAGAAGGTCACTGATCACCAGATCCAGTGTCATTTTCTTGGTTCTAATGCCCTTTAACCTTTCCGTAGTTATTTGGCCCTGCTGACCATCCTGACCCTTCCTCCTCTCCTGGCTTCTGTGATGTCTCCTTCATCGCTCTACATCTCTGCCTTTTCTCACGCCCTGTTTAGCCAACGCTGTGTGCTCAGCCCTACTATCTTTCTACAGTCTCTTACCTGGCAATCTCACCTGTTCCCCTGGCTTCAGCTGTTACAGCTATTCAATGACTCCCAAATCTATGTGTCTAGCTTTTGTTGAGTTCTAAATCAACATTTTCCATTGCCTGATGCAAGTGTCTGCCTAGTTAACCTTCTGAAGCCCCAAAGTCAATCTGTAGAAAACAGAATTTATCTTCTTCCTACACATGTCAGCTCTTCCCCCTGCCTAACACTCACAGGGGAATAGATTTAGAGCTGGAATGAACTTCAGAAACCATGTATCTAGTCCAGCCCCCTCCTTTGTTGTTACAGATGAGGAAACAGGTTGAAAGCATCTGGGAGATTTGCCCAGGTGCTCTGTTTCAGTTCATGGTACCACCAGTCATCCAGGCCTTCATGCTTAAAACGTCAGACTCATCTTGGATACTTCCTTTTCCCTTTCTCCCATATCCAGGCATCAAATTCTAGTGAGTATACCTTTACAAAGTAGACTCTTTTCTCTTCCCA
Organism: Petaurus breviceps papuanus; assembly: GCF_028583685.1. Lineage (NCBI taxonomy): Eukaryota > Metazoa > Chordata > Mammalia > Diprotodontia > Petauridae > Petaurus > Petaurus breviceps. The sequence goes on from NW_027185771.1 coordinate 14,589,340, forward strand.
TAGTTACAACCGTAATTCAGAACTCAATGACTTCTCCCATGGACTATTACTAGCTATGTCTTCTAAAAAGGTCTCCTTGTCTCCACCATCTCCTTCTGCCTTATCTCTGCCAGGTTAATCTTTCTAATGCAATAGCTCTGAACGCATCACTCCTTGCTCATAAATCTTCAATAGATTCCCATAGGCTACCCAATGACGTCTGAATTATGCAACCTGGTTTTCAAAGCCCTCCACAACTTCTTATTGGCCCTTCTACTCCTATTACAGCACCTTTGCTGGAATATACTCAAAATTTCCTACCACCATGCCTTTGTTCCTTTTACCTGGAATGCCTTCCCTCTTCTCATTAATACTTCCCACACATATCTTGTTGTCTAGCCATTTTTAGTTGTGTTTGACTCTTTGTGTCCCCTTTGGGGGGGGAGGGAGAGCTTTGGCAAAGATACTGAAGTGATTTGCCATTTCCTTCTCCAGCTCATTTTTATAGATGAGAAAACTAAGACTAACAGGTTAAGTGACTTGTCCAGGGTCACACAGCTATTAAGTGTTTTACACCACATTTGAACTCAGGTCTTCCTGACTCTAGGCCTGGTGCTATACCACCTAGCTGCCACTTCCTAAACATATACCCCAGCTCTGCCTACATAATTCCCATCCATGCTTCCAGGTTCTCCCTCATTGTATCTGATATGATGCTCACCTTTATGAAAAACAAGGTTTATCTTGGTTCCTAGTTTACATTCTTTTCCTTTCATAGCTAAAGTAAACTGTGAGTCAGATGATAGGGATGCATTGAGTTCCAGGAACTAAGGAACATTGCAGGTAGCATAAAGGTAGCATAAATCTTCAAATGCCAAAAGTTAATTTTTCCTTTGCTCTCCAAATCCTTTTCAGATAGCTACTTTAAAAAAAATTAAAGACAAATTTGAAGTAATACCTTACACTACAACTTCCCTGGTAATAATATTTACCAGACTTGTGAAAAATTGGATATTAAGAAATAAACGCTAGCAGGGCTGATTTAAGGATATTTCAAAGGATCTAGACGTGTCAATTGATAGAGCTCATCCTTTTGTCCACAAAGCAAAAAAAAAGAAAGAGGTAGTAGGATGAAAATTTTTATTTTGAAATAAAATAACAATATTTTGTATCAACCAGCATGTAGTCCTTCTAGTGTTAAAAGATATGCACCTTATGTAGATTTGATTAATAATGAAAGACATCCAATGGAAGAAAGAATGTTGTCATTAGTGCATGAACTTCAGGGCTTTCTAATGAGTTCCTATATCATTGCTGAGAATCAAAGTGATGGGGTTTTTCTCACTCCTTTTGTTCTAAATAATCATAAAATTAAATATTTTCTTTAAAATTATTTATGATGCAAAGTCAGGGTTTTTTTTCCCCCAAGCACAGTAATATTTCTTTTTATTCCTGTAAGGCAAGGTAAGCAGATGTTACAGATGTTCATTCTTTGCAGTTCTATAAATATACTGTAGTCGTGCATTTTGAGAACTGATGGGGATATTTTGCATTGTCTGGGTTTTTCTCTCAAAGAACTAGGAGCCAACTCTTGAACATATTCACGTATTGTGCAAAGTTGTATTTATTGTTAAGCAATAATTAGGATGTACATGAAATAAAGCCCAGGTTTCAGATACAGCAAGATTTGTCCTTCCCTTAATCCTTTGAACTTCTTAATTTGGCTTTCATTAAGGCCTCTCCCCACCCACCAAGGCTCCCTTTTCCTGCCTACCAGTAGGAATCCAAAGATAGCATTAATGCCTCCCCACATATAGCTAATTTCTAAGGATTTCCCCTCAATGTCCCCTCATTTCCTGCAAGGGCATGTCTGGGAATTTTCCTTATGTACCTCTCTGCTGTGAGTGAAGGTCTTGAGGCACCTCCTCATGGCCTGCAGCCATGTAAAAGTCAATTTTCCCTGTTTATACTACTATCCTTTCCCTTTATCCCCAACTGTATCATCCCTAAGCTACCATTACTAATATTCCTAAGTTATTACTGCTATTACTAGGTTTTCAGAGAGTTAGCATAAAGTCAAGGCTTGAGTGCCAGACCTAGAGTTAGGTAGACTGTCTACAAATCCTGCCTTTGAGGTTAACCAGCTGTGGGACCATGTGCTTGCCTCTCGTGAAGGTCAGTTTCTTGATCTATAAAATGGAGATACTAATACCGCAGGTAGTTACCTCACAGGATTGGTTTAAGGCTCAACTGAAATAATGTCAGTCAACTGTCAGTGATAAATGAGGTATCAGCGAAAGAGAGGCAAAGTCCCATTTAGAGCTAGAAGCAGTCTTCCTCAAATTCACCACTCTCACTTTAGAGATTGGGAAACTGAGGCTTAGAGAGTTGAAATGAATGAATGAACAAATGAAGGATCTGTTAAGTGCTTACTATGCAGAAAAGCAGAAATAGAAAGTAAGCCAAGCCCTACCCTCAAGGACCTTACATTCCAATAGGGGAGACAACACATATGAAAAGTTTCAGCTACAACTCAGACAGAAAAGTCCTTAAGGTACAAAGCAGAAGGTAATATGACAACCTGGAGACTGCCTGGACTCTCTGGTGTCATTTCCACTTAAATCATCACATCAGTTGCTGATTTCAAAGCATTTGAAAGAGTCAAGGACTTTGGTGGCAAGAACCTTCCCTTCTGGTCCAGAGGACCTGTGGCTGCAGCCTTTCTGGGAGCAGCTGCTGGACTCTATATCCTCCAGGATGAGGGCTAGGGGCCCTGGCTGGAAGCCCTGCTATTTCCAAGGCTCTTGGGATCAGGATCTGAAAGAAAATGGTGGTCAAGGTGGTGGCGGTGGTGGCTTGGCTTCTCTGGTACAGGCTCTCCCCCATCTCTCCCTCAGGGTGCCTTGTTGGTTCAGCTGACTTGCTTGCCTGCCCTGTACATGGCAGGTAGCTGACAGTTGGTGAGGATGGTTGGCCCCTCTTCTATAGGAGCTGCTTCCCTAGATAATGACTGTGAGGACTGGGTTGGAAGCAGGCCAGGGGGTCTAGAATTGACCCAAGATCCCATAGATAGAAAACCAAAAGTAGTGACCAAAATGGGTTTGATCCCATGTCATGTGATAACATAGAACACGTTCTTTTGTATATTGGCATATATGGGAAAGCTGCCTAGCTGGTGGAGTCAAGCAGGGGAGGAGATTCCAGCAAGTCCCCTTCCATAGGGCACTATACTATAGAATTTAAAGTATAGATTCACTGTGAAAGTCTGATCTGATGAGACAGACCAGGAGGTTGCAGGCCATGAAGAGGTGTCCCAGGACCTTCAGTCACAGCAAACAGGTACATAAGGAAAATTCCCAGACCTGCCCTTGCAGGAAATGAGGGGACAAGGAAAAGCCTGGTAGAGACCAGCTATCAAAGGCAACACAAAAGCCACTAAGAGCCTAATTATAGGCTGCACTGAGGTTTTGTCCCAACCACATTTGGGTTAAGGTCCACAAAGTAATTTTCTTTCAACCACCCTCAGAGGTAGCTAGATGGGACAGCAATTATTTTCCCATTTCAGAGATCAGGCTAAGGCAAGTAAAATAACTTGCCCAAGGTTACCCTACTAAGCCCGATGAAGTTAAAGGGTCAAACTCGGGGCTCTTCTCAGTCTAGCAAAGGCACTTTTGCTGTTACATTGTATGATCTCTCTAATGCACCTTAAATTCTGATTGATAGAGAATTAATATTATATTAATTTACCCTCGTTGATGTGTTCTGTACATAAATTCAATATATTTCTCCAAGTACAAAATAACTTCCTGATGACATAGATTCTTTGTGGTCATTTTTTAATTATTAGTATTTCTTTTGTTACTTACTCCCCTGGTCCCTTGTATATTGAGCAAAGGATAGGAACTCAGATATTGTTCACAAGCTAAAACCAGGGAGGGTGGATTTTAATAAAATTTAAAATAGGTTTTTCTAGCACAGAGTGGTTCATGGAGCTCTCAATGAAAACATTCAATTATGACAATGTTTTTACAATGAAGAACATCTGGAATGGCCAAGGGGCAGATGCACAATTAGGCAAAGTCTAATGAATGGGTACAGTAGTTATTTTGGCCTCTGGTGGTATCATTTCTGTGCTTGCTATTACTACAGGAGTCAAGGTTTTCTCTGCATGGATATAATCTTAGCACTGGAAGGGAGAACCCAGAGAGATCAGCTTGTCTTCGAGCCAGTCTAAACTATCCACAACTAATAAAAGCTCTTTGAAAAAAAAACATTTCCAGTGCTGGAGATTTTCTATGTTGATTCTTTTTTTCTTATTCCCCTTTTTCTATTTCATCAGAAAGTCAAATCTCTAGTTAAAGACCTCAAATGATTCCACAGACATGTAAAATGTTGTTTGAGGGTAAATGTGCAAAATGTGTCTGTACCGTTTCAAGAAATACTGTAATTAGAGCAGAGTAATAGCCTGGGAGCCAGGGGTCCCAGCTTCTGTTCTTAGCTTAGCCACTAACCACAGTGGCCATGTGGCTTTGGGCAACTTGTTTCCCCTCTTAGTTCCACAGTCCTCTTCAGTAAAATGAGGGGGGTTTTCAAGACAATCCTGAATGTCTATTTTAGCTCTTAACATTTTTTGCCTCTACAGAAAAAAAAACTATAATAACAGCTGACATTTATATAATATAATGCTTTCACATTTACAAAGCATTTTACATTCACTACCTCCCCATCTCTCTTCTCCAGCAGCTTGCCCCTGCCATCATTCTTCTCTCTCTCTCTCTCTCTCTCTCTCTCTCTCTCTCTCTCTCTCTCTCCCCTTCTCTCTGGCTCTGGCTGTCTAATTCTGTGTCTGTCTGTGTGTGTGTTTCTCTCACTGGCTTCTTACATATGCCCTACAAACATGCTGAGATCCCCTCTCCTTTAAAAAGAATTTTTACTTACCTCTCCCTTCCTTTCAAACAATCAGCCTTCCTTTACTAACCAAACTCCTAGAAAAAGTTAGCTCCTCTTTTGGACTCCAATTTCTCACCTTACACTCTTTTCTCAGCCCCTGATAACCTGTCATGGTCCCTACCATTTAACTAAACAACTGTCTTCTCAATTCTCTCTCCTGCCTTGGTTTTCCTAAGACTCCTCAGTCACGTTTTCTAAGTCCATTGGTAGGATCTCACCCAAGTACTCTTGGACATACCTCTGAAATGTGTCCAGGACCCTCTGCTCTTAACTCCTAGATGATCTCATCCTCTCCCAAGGACTCAACTGCCATCTCTCTACAGATGGCTCCCAAATCTACGTATGCTAATAAGCTAACATTTATATAAAGGTTTAGGATTTTCAGAGTGCTCTGCATATATTAGATTATTTACTCCTCACAACAACCCTATAAGATAGGGGTTATTATTATTCCCATTTAACAGATCAGGAAACTGAGGCTAAGAGAGATTTGCCCAAGGTCACACAATCAGTAAGTGTCTGAGGTGGGATTCAGATCCAAGTCTTCCTAACTCTTGTCTACTATGACAAGTTGCCTCTAGCCCTCATCTCTCTCCTGAACTCTAGTCCTGAAGCTGCAACTGCCTGTTGGCAGATACCTATACCTTGATGTTTCATGTGTATCCCAAGCTCTTTATGTCCAAATCTGAACTTATCTTTCCCCCTAAACCTGTCCGTCCTCTGAACGTCTCTGTATCAATGCCCCACCAGGCTCTCATTCACTCAGGTACACAGGCTCCCACATCCTCCACTCTTCACTCCCTCTCACCCACCCCCCACATCAAACCAGGCACAAACCCTTGTCAGTTCGACCTCTATAAAATCATTCCCATCTGTCCCTTTCTTTCCCTTCCCGGCACAACCACCTTGGGTCAGGTCCTCATTCCTTTTCACATGGAATGCTAGAAGAGCTTCCTAATTAGTCTGTTGACTTTCAGCTTCCAGGCTAACCTTTCTCCAACCCATCACCCCCATGGCTCTCAAATAGATAGCCCTAAAGCCCAAGTCTGACCATGTGACTCAACTGATCCAGAAACTTAAATTGTCTATAGGAATAAGAAATGTCTCTATTTGAAAATCACAACCTTTCACACTACGGCACCAGCCTATCCTTGCAGATTGACAATACATTATTCTAAAGTCACATATTCTATATTACAGCCAAACTGGCTTATTCTCTGCCCCTCATACACAACATTCCCTCTGCTGATTCTATGTCTTTACCAGGCAAAGAAGATCTGCTGCCTCTGGGGACTCCTTCGTCCTTTCAAGAGGGCTCTCCTGGGTTTCGCCCCTGACCGTGGGCAAATCACCTAACCTATGTCACCTTCAGTTTCCATATCTGTAAAATGGTGATAATGAGGTGATACTTCCCTGCGTTGTTCTGAGATTAAAATGAGAATAGTTTTGTAAAATATTTTACAGATCTTAAAGTGTAATAAATTCTTTTCCCCAAGGGAGTGTTTCCTCCTGGAAAATGACTTTCTGTTCATTGCCCGCACATATGCAGGGATCTTGTATTTACTTATCTGTGTGTGTATGGTATTCTCCCAACAAAATGCAAACTCCTTGAGGTCAGTGGCTGTCTCTGTTGTATTTGCCTACATATCTACAGCACTTAACTTAACAGGGAGGAACTTCGTAAATTCTTGTTCAATTTCATAGAGTTGCATTTGATCCTCTGAACAATCCCATAAGATCATCAATACTGCAGGTATTATGTTATTGTTCCTGTTTTCATACATAAGGAAACTGAGGCTTAGCAGAGGTGGTGATTTGCTCATGGCCACGTGGTTAGTAAGAGTCAGTGGCAACAATTGAGACCAAGTTTCCCCTGACTTAGAAGTATGTAACATGAGAGATAGAATGCTGGGCTTGGGCCTCAGGAGATGGTGTGACCTGGGCAAGTCACTTACCTCTAGGCTAGTCCCTAATCCCTAAGGACCCATCTAAGTCCATCTGCGTTGGGGGAGGGAGCTCCTCAGCTGAGACAGTTCCTGTTGTGTAATGGGTTCTGTCTAAAAACTTATTCCCTTCCCTTCCCAACTATTCCTTTCCACATTATCCAGTTTGGGGTCCAAAATTCTTTCTGTTCTACCTTAGATCATTATGCAAAAGGTAAAAAAAGAAGGTTTAATCTTTGCTTTGTGGTACTTAGAATTAGTTTTTCATGTTTCTTGTTTTTGTTCTGTTCATGCTACTTATCAAGTAACAAGTCATATATTATAGTTACTGTAGTATAGCATATCATTAGTAAAGTTAACATGGATGCTATCATGTGTAATATACTCTACTCAGTACAATTTTATATTATAGTATTTTTGACAATGAGCCAAATACTTCCATAAATCTATAGTTATGTGATATATTTAGTAATAGTAACAGCTAGTATTTAAGAACTTGAAAGTTTGCTAAGCACTTCACAGAATTTCTCATTTTCATCTCACAACAACCCTGGGAGGTAGGTTCTGTTTTTATAGCCCTTTTACAGGTGAGTAATCTTTGGCAGACACAGATTAAGCAATTTGGCCAAGGTCACAAGGTTCGTAAGTGTCTAAGGCAAGAGGTCTTCTTTATTCCAGGCCCAGCACTCTTGTCAACTGCACCACCTGGTTGCCTGACCAATGTTGGTAGTAGTTCCACCAATAAACCCAACTATGTAAGCCTTCTCATCCTATGTCTTTCTTGTTCCTGACTCTCCATAAATCCTCCATAGAGGATCTACCCAATGAAGTAAAGGTGTCCCTCTGGGCCTTTTAATATTTGAGGGATGTCAGTGTGATACTGGGGCTGTCTAGTTCTCCTCCTTCATGGTCCCTGTGTGACCAGCCCTTCTCCTTCTCCAGTTACCCATGTCCTTTAGAAGGTCTTTGAATAGCACCTATCACTCACAAGTCCTCATTGACCACATGCTCAAGCCTAAAGTTAGAGACTCAAGAAATTCAAGCACAGTTTGACCAGGGCTCATAAGCTTCCTGTTTGTGCCTAGCCCAACTACTACAACTATTATCTGACATTCTGCTAATTCACTGGATAAGTTTTGAACCAAACTACCTTCTTCAATGAGATAAACATTATTTAGAAATACCAAATTCAATTAAATACCTAATTATATTTTATTTAAGCAGTAACAGGGTTATCAATTTCCCATGATGTAATAGAAAGGACTAATAGCCATCATGCCAATCCATAACTGTCTCCTGAAATGTTAAGAGATCGATAAAGACACAAGATGCTCTGGAAAAATCATTGTAAAAGGAAAAAATGAGGTGAGGACAAAAGGATTCCATGAAAAACTCCATTGTTTGTTGTTATAATTGTTTATATCTTTACCTGAATTTGGGGGAGGAGACATGAAAGGGAAGGGGAAGGTTATGAATGAGCATTTATTAATCATGCACTATATGCCAAGCACTGTGCTAAGTGTTTTATGTATATTGATCTTCACAACAACCATGGGAAGTCATTGATATTATTACTTTCATTCTACAGTAGAGGAAATTGAGGCAGACAGCAGTTAAGTGACTTGCCCAGGGTCACATAGCTAAGAAGTGTTTGAAACTAGACTTGTACTCAGGTCTTTCTGACTCTAGGTCTGGTATTCTACATGCTGTATCACGCAGCTGCCTCTCAGAAAGTCTGGAGACCAGACCAAAAGCAGTAAAGTATAGAACATGGAGTACCCCATGGGAATCAGGAAGATCTAGTTTCCGAGACAGACAACTGTGTGACCATGGGCAAGTCACTTAGAGATGAGCTTCCAACTGACAACATTGAAGGGAATCTCCACACCTGGAGTTACCCACACAGATAGGTCACTGAAGGGAGACTCCACACCTGGAGTTACCCACATGGATGGGTCACATTATTGCCTTGATTCTGGCGAGCATACAAACCCGAATGCTCCCTCTAATCAAACTCTCCCCAAGAGCAAAAGCAAAGAGGAAGAGCTCAATGATAATGACTCACATTTTTGTAGCATATGGAGTTTTACAGAGTATAGAGAACTTTCCCCAATTTATAGATGAGGAAGTTGAGGCTCAGAAAGACTAGATGGCTTGCCAAGAACCACTGAGCCAGGAAGTATTAGAACTAAGACTTGACCTCCAGGGCAGTGTCTTCTCTTTGGTGTTTCAAGCCCATCACAGTCTGATACCAAGCTCTCTTTTTCAAGTCTGTTTTCATATTACCCCCGACACATTATTCCAGCCAAAATGGCTGACTTTCTCATCTCCTTTTCTGTCCCATCTCTTGTCCCTGTACCTTTCCACGGGTGGTCCCCCCTGCCAGGAACACTTTCTACTCCTCAACTGTACTTTTTGGAATCACTAACTCCTTTACACAGCTCCGCTCAACACTACATCCTTTTTTATATTTTTTATATATTTATTTCTATTTACTTCTCTGAATTTGGAGGGAGGGAGTTTTATATATTCATTTAGGACCAGAAAAATAGTTGGATTTATTTTGATTGGTCTGGGTAAGTATGTGGATAATCAGGAGCTCAAGAGAAGGCCATTACTCCTGCTTCTGTAGGCTGTTCTCCCTGATGGCCTTTCATTTTCTTTAATGGATTGATGGGGATTGTTATGTTTGGTGGTGTTCTGCAGGGACAGGGGAGGAAATAAAGATCTCTTATTTAAATATCATCAAAGTCTTCATTGCCATCTGTTTGGGCTCTCCCTCTCCCAATGAAAAGAACTCCTCAAGGCTTCCTCAGTCAAACAAACAAATAAAACCAAACCCTACTTTGGGAATGATTCCTTGGTGCCTCAACGGTCTCTTCCTACCCCAGATCACAGCTCTTCCAGGCTTCCTCATATAGTGGAATCTTGTCCACATCTCCTCTTATGTAGCAGGAAGAAGAGCAGCCCAACCTGCTGGAGGAAGCCCAGACTCATTTACTCTTTCATGATTGCCAAGCAGGCTCTCGAGCTGTTGTCCCTCACTCATGGACATCATCACCATCATCATTGTCATCACAGCATTGATTGACATTTATCTTTACAAAGCACATTACAAATATTCTCTTTTGATTCTCACTACTTACCCTATGCTGTAGGTACTTCAGGTATTATTCCCATTTTACAGATAAGGAAACTGAGGCTGAGAAGTTAGGTGACTTATCCAGGGTGAGACAGCAAGTGTCTGAGGTTGGAAAGAAAATGCCCACTGAGTTTTTCTGTTTCATCTCTCTCTGAGATGGGGTTGGATATTGGAGAGGGCTGGTTTGAAAGCTCCCTTTCTACTGCATCTAAGTTAAATGGATATCTACAGAAGGAAACATGCATTTATTAAATACCTACTGTATAACAGAAAGTGACCCATGATTTATGCTTTGAAGAAAGCAATGGATTCTAAGAGATGGGAGTGAAGAAGGAAAACATTGCAAACATGGGAGACTAATAATAGCTAACATTTATCACAATAATAATAATAATAGCTAACAGTTCTAGGTTGCAAAGCATTTTACAAATATTACCTCATTTGATCCTCACAATAACCTGGGAGTTAGGTGTTATTATTATCCCTATTTGAGGAAACTGAGGCAGGGAGACTTTAAGTCTCTTATCTCGGTAAAGTGACTTACCCAAGGCCACACAAATAGTAGGACATCTGAGATCAGTTTTGAACTCAAGTCTTCCTGACTCCAGGTCCAACACTCTATCCACCATGCCACCTAGTTGCCCCCAAGAACTTTGGTTTTGAACCTATGACTCAGAATTCCAAAGTACCATCTCCCCCATTCTCCTCCAAACAACTTATGCTAGGGATTTCCTTCTTCCCTACCCCTCAGGACATCCATTCTGTCTGGCTCACCTCTTTTCCTCATGATGTTGTCCCTTATACCACTTCTTAATTATGTCAAAGATAGAAAATATACTGCAACCCACTCACAGCCAACATGTATCTTTCCCTCATCCTCTGAATTGCTATTAGACAAATAGTTCCTCACCCTTGGGCCAACCTGGTGACAAGCCTCCCTGACCTTAGCTATACAGATCCCCAGATTGCAAATATGCCATTGGAACCTTAGGCCCTTCTCATCTTGACAGGGCCTATCAGAGCTTGTACCCCAGTGCCATGGCCTTAGAGAACCCAAGGTCACTTCCCCAACCTGATCCTTAAGGCATTGGTAAATGTTTGTGGGCAAAAGATCACCAAAGAATTCAAATACAGATTGAAGAAAATGCATACTTTTCATCATGAAGGCATTTAAGATTAAAAGAGTAGTGGGGAAAAATTTCTCCCTTAGCAATTTTTTTTATAAAAAGAAACATAATTAGAGATTGCTAAATGTTACTTTTTAGCTGTTTACTTTCTGATCCTGTTGATTTCAAAGACTTCATTGACCTTAAATTGAGCTGCCAATAAGTAACCACAGGCATAACTTCTCCTTCCCCTGTGAGCATGATGTGAACATCATTCATTTATATCCTCACCAAAGTCAGTGAAAATTTTCTGTGGCTAATTTTCAGATGTCAACTTTTTTTCACCCATAAAGCAGTTGGTTTTTATTCTCTCCCCCAAACTTGGGAACATGGGTGCTCTATTTTAAGAGCATTAATTAATGTTCTCTTTTAATGATAGTAATTTTAATTGAACAAAAGAAAATAAAAGACATTTAAAGAAGGAAACAGGTATTTTCTCACATCCTCATTCAAAAGTAACAGAAAGGATTTTTTAATGTATTCATTGTTGGCTAATAATAATAGCCAGCATTTCTATCTCTTTAAAGTTTGCAAAGCACTGTCTGTAATTTATTTAATCCTTATATCAACCCTATAAGGTTGGTAATATTTTATCCCCATTTTACAGAGGAGGAAACTGAGATTGAGAGCCATTTAGTGACTTATCCAGGATAGCTAAGAACCTTTCATAGCTGACAAGGCTGTATTAAGAAGGTAAATCATGCAGAAGGAAGGAAGTGAAGGTCCCACTGTATTCTGCCATATCAAGGGTATTGTATTCATGGGCCATATTTTAGGAAAGAAAGATGATGACAAGAGGGAATGATGTCCTGTGGAGGGCAGCCAGGATCGTGAGGGAACTGAAGATGGTGTCATACAAGAACTGATCCTTACCCTGGAGAAGAGGATAATTGGGGAACATGAGTTGTCTTCAAGTATTTGAAAGGCTATAATATAGAAAAGGGATTAGACTCGGTCTGCTTGACTCAGAGAGCAGAACCAGAGCAATTGGAGGGAGCTGCAGAAAGACAGATTTAGGCTGAATGTGGAGAAATGCTTCCTAACAATTTTGAGCTGTGCCTGAGTGGAAGAGGCTGACCCAGCAGATAGAGTGGGTTCCCCCTCATCAGAGCCTTTCAACAGAGGCTAGATATTGGCTTGTTGGGGTGGGTAGAGGGTCACAGGTTGGCCTGTGATTCTGACTTTTTAAGGATTTTGTGAGACATCTAAACTTGGTGGGGTCACATCTGCTTTCACTTAAGGCAACTCTGAAGACTCCTACTTAGCCAGGGCAAGATGCCCTCTGATAAAAGCAGAAATAGAGTTGGGCAATTCAGCTTAGCCTGTCCATTTCTTCAGTTGTTGAGATAAAGAACAAAATCTAAGACAATCATAGAGCTAATGAAAATGCTGCCTTGTTAACTCTCCTCCTAACAAGGAACCCGCTTAGCCTATCACTAGCAATTCCTGACACTGATTGTTGTTTCTGTCCTGACTGGTTGTGAAAGTCATTGATTTATTCTGAGATGTTCTTCTAAAAGGTAGAGTAGAAATGATGAGGAGGCCATGGGCTCTCCTTTTGTAACCCACCTTTTTATCCCAAACCTTTTTCTCAAAAAGTTTCTCCCTAGCTCTAAAGTTCATTCCATCACCAGTACAAGAAGGAAAAGTTACTTGTCCCCCCATGGCATACCAATACAGAACAATTTTTACCTATAGAACCATGAGATTTAGAGCTGAACGGGGCCTTCAAGATTATCTGTCTAGTCTGACTGGTGCTGAAAGAGTTAAGGAATTAGTCATAGTAATGACATGGCACTCAAGGTTTATAGTGTGCTATCCTCAGTACAACCCTCTGAGATAGGTAAGGGATAGTGTTAGCCCCATTGTATAGATGAGGAAACTGAGGCCCTGGAAGTGATTTGTCCTTGATCATATAGAGAATAAGGACCAGAATTCCAATGTAGTTCATCTGCCTCTGTTTTCTGATCTGTTCTGAAACAGTCTATACCTATGACCTTCCAAGTAACTTGGTTGGGAAATAATTCCTGGGAAAGGTACAATATGATGCCCTTTTTTGGAGATCTAGGTCCATGCCCTATTGAGGGGTAAGAGTAGATATGAAGTGGTTAGCCTAGTGGTCCAAATTTTATGGACAAATCATGTGAGCTACCAAAATGTTGCATGATTCCCTAGGGCTACACTGTAGTTTAGCAGTAAAGTATCTGGTACCTACTAGGGGCTTTATAAATGCTAGCTGTTGTTATTGTTTCCTCATCTATCTTCACTCTAGTTTTTGAAGTGTAATATATCAACTAGCAATCTTTTACAGAGCATTTAACAGGACTAATATGTTCAGCTTCGGGATCCTTAGAAGGAAAGGAAATGTCTGGTGTCATAGAAAGAGTAGCCTAGAGCCTGAGTTCAAATTCTGCCCCTCTTTACTATCTGTCTGACCTTGGGTAGGTCACATCCTCATGTTCTTCCTCTTTGAAACAAAGGACTGGACTATATGGTCTCTAAGCAATTTTGCAACTTTAATCCTATAAAATTAAAACAAAGTAAATACAATCCTATAAGTTATCTGTGTAATCAACCCTTCTGTCACAGGGCTAAATTGAAATCAAGAGAATGTCTCCCACACAGTTAGTGGCATAGACCCCCCTCACAGTAGATACAAACCACAGGCTCCAAAGCTCACTTTGCCAATTGTGCTCAACATGAATGACCTTGTGGAAAGCAGACATGGTTCTGTATTAAGCATGGAGAGCGAACACAGGGTCCTTCCTGACCTTCACTTCTTTTCCGAGGCAGCGGGCCAGCTGTCACTATTAAACAAACTTCGTTTCATACAGTCCCGTCTGTCTTCCTCTGGATTCACATTTATCCAAGGAAGATCTGGATAAAGGATAGCACAGGGAAAGGGCTTTTTGTTTCACCAAACCAGAACCAAACCTTTTGGACTCTGCTTCTTTCCTGCCTCATAACTCTCTTCCTTCACCGGAGGGAACAGCAGAAGAAATCTTCCAACTATGGCTTGCCTTCTTATTCCGATCCTTGTAGATAAGCATAGTTTAATGAGTGCTCACTACAAATGACTCAGGTAAACTTTGTCTTTGCTTTTCATAACCCTTTCAGCTCTGGCTGTTAGAAAACCTGAAAAAGGGATATTCTCACTGCTCATCTCCGCTTCTCCCAGTCTCTAACTTCCAGGCTCCGGGTCAGCTCCCTCTCTATAAACCCTTCCCCAATCCCCATCCACCCAGTTAGGCATGCTGGCAAGGCCAGAGTCAGACTCAGGTCTTCCTGACTCCAAGTCACATGCTGTATCCACTGAGACACCTAGCTAGCCCTTGTTGGGAGTAACATTCACATCAACAAGATCACAGATCTATTGGTGTCTTGGATTTGTATCACCTCTGTAGAATGTAAGCCACCTGAAGGAAGGGGTTGTTGGTTACCATCTTTACCTTCATCTATGTGTGTACACATATATATGTATGTATGTATGCACATATACATATATACACAAACACATGTGTAACAAATGTTTATTATACTGAATTGGTTTGAAGGCTGGATAACGGATGAATAGATGGAAAGATAGCTAGAAAAATCATCATCCTTAAACTAATCAGGGCCTTCTGAAAATTAAGGGATATGAAGGAAATAGGACAGTCCTGAAGGAGCATTAATTCTGACAATAGCTGTCACAATGAGCCTTTGTCTTACACTTTCAGGTTTGCAAAGCACTTGACATACAGTCTCACACAACTCTATGAGGCAGTGCCATTGCTGTGCCCATTTTACAGATGAGTAAAGTGAGGCTTAGAGATGCCAAGCCATTTGCCCAGGGTCACAAAGCTAGTAAGTATCCGGACACCACTGGGTCATGTAGTGATGGACCATTGGATAGGAAGTCAAGAAGGCCTTAGTTCACAGATAAGTATGATGGAAGGTAGAATGTGGGAGATATAAAGTCACAATCCAGATACAAGAGTTCTTTTTCAAACATTTGAGGAGAACCAAAAGATAAAAAATGACATAACCAGGATCACATGTAGCACATTTTAGAGCAAGGATCTGAACCTTCATCTTCTGCCTCCAAGATTCTCTCCTCCCAAAAGATATCTCCCTTTGGTATAATCAGAGAAGCCCATCAGGACGGATGGGCTGTGGACCTGAACTTGTCTGATAGCTTTTATGTTCTTACAATTGTTTTTGATGAAGTAAATGGCAAACCACTCCAGTGTCTTTGCCCAGAAAACCCCAAATGGGGTCACAAAGAGTCGGATATGACTGAAAACAACTTAACAAATAATTGTTTTAAAACTATTCTTATTTACAGAGTGATTTTTTTTATCAGTTGGGAGCTAGAGACCTTTCCTAGAACAATTTCACAGCTCTGAAGGTAGCATTTTAAGAATCATGGATAAACTTTCAAAAAAACATTATTTCCCCATGCAAGGCAGTTAATAAAAACAGATTTTCTACAAATTTGGCACCCACCCATACATATATCAAGCTGTCAGAAGAAAAGTATTTTCCCAAGATGTATGAAAGTAAGTCCACAGTCTGTCTTTACTTGAACTGAAAGTTCCATGAAAAGACAAGGTTTCTGTAATACCTGGCCTGCACCATCTAGAAACAAAGCAAATATCAGATTTGGAACACTGGAAACATCCAAAATTAATGGGCTTAATATTGCTTTTCAGAGAACAGGCCACTGCCCTACTCCAAAGCTTTCAATGACTTTCTACTATTTCCTATCAGATAAAATCCACACTCCATAGCTTGGCATTTAAATCCTTCCATAACCTACCTGGTAGGTTATATTACATTATGTTATGTTCTATCATATCCCTTCATATCATTTAGAATAGGAAAGTGGATAGAGTTCTGGGAGGCCTGGGTTCAAATCTTGCCTGACACTAACTGTGTGACCCTGGTCAGACATGGATAAGTCACTTCACCTCTGTGACTCTCAGGCCACTCCATTAAACTATAAATTATAAACAGATCTTGATCTGCTTTGGGTGAAGGGAGTTCTCACACCAATGAAATCACAGGTCCTTGACACATAAATGTATTAACTCTTCACAATTCTGTCCTAACCAAACTGGAGTCCCTGGAAGTTGGCAGAGTATCTAATGCCTCCGTGTATTTCTGTGGTCTGGGTACGAACACCCCTCTCAGAATCTTTCTCTTCTTCCTTCAAAGATCAGCTCAGAGGCCAACCCCCGATGCCAGGGAATCCCTCCCTGATCCTCTTTCTCCCATGTTTTGTCTAGGTCTCGCCTTTCCTTCCCTCATATTCTACCATGAATCACACTTATGTCATTTTCCTCCAATAGAATGTACATTGCTTGAGAGCAGAAACTGTGTGGTTTGTTAGTGGTGGCTTATACATCTTTATAGTGGTAGCACTTAGCAAGGGTGACTTCTTTTTTTGTATTTGAGGTTTTTGCCTGGGTAGCTGATTTTATTGGTGTAGAGATCTCCCTGGTTTGGAAGCCCCTTGTGACTAATACAGATCTGCCCATAATTCATAGCTTTAGAGAGTTGTTTAGGGGTCACTGAGGGGGTAAGCAACTTTCCCATGGTCACACAGTTAGTCTGTGACAGAGGCAGCCTAAACCCAGATCCTCCTAATAGCAAGACAAAGCCTCCATCCACTACCCCACGATACCTCATTTTAACATCTGCCTATCTTACAATTTAAGAATGCTCCCAAGCACAGAGCTACAATTGCCATGATACTTTTTTTAATCCATAAGACAAAGAAAATAGAGATGAGATTACATTTTTTATTTCCAAGTAAAATTACAATAAAATGTGTGTGTCAATTCATGAGCCTGATCCTAATGTTAATAAATATTTGTTGAAATTAATTCAATTATGCATGCCTATTATACCTTGGGAAAGGCAGTAAGGGATGGCCTGCTAGGCTCATAGTTAGCTCTCTAAATGCTAGTTCCCAAACTTCAAATCCCACATTTGATCCTTGCTAGCTATGTGATAGTGGAGAAGCCATTCATTTTCTCTGATGACTCTCTAAGACTTATATGGAAAGCAGTAAATGGGTCTACCTTTATTCCTATAGCTTCCCCCATGTCACACATGCTTCTATCACCTGTTCCTTGGAAATCTTTCCCCTTAGAAAATGGAATGCTTTTAGGAGAGATCCCATTCCATTGTATTAGAGTATTTCCTTGTTTTCTCACTACCATCATCTTTGACCAGTTAATTTAAGTTAATATGATATGACATAACATAATATAATGTAATATAATATTCAAACAACTTTCTAAAGCTATGAATTATGGGTAGATCTGCATTATATAATATAATATAAGGGGCTTCCAAACCAGGGAGATCTCTACACCAATAAAATCAGCTACCCAGGCAAAAACCTCAGTTAGACAGAGGTAGGGAACCTGCAGCCTCAAGGACACAAATCTGTCCTGTGAAGTTTGGATTCAGTCAAAGTGCCACACTTGAGGACCTAGAGGGCCACATGTGGCCTTGAGGCAGCAGGTTCCCCACTTCTGAGCTGGAATAAATTAACCTGGAGCTTATTCTTAGTCTGGGATTTTGGAGATTCGTCAGATCAAGACAACTCAATGACTACTGATTGAGAAACTGGTCCTGCTTGTCAACCAGAGAGAGTTATAATTTGCTCTCTGTGGTTTGTAAGTGTGACCTCAGCAAAAAATAGGCTAAACTCAACTGGCTTTACCCACTTACCTCCTGCTCACAGGTCTCTCAGTGGTTCAGCTAAAGCCCATTAAAGGAAATGATTGGTGCATCCTGAAGTCAAAGGGTTTCATCTTGCAAATGGCTCCCCTCATATAAAACATAAACACCACCTAGGATTTACTGCCGTTTCTCCCGTGAAGTTTACAACTGTGGTGCGTCAGACAGGGCACATGTTTACAAAGCCTTCGACCAGAGGTAGCCTCATGTTGAGGCAAACGCATTGGAGTCAGAAGACCTAGTTTGGAACCTGGGCTCGGTTGTTAACTCACTGTCTGACCCTTCGTTTCTCTGGGTGGGCCACACTTTCCTCATCTGCAAAACAGTGGTGGGCCACAAAACGAGATGGTGCTTGAGAACCCCCCTCCCTATTCCTTTTATATAACAGCTTTGATGGAATGAATTCCAGAGCATCATAGAAAGTACAACTCTGGGAAGTGGTGCAAATATTTCTGATCTCCTTTTTCACAAATGAGAAAATCAAGGCTCGGGGAGGTTGTGACTAGGTCATAGTCACACAGCGAGTGTGAGAGCCAAGACTCATGCCCTGATCTTCTAACTCCAAGCCTAGTGCCCTGTACTATGCTACTTACCAATCTCCTTGCTTTCTCCTCCTTCCTTCCTTTGCCTCTTCTGCTTTTCCACTGACTTCTCCTACCTATCCATCAATTCATCTTCATTCCACTCAATCAACTAGCAGCACAGTAGACAGAACACTGGCTGGGCCTAGAGTCGGGAAGACCTGAGTTCAAATCCTGCCACAGACTCTTGCTAGCTGCGTGACCCTGGGCAAGTCATTAACTTCTGCCTTAGTTTCCTCAACTGTAAAATGGGAGGTGTTAATAGCACCCACCTTCCAGTGAGAATCAAATGAGATAATATTTGTAGAGTGCTTAGCACAGTCCCTGTACTAAGAGGACACAGAGTAGGCCCTATGTAAATGCATATTTCCTCCCTCCTCTCTTCTTCCTGCAGGGAGCTCTGTAGCTTTGGGGAGCAGCTATAGGCACTAATTGAGGAGCTAGGAGGAGTAAGCAGTGGCAGTAGGAGGGAATGTAGGAGGAAAGATAACACCCCTTCTGCCTCTGGGGTGGTGAGGGAGAAGTCAGCCAGAACCCGGGGGAGGATGAGCAGAACTGGGCCAGGTGACAGCTCAGGGACAACAGGAAGGACCAAGATCAGCATGTTCAGTCTTAGGGCTCTCTGAGGTGTGATTATTCAGTTCCTGGACACTCTCAGAAAGCTGAGTGGAAATGGATGTTCTGCAAAATATTATCACTACTGACATTTTTCATTGTTGCAGTTGTGGCGGTTGTTATGTCTGATACATCATCATCAAGGACTTTCTTAAATTGACTTGAAGGCCTAAAAGTTTGGTCAGTCTCAGCAGCCTCAGTGAAAATCCTTGTAAAGCCAGTGGTGTCCCCCCGCCAGCCCCTCCATAGAAACGGTAGTCGGGCTTTTTCTTTTTAGACTCCTTTAATATCCTTCTCTGAGAGCTTCTTAGAAATCCTTCTTCAGAGTTCAGCAGATACAGTAATAATGCAATTATCTCCTGATGATGGGGCAGATTGTCTGGGAAGTTGTTTTGTTTTCTTTTTCCATTTTCTTAATCATATAATTGAATAACGTATGTGATGACGTCCTAGTTGACACAACCCCTCACCTTTTATTTATGCTTACTGCCTCATCCAGACTAACATCAAGCCTTAAAACTCTATAGAATATTCCTCTCCCATGATCTAGGCAAGGTATGAAATACAGGCACGAATCTGTCAAGGTTTGGAAGCATTAATGCCTACTGTCATGATTCCTAAAATTATTTTTTCCTTTATGGTCCAGGCCACCTCCTCCATGATACCTTCTCTGATCCTCCCATTTTCTAAAACATTCCAGAGTCAAATATATCATCTTTCATCTACCATTTTTTATTATTCACACAAATTCATTTCAATTAAGTTAATATTCATTAGAACAGGCAGTAGCTTGATTAGTCCTGTATTTACTTAATGGGTTTCATTTTTTAAAATAAGGACAGCGTTATAGGTCTAGGAAACGCTCAGTAGATATTAATTAATGAACCAGATTCTCCCAGCTGTAAACCTCATCCTGAGCATAAATAAAGCACCTTTCCTTGGAAGGCCTCAAATTGGGATAACATCCTTATGTCCATAATAACAGATGACATTTATAGAGCTAGTAGAAATTACTGCTTCCGTGTATGAGTGTCCTGAAAGTATTTGTATAGTTTGCAAAACACTAAAATTACTCCCGGGGCAAATAGAATATGCTTCTGTGATAATGGGTTTATAAGATTTAAATCCAGAAGACACATTAGAGATCGTCTTAGAGTATTGGATTTTGATTCAAGGAGATCCGGGTTCAAATCATGCTTCATATATGCACGGTGGTTGTTGTTCATCGTTCATTTTCTAAGAGGAGCAATGACATCATAGGTGATGTCTTGACTTGCAAGTGAATTGGATTTAAGTGAGTCATAAGTTTCCTGAGTCATCAAAGTACAGTGGCAAGAAAGTCAGGACCACTAGTGATGGCCTGGGATGCAGTGGATAACACTGGTGTCTTTGATGCCAGACCAAGTTCTAGGGCTCCAGAGGCCTGCTTCAGTCACCTTCATGGTCATTGTAATAATTTGTTCTCATCTACTCTCATACTAGAAGTATGACCCTGGACAAATCACCGTGCTCTCAACCTCAATATCCTCATCTGTAAAATGGGGAATGATAATAACCAAGGTAAGGGACCATTGAGGCCATATATGCCAACCTCCACACTTTGAATGTAAGGAAACTGAGACCCAGGGAAGTTAAGTCACTTGCCCAAAGCCATCTAGTAGCAAGGATTCAACCCAAGATCCTCCATCCTAAATCCAGCAACCAGGCTTTTCACAGCACTGGAATGCCTTCCTTGTCAAGAGAGTCAGACTAGATAGTGTAGGGAAAATATTTCCAAAATCTTAAATCCTTGCAAAGGGGTAGCTACTGTCATTATTAATGAGGCTTCCGTAGTCTCTCTGCTTTGAGGTGAGATTCTGAACCACTTCAAATGGAAAGATTCAATTATTCAGCACTAGGGCAGATTCACCTTAAATCCCTCTCTGTCAGTCACACAAGATGGAAGGCCTACCTCAGTCCTATCCACTCAAGTCCCAGTGGTTTGTTATAATCATAATTTGTAGACTCCGTACATAAAGGTAGGTTTTGTTTCTAGGAGACAAACTTTATTAAGAGTCAAAAAATTATTTTGACTTTTCCCAGAATCATTTTGTGGCCACTTTGGGGGACTTCGATAATTTGACTTTTTTGTCTCCATAAACACTAATTGAAGTAGATATCCTGAGGGCAGGGACTAGCTTTTACCTGTCTTTGTATCCCCAGTGCTTAACACAGGGATTGGCACATAGTAGGTACTTATTGACAAACCGTTGACTGACCTTGGCAAGAAATAAAAATCTAAAATTAATTAAGCTATTTTGTTTTGTTTTGCAGTGAGGATTTTTGTTTTGTTTTGTTTTTATAACCTACCATGTTAAGGAAACAACAGACATCTAAATTGTCTTATTCACATAAAATTATGTTTATGTTTTCCGGAAGTTTATATAATTATAACAATTATGCTAACAAAATAAGCATGGATCTTTAACAGTTTTTCTTTAATTAAATGTGGGTTTCTCTCAAAACAAAAATTAAACAGACCGCTACTACGAGGAAGTCAACTATGAGATACTTTCAGTGTTGTACTAGGCAAATAGCTGAGATTTTATCTTCTGTTTTCTGTTAATTCATAGTTTTATAAAGGACAGATAATCTTTTCTGGTTTGTTTGCTTTTAATTTCCCAACTGACCTCACAGTATCACAGCATGTCAGAGAGTGGGGAGGGATTGTAGAGAATATCTAGTCTAATCCCCTCATTTAACAGAGAGGGAAACTGAGGCACAGGGAAGTGTTTTTCCAGTATTATAGCATGAATTACCCCAAAAGAAAAAGGCATCTTTAACACAAGCACAAAAGTGTATTGTTGTTAAAAATCTGGCTTACCATCACACACAGTAGCTTCTGAGAAATCCAGATGTACAGTTCACTGACGTGACCTTTTTAAAAACAACATCAGCAAATATTTTTCTTGAATGTTTGCCCTTTAGCCCTGAAATGTATTATAATGAGTATTAGGGAGGGATAATTGCTGGATACTTATGTCATAACCAATTCTTCTTTAGCAGTTAAAGACTGGCCCTGATACCAAATAATAAGAAAATTAGCTAGAGATATTAGGGGGCCTACTGTGACCTATTTCTATTTATAACATTTTTTCTTTAAAAAAAAGTCCCAGGAATATATAATTAGAATTTATTATTCCCTATTCCATTATAATATTTTTAGCTTTCACATGTATTAAAACTACTTCAGTGTAATTTTATAACAGAAAAAGTATCCCCCCAAAAAAATTAATTTTTTAAAAAATTACCATGATCAGCATACCAGTTGGAAAATGAAGCCTGATTCTATGGTTTACACACACCCTAAATACCATCCTGGATGCTTTAAGCCATGGTGATATTTAACCACCTAAATTAATTAGAAAGCATAGACTGTATTAGCCTTAATGAGATGCCATAACCCATGAACTCATCACCTAATGTCCAACCAGCTTGTCATCTCTGTTGTAATGAATTGTGCTGGTCCTCAGTTAGCAAACACAAGATCTTTGCCAGCTCTGTAGACCCCACTGAAGTTTATACTCCACTGTATGTAGAGACTTGGAGAATGCAACCATACCACAGTGAGACACTGGAATAGGACTTTTCTATGGGTGTGATACAGATTGCTGTATATGCCACAGACAGCATAGTCATTGGATTGGAAACAGACACAAAGCTGAAGGAGTGTCTAGCATTTACAATTACAGGGTGAGGCTCCCAAAACATCTTGCAAGGCTAAAACATTGGGTTGAATCTAAGGAAAAAAAAAACAACCAAGTATAAATGTGCACTTGAATTCCAAACATCATCTTCAAAAGTACAAAATGGGGCAGGTGGTCTTCAGTAGACTTCGAGTCAACACTGGGACGTGGGAGCCAAAATACTAATGTGATCTTATACCATATTAAAAGAGGCCTAGTGTCCAGGGCTGAGAAGGTGACGGTCCCACTGGACTTTACCAATAGTCAGACTCCATCTGTGTCATTAAGCTCTTCTCTGGGCACCACACTTTAGAAAGGACCTGGCCTATCTAGAGAATCCAGAGAAGGAAGCCAACATGGAGAAGGGACTTTATTTCTTGTCTTTTGAGGATCCGATGAAAGAACTAAAGATATTTAGCATGGAGAAGGAAAAGAAGTCTTGGAGAGAATGTGATAGCTTTCCTTAGGACTTACTTGAAGGGTTGTCTTCATGTCAAACAAGGATTAGATTTATTCTGCTTAGTCCCAGAGAGCAAGCAGTGATTGGGGGAAATTTCAAAGAGTCAGATTTAGGTGTTATGAAGATAAAGCTTCTCAACACTTAGAAATACTCAAGGGGGGGATGGGTTCCTCAGGAGACTGAGTTCCCCCTCACTGGGGATCTTCAAGCAAAGGCTAGATGGGCATCCATCAGGCATGTTCTAGAGGAGAGTCACATTCAAGTGTGAGTTCAGGGAAGGGTAGTGTGGTGCTGAGGACAGAGGGCCAGATTTGGAGTAAGGAGGACCCGGCACAGAAATCCACCTTGGACGAATCACATGACCTTAATGGGTTGGTATGGCCAAAGAAGTCATCATCTTTCTCATCTCATCTCAGCTTTCTCATCTATAAAAGAGATGCAATAAGACTTGTAGAATCAACCTCCCCATTTAGTACGTGGAGGGGACTTTGGAGGCCTCAAGGTACTATGTAAACAGTAGCCATTGTTATGAGGAGAGACATAACTCCAAAGTTGAAACCTGGACAGATTGGTTAGAATGGCAATGAAAAGAGCCCTAAATTTGGATTCAAAAGACCTGTGTTTGAGCCCTATCTCCCCAGCTCAAAAGCTGAGGGTTGTTCAGTTGTGTCCAACTCTTCATGGACCCATTCAGGGTTTTCTTGGCAGAGATACTGGAGTGGTTTGCCATTTCCTTCTCCATCGCATTTTACAGATGAGGAAACTGAGGCAAACAGGGTTAAGCGACTTGTCCAGGGTCACACAGCTAGTAAGTTTCTGAGGCTGGATTTGAACCCACAAAGATGAGTTTTCCTGACTCCAGGCCTGGTGGCTTTATCTGTTTTGCTACTTAGCTGCCCTATAACTGTGAAGGCCTTGGCAAGTGACTGCATCTCCCCAAGCCTCAGTCCTTATCTGTGAATCCTCAGATGGAGATAATCATGCCGACATTGCAAGAGATATTTTACATAAAGCAATTTGCAAACTGTAAAGTTAATTGTGAGTTAATAATTTATGAAGAACTTTTGTGAGCCTATTTAAAGTGTATCTACACCTTGGGGGTGGGGAGGGGAATTCACTTAGTAACCATCTATTTGACTGAATTCACCCTTCCCCTACCAAAACAACAACAACAGTTCATATTTTGGAGACAGACCCTTAGGTTTAGCTAAAAGGCAGTTTGCCACAGAAGATAAAGAGCTAGCCTTGAAGTCAACAAGATCTGAGTTCAAATCCAGCCTCTGACACTTCCTGTGTGACCCTAGGCAAGTCATTTAAAAATCTGTTTGCCTCAGTTTCCTTAACTGTAAAATGGGAAATAATAATAGAGCCCATCTCGCAGGGTTGTTATGAGGCTCAAATAAGATAATAATTATAAAAAAACAACACTACAAAAATGCTCATCTCCTTCCCTTTTGGAGGATAAGGATATGTCATTTCCATTGCTAAGATACTACAATATGCATACTCTCTCCATCTTCTCTGGTGCAATTCTGATTGACAAATTCTATCTAGAAGCTCCCCCCAAAGTTCTGGATGTCTCCCTCTCTACTTACTGCCATTTGTGGACATCAGTATGGTATTTGGGTTAGCCCTCTTGCTAAGAATGGGTCGAAGTATGTTACCTGGCTTCTTTCTTGGCAATCTAGATTTGCATTTCCTTTAGCCAGAGTACAAATATGCAAATCCCAAAATTAAAATAAATTGGTGGATTCCTCTTGGACAAGCAACTACTTGCAAAAGTCATTGACCTAATTGGCACTGGAGTGCAATCTAAGGTAGGAAACACCCCAACCTGCTAATAGGCCAAGCACTCCATGATATGGCCTTGGTGAGGAGGATATCAGATTCCAGGAATTCAGTGGGCAGATCAAATAGGAGTCATAATTGTTCCTTTGACCTAAAGACTTAAGCAATGATCAGGAGAAGAGAAATGGCCCATGTTTATCTTTGATACAAGAGGGAGTCCTGGAGGGGACATGGACCCTGGAGTTAGACCCAAGTTTAAATCCTAACCCTACCCTGTTTATGACCAGGACAACTTTAGGCAAGTATTTCTGCAGGCTTCATTTTCCTTCTCTGATATTGAAAGGGTTTGTGCTGGACCATCTCTTTGGTTTCTTCCAATTCTAACATTCTACAATATAATAGACCCTAGGATATTCCATCAGGGCCATCCCTGAAGGTGCTGAGGACTAGGCTAAATCACACTGTACATGTGCCTGTGCCCACATATTCATGTCTAGGTGAAACCTATTCAAAATGAACGTCCAAGGCAGCATGAATGGGCCCCCTCTAGGGCTAGTATTAAGAGAGGTAGGGTCACTTCCTCCACTTTTTCCTTTATTCTAGAGTCCTGAATTCTAGTCTTGATTTTTTCATTAACTTTCAGTATGACCCTGGGCCATTTAATTTCCCTCTCTAAGACTCAGTTTCCTCATTTTCATTTAGAATGAGGTTGGGGGGTGGGGAGGGAGACCTGGAAAGGTGAACATATAAAGAAAAGTTTATCCCCAGATAATTATCTGAAAATGAAAATAATAATACTTATACTGACTAACTTAAGAAAATCGTCTCTCTGAGACTCAGTTTCCTTGTCTATAAATTGGAGACAATATTGCTTGGGCTACGTACCTCCCAGAAAGCACCATTGGAAACCTTAAATCAGTTCAGAATGTAATTCATAACTATCATCATTCTCTGTTATTTATTATATTGTTGCTTTTGTAACCCTTTACAGCAATTGGGGGGGGGGAGGCAATTGGGGTTAAATGACTTGTCCAGGGTCATACAGCTAGTATCAAGTGTCTGAGGCAGTATTTGAACTCAGGTCCTCCTGACCCCAGGGCCAGCCTGACAACAAAAAAATTTAACAAATTTATAGTGCCACCTTCTCCACGTCATGTTTCCTTAGTCCCTACTCCTGTGCCAGTGGAACAGAGATTCCTGAAATTCAGGGTGCAGGGCATCTAACCAGGAAAAGAATCATAAGGGCAGCTATGTTTTGTTGTGTGACTTAAGGTTCTGACCTCTAAAAATCTGTTGAGTATGGGATAATTGTGAGTGACTCTTTCCAGTCGATTCTGCATGGTGGGAAGCAGGGAGGAGTTAGGAGAGCAGGGACTGACTCCCAGCTCTGCTGCTGCCTCACTTTATGACTTTGGGCAAGTCACTTCTCTTTGTGCCTCAGTTTCCCCATATGATGGCATTAGACCCAGGTCACAATCAATCATGATCTGACTCCCAGGTTTCAAACTAACAGTAGAACCTCACTCATGTCTCTTGAGAGGGCAGCGTGGGTAAAGCAAGCCTCACTCCACCTCCAGAAGCTGAGGGAACCATTCAGACGAGGGGTCTAAGCTCTCACACACTGGCTAAAAATGAGCATCTGGGAAGAGATGAAATATATTAAAAATGCCCTCAGAATCTGGCATTTGTAGACACATTTGGGAAGTGTGTTCTGAAGGTACCACCCACAAGTGTCCCGAGCCCGGAGCAGCCCGAGCCAACACAAGCATCCATTCGTTCTGAGACCAGCCACTCCCACCTCTCCAGTTGGCTTGGGAGGCATTTATCCTCCCAGGTTCCTCTAGGGCTGGCTGTTGGCTGAGCTCAAAGAGGCCACAGAAATATCTGTTCAAGTGCCTGAAAGGGGTTTCATTATTTCCTCCACAACAGACAGTTCACCACTTTTACAGGTTGGATTTTCAACTCCAGTGACCTTCCTTCCAAATGGCAATCGCAGCCAGGGTCTGAAGGAGGACTCAGCAGTGGCATGTTGGCTTATGCCTTTATTCCCATTCTCTCTTCCCTCCTCCTCCTTCTCGTCCTCCTCTTTTTCCTCTCTCTCTCTCTCTCTCTCTCTCTCTCTCTCTCTCTCTCTCTCTCTCTCTCTCTCTGTCTCTCTCTCTCTCTCTCTCTCGCTCTCTGTCTCTCTCTGTCTCTCTCCCCCTCCATCTCCCTCTCTCTCTCTTTCTCCCCCCCTCTCTTTCTCTCCCCCTCCCTCTCCCTCTCTCTTTTTCTCTCCCCCTCCCTATCTCTCTCTCTTTCTCTCCTCCTCCCTCCCTCCTTCTCTCTCTCTTTCTCCCCCCCTCCCTCCCTCTCTCTCCCCTCTATCTCCCTCTTCTCTCTCTCTCCTCTCTCTTTCTCTCCCCTCCTCTCTCTCTCTGTCTCTCTCCCTCCCTCCCCACCCCCTCTTTCTTCCTTCTTTCCCCACACTCCCTCACTCCCTCATGCTCACTTGGTTTCTCTCCCAGAACACAATACACCTACCCCTCCTCTCTCCAGCAGCCCCTGCCCCTTTTCCCTTCCCCTTTCTTTCTCTCTGTGGTCTCTGTCCCTGTCTCTCTCTATCTCACACTCTGTTGCCCATCACTTCTGCATCAGGCTGACACCATCATCTCACTGAGTCTCTGGTCTTGTTGTCTAAAGCCTTGCATAGAAATAGATGCAAATGATCCTGGTCGTCTGCCTTGCCTGTTCCATGCTTGGCAGCAGAGAGGGTGTTGAGAAAGATGAAAATACTCATTCCTCAAAGGATTTAAATAAAAAACAACCCCAAGATGCTCAGCCAATCAGGGAGCCGCCTGCTCGCAGGAAGGGACAGACTGGCACCATCATTACTGCACTGCTTTGCCAGAATCCCAGTAAGCCTCAAAGGCAAACTAATAAGTGAAAATGCAAGTGGCCTTTAAATCATGATTGTTGTTAATGATGGCTACTAATGTTAGTAGTTAACTTTTATGCCATTGCCCCCTTCTGAGTCAGAATGCCATCTTCTAGTCAGGCTGAGAAGGCCTAAGTTTGCATAATGAGGTGATAATCACTAACTTAACACACTTCCCTCAGACTCTGGACAGGACTTAAGCTTCAGAAACTGGGGCTTGGGAGCAGCCAGGAGACTACCTGGGATGTTTCCAGCCATGGTTCCTTTTAGGCTGATCCATTAAGACATAGAATAGAACAGAGCAGAACAGAAAAGTCAGTAGATATATTAAGTACCTACTATGTGCCTGACACTATGCTGAGAACCATAGAACATAGACCATCATATATAAGAGCCACACAAATATAGAGAAGAAAGGCAGGCCCTGCTCCCAAACAGCTTGCATCGTGATGGGGAAAGACAATGCAAAAGGAAGCTGAAAAGGGGAGGGGGAGGGACAAGTGAGGAACATAGTGGAGAAGGTCGAAGGTGTACAGGCCAGTCAGGAAAGGGAATTTAACAAAATGATAGGATAGAGTGGGATTTTTAGAGCTCAGCAAAATCTCCAACCTCCCCATTTTACATATGGGAAAACCGAGACCAGAGAGGCCCAGTGACTTCCCCAAGGTCACACAGCTAGCCAGTGAAAAAGCTGTAACTAGAACCCAGATCTTCTGACTTCTGACTCTGGAATTTTAGCACTTTCTGTCCCACAAACTTCACTACTGATCATAAACTGTTTCCTGTCTCCTGGGCATAGTTCACCTCCCCCTTCAACAAAAAAAATCAATGAACTTTCATTAAGCACCTTCTTGTTGTTGTTGTTCAGTGGTTTTTCAGTCATCTGACTCTTCGTGACCCCATTTGGGTGTTTCTTGGCAGATACTGGAAAGGTTTACCATTTCCTCCTCCAGTCCATTTTACAAATGTGGAAACTGAGACAAGCAAGGTTAAGTGATTTGCCCAGGGTCACAAGCTAGTAAGTATTAAGCATCTACTATTCACAAAACACTCTGCTAGAAATTGAGGGGAGAAAAAAGATAACTGAGTTGTGGTGGAGGGCAGGCATCTTGTCTCTGACCTCCAGGATCTGTCAGGCTGGCAGAAGAGCCAAGATATAAAGATAAATACATCTAATGACGGCTAGAACAGGATATTTAGGTAAAGACAATACAAAGTGCTGAGAGAGACAGAGACAGACAGAGAGAGAGAGAGAGAGAGAGAGAGACAGAGAGAGAGAGAGAGAGAGAGAGAGAGAGAGAGAGAGAGAGAGAGAGAGAGAGAGAGAGAGAGAGAGAGAGAGAGAGAGAGAGAGGGAGAGAGAGAGAGAGAGAGAGAGAGAGAGAGAGAGAGAGAGAGAGAGAGAGAGAGAGAGAGACAGAGAGAGAGAGAGAGACAGAGACAGAGAGAGACAGAGACAGAGAGAGAAGGAGGGAGAGGGAAGGATAGGAATAGGGAGAAAAATAATATTATTTCTATTTCAACACTTCAAAGAGTTACAATTTTTATATAGACCTTTAAGTTTTGCAAAGTATTTTCCTCCTGGAAGCCATGTGAAGTAATTAATATTATCACCTCCATTTTACATGTAAGGAGATTGAGGCTCAGAAAGATTTAGTGGTTTGGTCAAATTAATCAATCCTTGAGCCAAGAGTAGAACTCAGACCTTCTGAGTATCCTGCATTTTCAACCCAAGGAAAACAGGAGAATAGAGCCATGTGCTCCTTCGGTATTGTTAGTTGGACCCTGCCCTGTGAGCACCCAGTCATTAGCAGTTGGATTGAACTTTCTAGAATTGACTTGAATGAACAGATTCCCCACCCCTACACACTCACACCTTGGATGGGCAGTATGATTGATGCAAGAAACCTCAGGGAGAAAAAAGGAGCTAGCTGTGTGACTCTGAGGAGGTCACCTAACCTCTCTGTGCTTCAGTTTCCTCATCTATGAAATGAAAACCCCAATCCAGAGACCTGTGGATAGCAGATATTATTCCTCAAAAACCCAAATTCTCAAAATGAATATATATTTACTAGAATAATAATCTCTCCTAAATAGGTCATGGGATGACAACTTTTATTTTACAATAAGGAAACTGAGGCACAGAGGAGTTAATTGGCAAACCAGCTATTATTCTGAGGATAAAATGAGGTCATGAATATGAAAGTACTTTGGAAAAGTTGAAAGCTCTGTTCCCATGTCAGGTATTATTTGAAGTTACCATATGAGTAACTGGTTCATTTGGCGGGGTTAATCTTAGGTGGAGACCTTGGCAAAATTAGCTAGAGTATTTTACTCCCCGGGATGCTATATATAATGTCGCTAACATTTGCATAAGGCTTCTCAGTGGAATGTGTTCAAGGAGTTCAGTGAATTCAGTGAAAACCAATTGGTTCTGGGGTCTGGGCCACTGTTAGCTTTTGAGACACTGCCCTCTTGTGCTCTGTAAATGGCCAACTGTGTAGTCGTCTCCCTGCGGGAATCACGCAACATCTCAACCATGAATGACAGCCTCTGCCAAGCTTAAATCTGCTATTTAAGCAAGTGCCTCCCTATCTCTACTGCTGTTACCCGAAGAGAAGAGTAACGGGGAGACCGGTGGACTCCAACTCCTCTAAAGACGGCAGGTTCTTATTTCTGAGCATTTTCTATTTGGGGGAGGAAGAGGGATGGTGGTGATGAGCTTAGATGTAGTGGGAATAGGTTAGGAACTGCCTGGGATCATATTCAGATGTTTGGCTGACAAATGAATCATCTGATTAAATCCCTCTCTTTGGACATTTCTAATTCAGGGCTAGTAGAATTGTGCTGTTGTTGTTTTAAGAGAGAAAGAGAAGCGTACAGCATAGGAGAGAATACCTTTCCAAACAAGTTTTTAGTGTTTAAAAAGTGATATTTTAAAAGTTTACTGAAATTTTAAGGTTCGAAACATACAGAGTGCATCACTTTGAGGAAGTCCAGTGTATTCCTACTCACAACCAAAATGCTGTTTTCTGTTCATTTAACTCTGTTTTGAACATAGATATGACTTTATTTATAAGATGCATTTGGGGGGTTGAGAATTGGAGGCTGGGAGATTGTTACTGTTTAGAGCAATATCTGATGATATTGCTTGTGATGATGCTTTATCTGGCAATATTGTTTGGTAAGCTTCTCATGATCAACCAGTCCTACCAAAGATTCTTCCATTCCTTCAATGATTCGGAAGGAAATGGTAATGTTCTAGGGTGCCTGTGGTAGCAGCCTTTAGACTCTCAGGTGAATCCAGTGCCTGGCTCCATCACCCTCCATCCCAGGCTCCCCAGAACATGTGCCTGACTTAGGACAGGGAAATGAGGGTTTGGCACCTGGGTACACAATCAGGAAATTCCAACTCGGTTGGCATATAGGAGGGTGGAGATCAGGACTGGGGACTAGGTCCAATCAATAGAGAGCTGGACCTGGGTTCAAATGCTATTTCACACACTTACTGTGTGAATGACTTTAGAAAATCATTCAGTGTCTCTGCATCTCAGGTCCTGATCTATAAAACAAGCAATGTGGGTAGATAGCCTCCAAGTTCCCTGCCAGCTCTCTAGCAAAGACCCTGAGATCCTAGAAGATCTTGCAGCCAGATAGTATTAGCCATACCTGGCCAATGCCCCTGCAGTCATCCAGGATGGATACTGCAGCTTGGAATGAACACTCTTAAAACACCCAGGGTGGGGAACTCATGGTCTTGAAGCCAAATGTGGCCTTCTAGGTCCTCGAGTGCAGTCCTTTGACTCAAAGGGCCACACTGGAGGACCTAGAGGTCCCCTCCAGAGATTTGTCCTATGGAGTTTGGATTCAAAGGGCTGCCTTGAGGATCTAGAGGGCCACATGTGGCCTCGAGGCTGCAGGTTCCCCACCCCTGATCTAGACCATTACAACTAAAAGTGCCTGACCTGGCATAGATTGGGCAGCAGCTGATGACAGCCAAGGTTTCTGACACTGTGGGGACAATAGTGGGTAAGACGATTTCTAGCCACATAAAGCTAGGTTTGAACAATGTTAATAGATTACAAATAGTACGTATTTTCCCTACAACTTAGCATCCTAGCAGCCATGCAATGTGTCACAGGCATGAGTGGGGAGCAGAGGGGAAGGAGAGCATGTTATATATGGCTGGTGGTGCCTACCATCACCCTGACCCCTGACCCGTCCTGCTTATCACCACAGTTAAATGTCACACAAATGATGTTCCTTTGAAAGCATTTTCTCTTCTGAAGTAGAACTATCAAGATAGTTCTCACTGCCTGGAATTATTTCCCCATTCTTTATCTCCTCTGTAAATCATATCCATCTAGAGAGAAGTAACTGGGTTGTTGTTCAGTCATGTCCCACTCTTTGGGGGGTTTTCTGGGCAAAGACACTAGAGTAGTTTGCCAACTCCTTTTCCAGCTCATTTTACAGGTGAGGAAACTGAGGCAAACAGGGTTAAGGGACTTGCCCAGGTCACACAGCTAGTAAGTGTCTGAGGCAAAATTTGAACTCAGATCTTCCTGACTCTAAGCTCAGCACCCCATCCACTATGGCGCCACCTAGCTGACATAGTGAATATAGCTCACCTTGAAATCAGAAGACCTGGTATCCAGTAATGCCTTTGAAACATCCTGACCATATGGCCTTAGACAAGTCACTTTACCTCAGTGCCCCCAGAAAAGTTAACAATCTACATTAATGACTGCTCTGGGTAGGTTCTCCTCCGACTAGTCTGACCACTCCTCAGTTAACCATGGGCGTTCCCCAAGGCTCTGTCCCTCTATACTATTTCACTTAGTGATGTCTCCATCTCCAATTCAACTATTATCTCTATTCATTTGATTCCCACATCCAGATATCCAGGCTTCACCTCTCTCTCCCAGTCTCTTGTCTCCAACTGGCTTTCAGATATTTAGAACAATAGGATGTCTTACAGAAATGTTAAACCCACTGTGTCTAGAACTGAAGTCATTATTACCCCCACTGCCCCACCCTTTTCCTAACTTCCCTATTGCTGTCTAGGGTACCACCACCCTCTTAGTCACCTGGACTGTCAACCTAGGGGTCATCCTCTCTCTACTCCTCACTCTCATCTTCACTCCCAAAGCCAATCAAGGGCCAAGTCCTCTTGTTTCTGCCTTCTTATCTTTTATACACCCTCCCTTCTCTCCTCAGACACAGCCACCACCCTGGTGCAATCCTTTATCTCCTCAAGCCTGGACTGCAATAGCCTGTGGGTGAGTCTCCCTGCCTCAAATCTCTGCCCACTCCAGCCCATCCTCCACTCAGTGGTCAAGCTTATCTTCCTAAAGCACAGATCTGACCTTTTCAACAGTGCTCTCATTGTCCTGGCAAAGCCTTTGAACCCTTGTTATCGCACCCATGTCATGATCGGGCACCATCGGACTCTAAGGAAGGTCCATATCAGAGAAGCTGGGGAATCTATAATAAAAGTTTACATCCCAGAATACTTAAGGCAGCATAAGCTATTAGTGACTTCTGTAAGGGAAAATCATGCCTGACTAATCTGTGAAAGATTTTCAAAGAGGTTAATTAAGCATGTGAACAAGGAGAGACAAGTGATTTGAATTTATATAGGCTTTCAAAAAGTTTTTCTTGGATTCTCCATTAGTCTATTTTGTAAACAGTCAGTCGTCTTTGGGTTAAGGAAAAATATCACAGACAAGAAAAAGGCCTGAAGATAGAATGAAACTCTGGGTAATTGGACCAGAAGAATATAAGCTCCCTGAGGCCAGAAACAATTTCATCTTTGTTTTGTGGAGCTAGGGCCATCCTCAGGTTAGGCCCCAACAATCACTATGTTTACAGATTACACTGAGCAGTTTTATGAATGAGTGGGAAAATGGTAGAGGAGTTTCAACGTGGGCAACTGTGATGGAATTCATTAGGGGACATAATGCAATGTCTACTTCTACATACAATGATAGGCCCCAACTGTTGTGTAGGTGGAGTATAAGGAAATCATTCTGGGAGTTATTGCTGTCTCTGCTGAAGGGAGTGTGTGGCTAGGGCCAGAGAGACCAAGAAAATGCAGGGTACCTAGGGGAAGTCTTGGGGAACAACACGAAATCTTGGGTTCTACCAATATTTTGAGTCTTGTCATCTCCATGCTGTTCTTATACTAACCTTTATTGTTCAGGCATGTCTGACTTTTCATGACCAAAATCATGCCAGTACTGTCTATGAACTTTTCTTAGCAAAGATACTAGGGTGGTTTGCCATTTCCTTCTCCAGTAGATTAAGGCAAACAGAGGTTAAGTGACTTACCCAGGGTCACATAGCATAGCTAGTGAGTGCCGAGACCAGAGATTTGAACTCAGGTCTTCTTGACTCCAGTCCCAGTGATCTATCCACTGAACCTCTTAGTTGCCTTAAACCAACCTAGACAAGTACAAAAAAAGGGCTAAAAATATTATTCTTCAATCAGAAAAGACAAAAGCTGAAAATGGATAGAAATGAATTCTATAAAAATCACAATTTTATAAGAATTTGGTAAGATATGATAAGAATTTGAAAAAATATGGACTTAATGAACAAATTCTAGAATATTAAGACTAAGGGACATCTGAGTGTTCAACCCCAGAGACAGAAAATTTGGATTTTTAGCCAACTAGTAGCCATATGACCTTAGACAAGTTGCTTTCCTTTCCTGGGCCTCAATTTCCTTATCTATAAAATGGGGGACTGAGCTAAATGATTTCCCAACTCTAGAATTCCATGTTCCAAGGTCCTGTCCTGGCTTTTAAATCCTATGATCTTGCCAATCGTTATCTCTCCATCTTAGACCTGCCCCTCCTCCAAATTTTCCCATTTGTATTGAGAATGCTCCCACACTTCCAGATCCAACCTCAGAATCAACCTTGATCGTTCTTACTCTCACCTTTCATACCCAATTTATTGCCATCTTATCAATTCAACTGGTAGCTAGGGGGAACTGTGGCTAGAATACCAGACTTGGAGTCAGGAAGACTTATCTTCATGAGTTCATATCTGGTTTCAGACATTTACTATGTGACCCTGGACAAGTCACCTAAT
This sequence comes from Petaurus breviceps papuanus, assembly GCF_028583685.1. Classification (NCBI taxonomy): domain Eukaryota; kingdom Metazoa; phylum Chordata; class Mammalia; order Diprotodontia; family Petauridae; genus Petaurus; species Petaurus breviceps. The sequence continues at coordinate 14,624,439 of NW_027185771.1, forward strand.
CTTGTTTGCCTCAGTTTCCTCATCTATAAAATGAACTGGAGAAGAAAATGGCAAACCACTCCAGTATCTTTACTAGAAAACCCCAAACAGGGTCATAAAGAGTCAGACATGACTGAAAAACAACTGAAAAATCAGTGCTATTACTATGACCACCCGGTCATATCCTTATCACTTCTAGTAAAGACAGCAAGTCTCCCTCTTCCTGGTCTCCCCATCTCCATCTTGTCAATGTCAACTCCTCATTCTCACTTACTCCATATCCTTCCCCTCCCTGCTTACCTTCCCTCTACTCTCTATGTAACTTGTACATACCTAATTATTTACATATTGTCTTCCCCACTCAAATGTAAGGTCCTTGAGGACAGGGACTGGTTTTGCCTTTCTTTGTGCCCCATTGTACTTAGCACAATGTGCCTGGCACACAGTAGGCATATTATAAATGCGTGCTGATTGATTGATGTATGGGAAAGTCCATCCTAATGGTATTATTGTTCAGTCATTTCAGTTATGTCTGACTCTTCATGACCCCATCTGGGGTTTTCTTAGCAGAGACTACTAGAATAGTTTGCAGTTTCCTTTTCCATCTCATTTTACAGATGAGGAAACTGAGGCAAACAGGGTTAAGTAACTTGCCCAAGGTCATACAGTTGGTAAATGTTTGAGGATGGATTTGAACTTCTGAAGATGAGTCTTCCTGATTTCAAGCTTGGTACTCTAAGCATGTTACCACCTAGCAGCCCCAAAGAGAGTAGGGAGATCAGGTTAAGATACTTGGGTAGTGGGTAATATGGAGATTATGAATGAGGTCTTGACTGGGGTCATGGCCACAGAAATGGGGGGAAAGGTTTGAACTTTAGATTAACTATAAAGAATTATAGCAGAATGTGGTGACATTCCTAGGATTTAGAGCCGGAAAGAGCCTTTAAAAAAAATTCAGTCCAACCCTCTTGTTTTGTAGATAAAGAAACCCAATGACTCTTGTTAAGTCCAGAGAGAGGTTAAGTGACATCTGGGAGTTTGAGGCAGAGACAGGATTTTGTTTATCTTCAAAGGATCAGAGATTTTGAGCTGGGCGGGACCTCTGAGGTCAGTTAGTCCAACCCTCCCCTTTTCCAAATAAGGAAACTGAAATCCCAGAGGTTTTAGTGACATGCCCAGGAGAGAGAAGGAGAGCTCAGGCTTCAGTCCCATTCCTGTTCTGCTTTCTTCTCATCAGATCATTCCTTCCCAGGGAATCTGTTCCTCCTGAGGCATTCTCTCTGGCTTTCCACTCCCTCATTTAAACTGCCTCTCATGGACCCTGCTGTGGCCTTCAGGGCTCTGTTCAACTAAGGATAAGAAATAAATATTTAAAGGAGTTGAAAGTTGGCAAAAAAAAAAAAAACAACCCAACCCCAACACATTTTATATACAGAAAGTCTTAATAGCTTAAAACTGCAGTAAAACTTTGGCCCCATAACACTTGTGAAGTACAGCTATTAATCATCCCCATTTTACAGATAAGAAAACTGAGGCTTCAGAAGGTTGTGATCTAATAGCTTATCAGTGTCAGAGGCAAGATTTATAGGTTTCCCCAGCTCTGCCTGCGTCTACCTCTGTCACTCGGTCTGCCACACAATTCCTTACATGTGGGCAGCAGAGAAAGCTGGAAGCTTTTTATTCTGGATAATACTGTATCTTTGTTTTCACAAGTAATTTTGTATAATTTCTTTTCTCATTTCAGATAAGGAATTATTAGTGATTCCCATTCAGAAGAAGGAAAGACTGCACATTGGAGCAAACAAAGAATTCTTCTTCAGGTAAGTTACCTGTCCTTTAAGAACAATTCCCAAGTTCTCAAACTACAAAGAACCAAATGGAAGTATGATTGCTGTTCATTCAGTTGTGTGCTTCTCTGCCAGAAGGACCCTAGAATATTCACTAGAAATAATTGTACTAGGAATGTATATGTTGATGACTGCTGCTCTCTTAATTTAATAAGGTGCAAAGGGACAGACCTTTCTGAGAGATTGGCAGGATTTTGGAGGGATTGAATAAGAACCATGAAATCAGTCCTTCAAAAAATTTCCAGCTTCAGTTTCATGGTACTTAAAAAGCATGAGAGCCTTGGGGCAGCTAGGTGGCTCAGTGAATAGAGAACCGGCCCTGGAGTCAGGAGGACCTGAGTTCAAATCTGACCTCAGATACTTAACACAAAAACTAGCCATGTGACCCTGGGCAAGTCCCTTAACCCCAATTGCCCTCCAAAAAAAAAGGCAAAAAAAAAAAAAAGCATGATACCTGTTCAGCTAGTTTTATGATCTCAATCACTCCCAGGGAATCTGTGCCTCCTGAAGAATGGGGGCTTACTTTCTTAAGTTCCTCTCTGGAGCCCTGTGAGATGCAGATGGGTCTACTGGAAAGAACTTTTGGTTTACCATCAAAGAAGCTTGGTGATCCTGGGTCACCTTGATCAACTCACTTCACTTCTCTAACCTCAAGTATCCTCATCCAAAAAAATGAGGGGGTGGACAACAATGATTTCTACTGTCGTGCCCAGCTCTAAATCCATGACCCTATCTCTGGTCTTCTGATCTGCTATTTCCCAAGGAAGTGAAGGGTTTAAATGACATGCCCAGGATGAGGGAAGGTGATCACATCTATTGACACCTACCTAAAGTATTTGGACTATTTCAGGATTTCACAAAGAGAATTAATAATATGATAGATTTTCTATACTGGTTTAATTTTGGAAAGGTGAAAAATTGGGTCTTTTTGACAGATTAATGGTAGCATTTTAAAATTATCTTCTAGTTCATGATAGGAACTAGAGCTATGATTTCATTGACGTAAGGAACTCTCTCTGTTGGTGCAGATAAGAACCTTCTCCGCAATTTCTAGTTTAGAGTGGAGATGTCAAACAAGGGGCTGATTAAGGAACCAGATCGAAATGTAATTGGAAAATACTTAACAAAATAAAAATATAAGAGGACACAGATAATGTTAATATGTGGTTTTCTACCCACAGAGATCCTTCTGTACAACTTAGTGGTCCCCATTTCAATCTGAGTTTGATACCACTCCTCCAGGTAACTCCCTACACCAGTGATATCAAATTCAAATAGAAAAGCAGAGGCCATTTCAACCTGTACAAAGGGATCTCTATGGGCTCCATATTGACTTAGAAAACTAAGCATTAACATTATCTGTGCTATGCTATATTTTTATTTTGTTAAGTATTTCTCAATTACATTTTAATCTGATTTACTTTACCCTGGTGGGTTGCTAGGTCCATGTGGTGTGTTTGATACTTCTGCCCTAGAGCAATGAATAGTTAAGTGACTTGGCTAAGATCACACAATTGTAAGAAGAACTTGAATTCTAGTCTTCTTGTCCCTGAGGCCAACTGTCTATCCAATACACTGTGTTGCCTCTCTGCTATTTAGTTTAGTGTGAGTGAGGGTGAGATCATAAGATAACAGGTGGGCAGTCCACAGATTCCACTGGTGTCCTCTCAACAGTATGAGAAAGCAAAGAATGAGCCCAGTAGGCTGGGTGGAGCCCCTGCAGTGGCCTAAAGGATCTGGACAAATGTCACGCTGGATGGGCGGGCATGAATCCAGTGGTGCACTGGACAAGGCGCCAAGGGTTTGGATAAATGCTAAATTTTTAGCGTGAGCATTTACACCTTGCAAAGCAACAAACACTTTGACTTATTGTTTTGTTGATTGTCTAGATTTAAGAAAGTGATGGAGAAAATGTGAATAATGAAGATTAAACTTAAAAGTATATGTCATGCATGGGATCTCCATCCCCCATCAAGAGTCAGTTGTTAAACATTTACTAGCACACACTCCTGCATGAATAGTATGATTCATGTTAATTAGATCATAGACCCATCTGATCACTGAATAATTTAGTGATTCAGAATTTTGAAGCATTTCAGCCAATCAGTAAGCATGTATTAAGTACCTACTGTATAATAAACACTGTGCTTAGTTCTGGGAATGCAAAGAAAGGCAAAAGATAGTCCCTGCCCTCAGGATCTCATGGTCTAACAAGGGAGACAAAAAGCAAATAACTATGTGCAAACAAGATATACGTGGGGTAAATTGGAAATAACCAACGGAGAGAGTCACTAGCATTAAGAAGCATTGGGAAATACATCTCAGGTGGGATTTTAGCAGCTCTGAAATGTTGTATAACAATTGTTTTCTGTGATTTTCTACATGGGATTCAATTATATGTCAAGACGTGAGAGTTCTGTTGGGATAGTTGATGTGGCTTCCATTAGTCTTTGACTGAGTTTGTAAGCGAGGGATGTAAAACCTCTCACAACTTCAAGAAATCTTGCCATTGTGCTTGCTCAATGGATTATTGCATTTTAGAGCTGAAGGAGCCCTGGAAATCTAGGCCAACCTCCTAATTCTACAGATGAGAAAACCGAGATCCAGAGAGGATTAGTCTAAAGTCATCAGGGGAACATCTCACCTCCCCAGATCCTCTCACACACAGAGGGTCCACTGTGGTTCTGCCCAAATGCTAGTGTGCCCACTCCTTCAAGCCTCCCCTCCCTGACTATGAAATTTCCTGTACTTATCCTATATTAATATATTTTTGTGCGTGTCATTTTCCTCCATAGAATGTAAGCCCCTTGGGGGCAGGGATTGTTTGATTTTTGTCCCCAGCACCCAGCTAAATAGTTGGGGTTTAATAGGTACTTCTTGAGAAGTACATGTAGAGTAGCGGACAGAGAGCCTGCCTTGGAGTCAGGAAGATCTGGGTTCAAATTCTGCCTTTGCTACATACTGGCTATGTGATCCAAGGCAAGAAATGGAATTTCTCAAGAGCTCCAGATAGCTCTCTAAGGCCAAGATGCAGAGCAGGTGCTGACCTGCATTAGGAGAGGCAATTAGAACAGGGACAGTCAATAAATACATCATTGCTCATTGAATTGAATTGTGGATGACAACTGCCAAAGATCTGATTGGGAAAACTTTCAAGGAACTTACATTCTCCTGGTAGAGACAACATGTACACAGATTTTTGTTAAGTCATTTTTCAGTTATGTCCAACTCTTTGCAACCCCATTAGGGGTTTTCTTGGCAAAGATACTGGAGTGGTTTGCCATTTCCTTCTCCAGCTCATTTTATAGATGAGGAAACTGAGGCAAACAGGGTTAAGTAACTTGCCCAGGGTCATACAGCTGAGAAGTATCTGAGGCCAGACTTGAACTCAGGAAGATGTCTTCCTGACTCTGGGCCCAATACTTTATCTATTGTACCACCTCACTGCACCTACATGCACAGATAAATAAGTAATAGGAGGGGAGAGGGAGGAAGGACTAGCCACTGAAAACATGAGTAAAGGATTTGCTTTCTGGGCCTCAGTTTCCCTCTCTGTAAAAATAGAGTTGGACTAGAAGATCTTGAAGTTCCTGTCCATCCCTAAATCTCACGGTATGCTATGATAGTGAAATGTGAATTCCTCCTCCACTATTAACTTGAAACGGTTCAGGTTCAAATCTAGCTTGGCCACTTATGCCTTCGTTAATTTGGGCAAGTCATCTAACCTCCTTGGTCCTCAGTTTCCTCATCTGTATAAAATGAAGGATTTGGACCTGATGACCTCTAAGGCGTCTTTCAGATCTAAATCTATATTTCTATAGCCACAACTTCCTGTTACAAAATTATTTGGTTTCCTATACTTTTGTATTGTCTCTTTTCTTTTCCCTTCTTTTATGTCATAGGATCACAAAATATTAAAGCTGAAAAGAATCTTGGGAATTTATGTTGTCCAAGCCCCCCAGATTACAGAAGAAAAACTAAGACCCAGAGAGGTTATGACTTACCCACGGTCACAAAGCTAGCCATTGGTAGGGCTTCTAACTCCGAGTCCAGGTTCTTTCTAATGTATTACCCTGCCTCTTTTTACTTTTCTTATTCATAAGAAAATTCTTGGAGTAAGTACTTAATATATGCCTTATCAATCTATCTGCCTATCTTTAAAAAAAGAAACCATTGCATTTTATAGCAGTTTTCTAATTCTATTCTTGGTTGGAGAGAGAAAAAAGTTCGGGGTTTTAATTACATATAATTCAATTCAATAACCATTTATAAGGCATCCTATGTGTGTCAGCATGTGACTGAAAGGGTCAATTCTTTAGCAGCAAGATGTTGGGAAAGATACAAAACCAAATATGAGGAAGTCCTTATCTTCAAGGAGCTAAGGATCTAGTGGGGGTAGGGGACATAACATACACAGAAGCATAATAGAAAGTGAAATATGAAAGTTTCATGGAATATACAAAGTACACTAAGAGTTCACAAAAAGAAGTGAACATGGGGGCGGCTAGGTGGCACAGTGAATAGAGTACTGACCCTGGAGTCAGGAGGACCTGAGTTCAAATCTAGCCTCAGACACTTAACACAAAAACTAGCTGTGTGACCTTGGTCAAGTCACTTAACCCCAACTGCCTTTCCAAAAAAAAAACCACAATAGGTTTTCAGAAAGAGTTCCTCCCAATAGCTGTTTCTAAGTCTTCTTGTGATTCCTCAACTTTCATCCTTTGTCCCTTTATCCAGAGGGCACAAAATCTTTTTTTAAAAATTCACCAGAATTAGTCGTATTCCAAAATTGTGTCCAAAAGAGACTTTGCCTTCCCATTGCTTACTAAGAACCCTCTTTCCATACAGCTACAAATGTGTTTATTGGAGGAACTAGGAACATGGAAATTATGAGGTAAGAGATGCCCCAAGTTAGCACTTAATGAATGTTGACTGATTGACTCACACAGCCTTTCTGGCTCTAACTGCTAAGTCTGATGTCTTTATAGCCTCTAGGAAAATCTGGCTCAATACCTTTATTTTATTGGTCAACTAAATATATGAAATTGCTTACTCTCTCAAAGTCACAGAAGATGCCAAATATGAAGTGTTTCTTAGTAGGCAACTAAGTGATACAAGTAAGTAGGCATTGTAACTAGAGTCGGGAAGACCTGGATTCAAATGTTGCCTCAGACACTTACTGTCTATCAGACTATGAGAACTTGGTCAGAAGTCGAAGACTGCATTCCGGGACGTAGCCAGTCATCCTGACTTTTGTCTTGCCACTGGACTTTGATGATTCTGGAAGAGAGAGTGAAGCTACTTTATGCAATTCTGCCTCACTTAAATCCAATTCACATGCTAGTCAAGACATCATCCCACGATGTTATTGGTCTTCTTTGAAAATGAAGGATAGACGATAACACCATGTGAATGTGGGCAGGTCACTTAACTTGGGGATGATACTAGCATGGCTACCTCACAGGGATGTCAAGTCTGCTACAGTAAGAAGGGCAGGAGTGAGGGAGGAGAGAAAGATGGTGAGCCAGGTGCTGACCTCCTTGAGAAAGGAGGGAGAACAAGGTGGGTAGGGTAGGCAGATTGACTCAATGCTTTCTGCTCCAGCTTCCATAGTCTGTATTAGGTGGAACATTATGATTGAGTTCAGAGATAAAATATGTGAAAGCTCTTTGTAATATCTGGAGTATGGTGCGCTGTACATCCATGGCATGGTGAATAGAAAGTTGGCTTTGAATCCAGAAAAATCTAGGTTCAAATCCTGCCTCTGACAAATCCTAGCTGTGTGATCCTAGGCAAATGACTCAGACAACTCTCTAAGACCATAACTACCATACAAAAATGATTAATAATTGTGATGATTATTACAGTCAGGAAAATTTGTTCATTTCAGTTATTTTCTACTAGGTCAGAGTAAGCAGAGTACAAGCTTGTGGGGGAAAGAGCACTGGATTTGGAACCAGCAAATCTGAGTTCAGATGTGACTGACATTTGAACCTGTGTGACCTTAGGCAAATCTCTCACCTTCTCTGGGCATCAGTTCCCTTACCTAAAAAGTTAAAAGGCCCTCGTTATAATCCAGGCAGCTTCTCCTAGGGCATGCAGCCACAAGACTGAATCCCTCATCCTGTTCACCTATCTCAGAAATGGCTGCTGCTTATCATAGGAGATTAAGATGGTGCAGTCTATAAGAAAATGCAAAAGCTAGGCTTAATATTTTTCATCCATGTGTGTATATGAGAGGAAGTATGATGTAATGGCTAGAAGACATTGGAGTCAGAAAGACCTGGAATTAAATCTCTTTTTTTTTTAATTAATGTTTATGAGCCATTATCCCTTTGAATATCTTCCCCATAACCAACCAATAATTACTCAGTCACATGATATCACATTGTAGTGGTAAAAAAGGAGAATTTACTTTAGAAATGTAGGATTGAATTAGGAAAATCTATTAACAGTAAACACTCCCAACCCCACAGCCCAAAGCAAACCACCTCTCCACAAATTTGCCAGGGTACACTGGCCTTGGTAGGACCCTATTGACTAACGATACTCATGTCAGGAGGTCAGTTCTAGAACCAGGGAATATTGTAGAAAGCCTTGCTGTTTCCCTTCAGGAAAGCAGACAGGTTCAAGTCTTGCCTTGGACATAAATTAGCTTTGTAACCATGAACAAGAGACTTAAACTCTCTCTTACCCTAGGCATTACTCCAAGAATATAAATTACAGATCAGCTGCCAATATTAACCAGTAGAAAGACAGATGAAATTATGTCTAGACTTAAAAACAAACCAAAAAAAAAATCTATGTATAATTCTTTTTTCATAGGGGATGGGGTGGGGAAAGACAGGATCCAGACCTTTGATTTTATCAGTTTGGGGAACTCTCAGTACAAAAATTCCTTTCACTGATACAGATTAGCAATTTGTTTTATTAAAATTGTAATTTATTAAAGTGGCCTAGCATAGATAGTCTATTTCACTGACAAATGGGTCCATAGATTTAAAGCTGGAAAGGGCTTTAGAACTCATTTAGTCTAGCTAAGACTCATTTTACAGACTGGGGAAACCGAGGCCAAGAGAAGTTAAGTGACTTGCTCATGGTCACAGGTCTGGGATTTGAACCCAGGGACTCAGACTCAAAAGCCCAATTCTTCTTCCACTGAACTGTGATGAAACCAGGTCTTTCTGACTCCAAAGCCAACCTTCTGTCTATCCATTATCCCATGTTACCTCTCTTGAGTTTTTGTAAATGCTGTAAGACAGTAGACTTCTTAAATTCAGGAGTTGTCTCACATTTCCTCCACATACCTTGTGCTGCCTGGCATAACCCCATGTATATTATTATTCAGTAAAGGTTCATTGACGTCCATAGATGACTTTTTGCCTTAATCTGTATTCTTTCATGTATTTTCCTACTCACACCTTTCTTACTAGCTCATCTCTGAATTTTCCATTTCCCAAAAAGAAAGTGCTCATGCGCAATCATTTTCTCTCCTCTCCTCTCTGTCTCTCTCTCCTCTCTCTCTCTGTCTCTGTCTCTCT
>NW_027185771.1:14638805-14663342 GCF_028583685.1 Petaurus breviceps papuanus
TCCATATCTGGCCACTGGACCCAGATGGCTCTGGAGGAGAAAGTGAGGTTGGTGATTTGCATAACCCTCCCTCACTAAAATCCAATTCACTCGCAAGTCATGGCTTCATCCTCCTGATATCATGATCCTCTGAGAATGAAGGACAACCACAGCCTGTGAGTAGTCTGAGTTGCCCACTGGGGACCCAACTGGCCACTTCCAGTCAGGCACCACAGCTCCTCACCTCTCCTCTCTTCTCCTCTTCTCTCTCCATATGGGGTATCAGGGAAGGACCTGAGGGTGCTCTGCCCAAAGGAAGGTAAATTTTGATCAACATCTCATACTGTGTACCAAGATAAGCTCAAAATGGACACATGATTTAGACATACAAGGTTATATCATAAACAAATTAGTGGAGAATGGAAAAAATTACCTGTCAGATCTACATATAGAGGAAGAGTTCATGACCAAACAAGAGACAGAGAGGTTCACAGGAGATAAAAAGTATAATTTTGATAATATAGAATTTAAAAGTTTTTGTACAAACAAGACCAATGCAGCCAAAATTAAAAGGAAAGCAGTAACCTGAGGGTTTGGGGGAGGAGGAAGGTGGGAGGGGAATTGATATAGCAAGTTTCTCTGAAAGAGGTTTAATTTCTCAAATATGCAGGGAACTGAGCAAAATGTGTGTTTAAAAAAATCCATTTCCCAATTGATAAATGTTCAAGGGATATGAACAGGCAGGTTTCAGAGGAAGAAATCAAAGCTATCAATAGTCATATGAAAAAAAATTATCTAAATCATTAATGATTAGAGGAATGAAAATTATAATAACTCTATAGTACTACTTCCCACCCATTAGATTACCTAAAGTGACAGAAAATAAAAATGGCAAATGCTGGAGGGAATATGGGGAAATAGGTACACTGATGCATTATTGGTAGAGCTGTGAACCAATACCACCATTCTGGAGAGCAATTTGAAACTATGCCCAAAGAGCTGTTAAACTATACATACCCTTTCCTTTTGACCCAACAAGACTTTTACTAGGTCTATACTCCAAAGAGATCAAAGAAAGAAGAAAAGGACCCACGTATAAAAAAAAATATTTTCACAACTCTTTTTTGTGATAGCAAAGAATTGGAAACTGAGGAAATGCTTATCAATTGGGCAATGACTGAACAAGTTATAGGACCTGAATGTGATACTACGGACGCTATAAGAAATTGTGAAGGGAAAGGTTTCAGAAAAACCTGCAAAGACTTATATGAACTGGTACAAATCTAGTGAGTAGAACCAGGATAACAATTTACACAGTAACAACAATATTGTAAAGATAATCAATTGTGAAAGACTTAGGAACTGATCATCACTATGACCCACCACCACAGTTCCAAAGGACTCATGAGGAAAAATTCCATCCACCTCCAGAGAGAGAATGAATGGACTCAGGGTGCAAATGGAAGCATATTTTTTCCCTTTTTAGGGGGTGGGAACATGGCTAATGTGGAAAATTTGTTTTGTGTGGCTTCATATCTGAAATGGATTTTATATTTCTAACCTTTTCAGTAAGTAGGGGACAGGGTTAGTGGAGGGAAAGAATTGGGAACTAAAGATAAAATAAAATTGAATTTTTTTAAATGAAGTCATTTAATACAACCAGAACTTCCACTGGCATTCCCTCCATGATAACATCCCTGACAAATGGTCATCCAGTTCCCTTTAAGATCTCTAGTGATAGATGACCCCCTGAGGTACCTGGGTAAGTTGTACTAGACAACCCTCTAACTCAGGGATTCTGATTCCTTGATAAGTTTTCACAGGATCTGGAGCTGAAAGAGACATAGAGATCATCTAATAAATCAATTAAAACACAGACTCCTGTGTGCCAAGCACCGTGTTAGGTTTTCGGGCACAAGTAAAAAAAATGTAACAATCCCTACTCAGGAACTTACATCTTACCTGGGTCCAGGTAAAAATAAAGATATATACAGCACAGAAGTCAATAAACATTTATTCAGCATGTACTCTGTGCCAAGCACTGTGCTAAATGCTCTATAACTAAAAAAGTTAAATACAAGCTAGCTTGAGAGGGAGGCCACTGGAAGATTAGGATCTATATGACTCCCTCATTTCATAGATGGGGCTCTGAGACCCAGTACAGTGATGTGGTTTCTCCAAGGTCACACATGTTAAGTAAATAAGTCTTTTGACTCTAAATACAGTATTTTTTCTACCTCTTTACCTGCATCATTTAATTCACTACCCTGAAAAGTCCTTTTATTTTAGGATTGCTGTTACCATCTAAAATTAAAATTTCTGCTTCTAAGCTCAAATCACTATAAATAAGGATTGCCACATAGATGGCAGGAAAACAGTTTTGCAGACTATGTTTTCCCAAATTATCCTAAAGAGAGTTATATCTAGAAGAAGATGAAGGTAAGTTCCTTGGGGAATGCCAGACAGTAAATAATCTTCATTTCTATTCCATGTATATATTTGTCATCTCTAATTTGAACTGGCTGATTGAACCTTAAATCAGAAGTCAACTGCTAGCAGCTCTACTCTGGGGTGGAAGGGAGGAGGGGAATCTTTCACCCAGGAAATGGAAATAAAAGGGAGCTATGACAGCTGACTGCCACACAGGACACTAGAGATAATGCCACTGCTTAGTTCCAAGGCCAGGAGGAGCTTGGATAGAAGTTGGTTGACCTGTAACTGGAAATGTTTCAATTCAATTATTTATTCAATTTAATTATTCAACTTATTGTTCTGAAAACCCTTTAGAAAAGCAGGCAGATGGGAGAACAGTGCCAGGCACTGGCACTGGTGAAGTTCATTTGTTATCTGCAGCCCAAATTTCTCTGAGCCAGGGTGTGGAGAAGGAAGAGTTAATAGGGTTTTAACCACTTAGGCTCCTTCAGGAGTCGAGTCCTTTAATGCATGTAGCCTTCCATGAAGCCCAGGGCCTGGGCTGTTCTCTCTTCAGATTAACCATAATTAGTCAGTCCACATTCTCTTTTAGGTGAGAAAATCTCATGGATGGATCATAGGATTCAGAACTGGGATAAGCCTTAGCTATCATCTCATCCAATCCCCTCATCTTATAGAAGAGCAACTGAGACCAGAGATGGGAAGGGACTTGCCCAGGACCTCCCAGTCAGTCCATGGGAAAGCCCAGCCAGAAACTCAGGACTTCCTGTTCCACTGCTCTGGACAGTCTTCTGGTTGACTCCTAAGTTATGAGAGCTAGAAAGGTCCTTTGGGATCATCTAGGCACTGAAGGCCAAAGGGAAAAAGTGACATGTCCTACTTTGTCTCTGTTAACAAATGGCAGACCTGGGACTTTTATTAAGGTGTGCTCTGCCTAGTATATCCCTAATAGGGCTGAGTTCAGTCAGGAAAAGAATAAAAATTATTCAGGAATTTCGGGAGTCTGAGAGGAAAATGTAGAACAACCAAAGAGACAGAGAGGAGAGAGGAAAGGAGAGGAGAGGAGAGGGAGAGGACAGGACAGGACAGGACAGGACAGGAGAGGACAGGACAGGGCAGGACAGGACAGGACAGGACAGGAGAGGGCCCAGGACAGAACCTTGGGAACACCCACAATTAGGGGTCCCTGATATGAATAATGAGTCACTCATGGAAACTGAGAATGTTCCAAATCACTTATAGTAGGAAAAGTACAAATGAAAACAAGTGCAGCTACAACCCCACCTGCTCCTGGAAGCCTTTCCTGGTCACTCTTCGTTCTAGCGCCCTGCTGCTGTTCTGATTCACAATTTATCCTGTACATAGCTCATCTGTACACAGCCATTTGTATGTTGTCTCCCCCATTGGTTTGTTCACTCCTGGAGAACCCAGATCATATTTTATGTTTCTTTGTATCCCAGTATTTAGCTCAGTGCCTGGCACATAGTCGGTGCTTAATAAGCAAAGCAAATCAAACAAATCAAAACAACCACCCAGCAAATTGGCTAAGAAGGGTATAGTCAATGATGGAGAGGCTGTGGAAAGACAGGCCCCCAGAGGACGGATTGTGAAGCAATTTGGAATTATGCAAATAAAGCGACTAAAATATCTGCCCTCTTTTATTCAGACACCCACTGCCTTTGGAAAAGTCCTGATTGTAGGAAATATAGGCATATCCTAGGCCTAGCCTTGCTGTATTATGTCTACCAGAACTGACTCAAAACCCCCTCTTGCACAAGCTTTGAAAATCTAGAATGCCTAAAAAAGCTGTACCAAAAGTGAACCTATTCAATTATGAGAAATGAGTTTATTTATCTATTTTTACTCAGTTGATATTACATCTCTATAAAGATTTCTCTGTTGACTTGTTAAATTTTATATTCATAAAAGACAGCCTGCAGAACTTGGCCTTGTTCCCTTTCAGAAGAATCGAAGTACAAGACTAGTGTTCATCTGTTCTCTCAAAGGGGAACTTGTCTCTTCTGTGCTGTCTTAATTTCTATTTTGGGGTGCTTAGAAAATTCAGACATTCCACCCAGTGAATATTATGACTACAAAGGTCTACATCACAGCCACCATGTTACATTTTCTCTAAAATGGAACTCCCACAGAAAGCATGTGGCCACATATTCAATTCATTTATTAAATGCCTACTGTGTACCAGACTCTGTGCCTGCCCTCGGGAAGCTTATGCTGTCCTGGATCCTAAGGACTAGATCTAAAGACCATTTGGATGAGGGACAGGAAACCAATGGCCTTGCGGTCACATGGTCTCAAGCCCCCCCCCCCCCAAGTTCTCCACCCCTGATCTAGAATGACCTTCCCTTCTACATCTTCCCCATGCAATCTGCTTCTTCTACTGATGAGGGAACTAAGACTCACAGATAGAAAGCAATCTTTCCAAGGTAGAAAGGAGCAGAGTGGAGATTTTTCTCCATGCATTCAGACTCTAAATCCTCAGCTTGTTTTATTTCTTCAAAGCTGCCTTTTTCCTTAAGTAAAAACACATTCAAAATTTCCTTTAGCTCATGAGCCAACCAGAGCTGCAGGCCACGCTTTTAGCCAGGCACACAAGAACCTGCTTTATATAGTTTCGCCAGCCTCCAGAGGGTAGTACATTGCAAGCTGGAGAGCTATTTACAGAATGTTCCTCTACTCAGAAGCCCTGTGATACATTCATAGGGGGCTTGAAAATTTTCCCTTATTGAAAATTTTATGGGCACTTCTCACGGCTGTGCGCTTCTTCCGAGGGTTCCTCCCCAGGCTCGGTCTCGTGTAGCCAGTACAACAGAAGTGGCACAGTTTTTGCTTTGAGTTCTTGATGGGGTTTGGGGTGTACAGGAAAGGGGTGGGAGAGACTGTGGTCCTGTCACTCCCTCAAGTCAGAACCTAGAGCAAATCCATTTTACTTCTTGGCCTACTCCTCGAACTAGAGAATGTCTGTGGGGTTTTGAGTGTACAAAAGCAGGAGTCTTGATATGAAAGGCTATACTATTTCTCCCCATACATAAATCTAGAAGTACAAAGGGGGAAAAAGATGTAAACAGAAAGGCTATCCAGTCAGGAAACCAGCAAGTCAAAGCTGGTCAGGGCCATCAAACAGCGAGACAAATCCCCTTCATAAAAGGATTTGCTCTGTAGAACTTGGACTCAGTCAAAAGGCTACCCCCAAGGACCTAGAAAGCTATATGTGGCCTCCAAGCCACAGGTTGTCCATCCCTGCCTCTATGTTTTTAGTTTGCTTCTTTCAATTAACTAATACATCAAATATTGAGCCTAATTCTTTGACCCAAGGGTCAGCCTTAGATGGGAGAATGGGCTCATGTAAACCAGATAATAAACCAAGCCACTGATTAAACTAATACCAAATGGTCATTAACCCAGATCAGGGCCTAAAGACTAGCATGGGAGTTGATTGATTTAAGCATTGAATCCATCTGGAATTGTTCAGTTTTATCGCTATTATGTGCTAACCAATCTGAGTGGGGCAGAAGCCCAGGACCCTGATTATAACCACTGAGCCAGGGAGATTCTCGGTGCCGCCAGTTCATTTGATGAAGCAGCTAAGCTCTGCTGGGTGTGAGAGGACTAATGAATCCCTGAATGAAGGGAGGGAGGAAGGAGTGAGTGAGAGAACAAATGAATGAATGAAATCCAGGCCAATTGGCATTGTGGGTGAAGAAGATGGGGTTTACAGACTAAATAGCCTTTCAATCTCTCTTCCCTCCCCCCGACCCAGTTATTGTGAGGAAAGCTACAGAAATCCTATAGAAAGTGAACTATTCCCAAGATCTGAGGAATCTGAATATAGAACATATTTTTAAAATTAATAAAATAAAATTTAAAATATTTAATCTATTTAATGCCTATGTCACACTTTCCTGTGTGCATGTATAGGCCATTTCTTTCCTATTAGATCAGGGCTTTTTAGCCTGAGGTCCAAGAACCTGATTTTTTAATGTAGCATCCACTTCCAAGAATTGTTGTGAGGAGTGAATAAGATAACAGGTGTAAAGTGTTATGCGAACTTTCAAGATCTATATAAATGCTAGCTATTATTACTATTTTGGTAATTGTATTTCAACTTAATTGGTTCCTTTGTAACCCTATGCATTCAATTTTATGCATTTTAAAATATGATCCTGAGAAAGCTCCCTAGGCTTTCCTAGATTTCTACAGGGGTCCATGACACAAAAAAGATTGCAAAGTCCCTGAGGGCAGGGGTTAGGTCATTTTCACCTTTGTATTCCATGAAATTATCAAAGTCTACCACCTCCTCATAGGACAGATAGATCTTGCACATTGCTAGGTGTTTCATAAGCATTTGGATTGGGGAGAAAAACTGAAAACCTAAATTATCTATTTCCACTATTGAAGGCCCCTTGTTCATAAAGATAGCCTTAGCAAGACTGTACCAAAATAACTATACATCTGGCTGGAACCATCACAAACTGCCTCCCCCAACACACACACACACACACACACACACACACCATGAAAGGCCAATGTGTAGGTCATTGTCTTTGCTCAGACACTATTTTAACACCGGCCTCGTGAAAACACAGCATGTCCAACCTACATATCAAACGTGTAAAACTTGTTTGAAAATTCCATATCTCCATATTGGCTACCTCAGATGAAAATAGATCATTCCTTAGCTATTAACTGGCTCTTCTCTACTAATATTAAATATGAAAACCACACGAGAAATATGAAAGTAGCATAAACCTGTCAAATTATCAAGGAAACCTCTTAGACAGACAGCACAGATGACAAGTGGTCTTCTATGCCTGATATTGGAAGGAGGCAGAGCTGGGCAGCTGATGATCTTACCCCCCTCCGGCTTCACCTTCAGCTCCTTGAGCTTTGCCCACTGTCCATAATGTCAACTTGGCTCTGTAATCACATGATGAGCTTGCTGCCTTTTTTATAAGTCTTCACTTAATACAAGTTCAGTGATAGCCTTGTCCAAAGCTGGCTTTGCAAGAGAACAAGTATTCAGTGGGGAATTCAGAATCTCATCATAAAACACAGAGTAGTTTAGGGCCAGACACTGATGGGCTAAATTTTCCAAGCCTCCTCAGTCCTTAATTGTGCAAGATTTTTAAATGCTTGCTTTGACTGAAATTTTTCCTTTCTTGTCATCACCAGCAGCAATTTCGCCAACTAATGATAATAGTCTCCTTTTCATGTTTTAAAATTTTTAATTTTTGTATTCTTGGCTTTTTTGGGGGATGAAGAGGAGATTGCCAGGGTCTCTCTGTTACACCTAGACCAGAAGTGTAGTGACCACTCATGAGCCCAATCCCACCACTGATCAGCATGAAAGTTTGACCTGCTCTATTTCTGACCTGAGACAGTTTTCCCCTCCTTAGACATCCTGGAGAATCCCTCTGACCCTCAACCCTTCCCACACCACATTGGTGCCCAATTTAATTCAGACACCCAGTTGGCCTACTACAACTCAGAATTCTCAAGCTCAAGTGAACCCCTAACCTCTGCCTCTCTGGGAGAAGGATTACACATGTGCATGACCACTCTCGGCTCTGTCCTTCTTGAAAATAGATTTGTATTGATTTCTTTTGATTTTTGTATAGCCTAGATTCCCCCCTAATGCTTCTCCTGATCCTTCCTAGAGCCAACCTTTATAACAGAATTTTTTAATTTTATCTCTTTTATTCTGAATTTAAGAAATAAATAAAATGGAATTTTTTTAAGAGAGAAAGAGGGGAAGAGGAAAACATCAGCAAAACCTATCATACATCAAAGAAATCTGATACTGTTTGCAAAGTTTCACACCAATGACCCTTCATGTATACAAAGAAATAACTACTTATGTCTTCTGTTTCTTCTTTGGGGCCAAGATTGTCCTTTGTGATTTCACAACATTCCTTTGTTATTGTTTTGTGTTGGCTCTTCTTTTCATTGTTGGCACTGTGGTTTTCTTTTGATTCTTGCTATTTCACTTTGCATTTGTCCCTGGAAGTCCCTCCATGCTTCTCTGTCTTTATCATACTCATCATTTCTTGTAGGGCTATAATAACACAAAGTCCTACGTAATCTGGTTCCAACCTATCTTTCCAGCTTCATTGGACATTACTCCTCCTTCCTGCACTCTTCTATCCAGCCAAACTGGTCTTCTGTCTGTTATTCACTCATAACATTACATTTCCTACCTCCATACTTTTGCACTGGCCATCCATTCCATGCCCAGAATGCACTCCTTTCCATTTATTTTGTTGTAGTTATTATATATCTCGTTTGCAGAATGTGAGGTGAAATCTCAGCATTTTTTAATTTGAATTTTTCTTATTAGTAGTAATTTGGAAGATTCTTTCATATGGTTATTAATAGTTTGCATTTCTTCTTTTGAGAAAGATTTGTTCATACCCTTTGGCCACTTATGTTTTGGAGAATGGCTTTATATGTTTTCTTATTTATTCACTATCTCCCCCATTAGAATGTAAGCTCCTTATGAGCAAGAATTGTTCATTCTTAATATTATATCCCCAATCTCTAGCATAGTGCCCATCACATAATAAGCATTAAATAAAGACATTGATTTCTTGAATGATTTTTTTTACACATAGTTGCTAATAGTTTGTAATTTTTCTTTTGAGAAGTGGTTGTCAATATCCTTTGACCTCCCAGCTATTGGGAATGGCTTTTGGTCTTACGTATTTCTGTTAGTTGTTTACATATCTAAGATAACAGACCCTTATTCCAGAAATATAATACAAAGATTTTTTTTCTCCCAGTTGTCCATTCTCCTCTTTACTCTAGATGTATTCTTTCATTTTCAAAGAGAAAACTTTGCTTTCCGTATATGAAACATTAGCAACAAAGAACCTTTCTGATATCAATATCCATGTCATTAGAGATATCACTTAACTCACAATCAATTTTGACTCTGTACTCTCAAGTAATCTACTGCTATTCTCATCCACAAGAAGGAGAGTAAAAATAAGAGGCCCTAGGATAGAAGATTTGGAGATATCTCATTCATGGAGTCAAGGAGTCTGAGAAAGTGAAGTGCCCACCAGAAATTATACACTAGAGCTCCCTTAAATCTGCTAGAGGGGACCCCTACTGGATTCCTTGGAAACCACCTAATAGGCTCCAATTGTAAAGAAATGTTTCACCTGTGTTACTAAAACATGACACAGATTCCCATGGATTCAGGTCTGTTTCGCTTCAGTAGAAATAATACTAAGGCTTTGTTTCAATAAGAATAATACTGAGAATGTTTTGCTTGAATAGAAATAATACTGGGAATGCTTTGCCTTAATAAGAATAATACTGAGAAAGTTTTGCATCAATGGAAACAATGCTAACCCCTTAGAAACATGTTCTGTTGCTAGCAATTACATTGTCTATAAAATTATGTCTAACAGAAAGCTTGATGCTGTCTTTCAGTCTGAGAGGCAGTCCCGGCCGGTTAATAAACACTCCTATCAAATTATAATTGGCCTAGCTGTCCTGTTATATCTCGGTGTCCATTACAAAAGGAGTCTGAGAAGGACCAGCCAGATGGGTTGGAGAACCAAGACAAGCCCTTGTCATAGAAGCTAAGAGAAGAGACAATATGCAGGAGGAAGGACTGGTTGACAGGGTCTGAAGATCCTGGAGGGAAGACAGAGAGAAGTCCTTCGGATTTAGTAATTTAGAAATTTTTGATAACACTGGAGAGAACAGTCTCAGTTAAGTGGTGAGGTCAAAAGTTAGAATGCAAAGAATGAGATCACAGCTGTAGAGTTTGAAGGAATCTTAGAAATTAATTCTAGTCCAAACCACTTGATTTTCATATGATTTTCTGAGACTCAGAGGTTAAGTGAGTTGACCAGTGTCACCCAGGTTAAGTAAATGACAGAGTCAAGACTTGAACCTGAGAGCTCTGGCTCCAGATCAAGGACTCTTGGGACATTCCATGTTGCCTCTCCACTCTAACAATGGAACTTACACTAATATATTACTTTCATTGTGCTCTTAAGAGGGGAATAAGTAGAGGAAAGCCAGTACTTATGGCACTCTGTGGAAGATTTTAAAAGTATTGAAACCCAATAAGCTCTGGGTGAAAGCAGAGTACTGTCATCTCCAGTAGCCAAAATATGAAGTGTCCAGGTATAAAATCTCCAGAAATCTTGGCATTAGCAATGTGTAATCATCTAGTCTCTCTTCCCTGGGTTTGAGGCAACTATAAAAAAATACAAGAAGAGTTTAGGCCTGTGTCTGTTGGTGGTCAGTATACCCTAATGAGCAGATGCCATATTGTCTGACTTTCATTTTAATTCTATTTCAAAGATTTAATTTATAAAAGGCTTCTAATGAGATTCTGTGTGTTTCTACTTTTTTTCCCTATTACTATACTTGTAAAGCATTTTCTGCTTCACATTTTATACACTGATGACAGGAGCAGAATCACTTGGCTCTTCCAAAGAAATCTCTCCCTTAATGAAGTCACTATAGGAAACAGTCTGAATTTGGAAAATCCTTCTGTCCCCAAGGCAGCAAAATGATGCCATCATAAAGAACAGTGGTTACATTATTGTAGGATCATAGTCTATAGTGCCAAAAGACTAGAAAGGACATAGAAAATGACCTGCTTTACCTCCCATATGTCATGGAGAAGGAAACTAAGACCCCAGGAAGATTAAGTGATAAGTAATAAGGAAGTCAGGATTCAAACTCAGGACCTTGAAAGTGTTGCTGTTTAACATGGGTGACCAAAAGAAACTATTCATCTATTCAATGAACCAAGTTGTTTCTTAAAATAAAGGATCTGAAGGCTAAGACCTGGTCTGAACCCTAGACTGAGCTCCTTAGGGCAAGCTTGATGTTATTGTTTGGTGTTATTTATCCTTCATTCTCAAAGAGGACCAATGATGTCAGGAGGGTGATGTTTTGACTCGCAAGTAAATCATATTTAAGTGAGGCAGCCTTGAGCAAAGTCATTAGCCTCACTCTCTCCTCCAGAGTCACTGGAGTCCAGTGGTAAGGCCTAGTTCAGAACAACTGGCCATGGCCATGAATGCAGTGGTGGACCTTGGCCTTTTTAACCTAAGTTCTTTCCCAGGTCTCAGTTTGTCTGAGGCAACACCCATTCAGTAGTTTAAGGCTAGATAAGAATTGAGAGGGAAAGCTATTCATCAGCATTGAAAGACTTTAGAATGACTAACTAGGAAATTCTATAGGCAAAAATAGTTTTCTCTTGGCCATCCCACATTTAACCCTTATTCATCATTTTCAGTGATGACTAGGTTAGGTCTAAACTTGCTCTTCAGTCAGCCTCAGTGAAGTTGTTTATCCTTTCACAGATGTTTGTTCACTTGAGATGAATGACTGCCTTAGCCAAACATCCAAACTACTCTTTCTCTTGCTCAATCATTTGCTTTCTTTCAATTGCATTTGCCCTCAATTATTCCCTACCCCACAATAGCCCTTTTACAGAATTTTAATAATAGATTACCTCTAACTCTGAAAGAATAGCCTAGAGAAATTTTCTCCTTTCTTTAATGGGTATGAAACACTGCATACATAAGGTCAGACTTTTTCAATGTATTAGTCAGTTTCACTAAATTTTTTTCTTTTTTTAATAGCCTTTGTTATGAGGTTTGGCCCTCTGGAATACAAAGGGAAAATGGTTGCATTGGGAAATGTGTGTGATATAAAAACAGAAAATATCAATAAATTT
Organism: Petaurus breviceps papuanus; assembly: GCF_028583685.1. NCBI lineage: Eukaryota > Metazoa > Chordata > Mammalia > Diprotodontia > Petauridae > Petaurus > Petaurus breviceps. The sequence continues at coordinate 14,650,948 of NW_027185771.1, forward strand.
TATTTTAAATAAAGAATAACCTAGCTAGATAAATTATCTAGCCTGACTCATATTTCAGATGAGGAAATTGAGACCCAGAGAAGGAAAGTGAGCTGCTCAAGAGCATGCTGCCAATTAGTGATAGCCCTTAGCATTTATTATAAGGTCATTCTGAATTCCCAAATTGCCAATCTGGCTTACCCAAATTCTCTTTTCCAACTTAGAAAGAAATTTCTAGAAAAAGTACAATATTGTATTGACACATATGGTGAGGGAAAAGGATGTCTATATCTGAAACAGCTTGGGGAAAACCTTTTATTTCATTAGTTTGTTGGATATGGCCTGGAATGAAAACTGCATGAGAGACTCCACCAGTCTAGGAAGCAAGTAATTTCTTTTTTAAAAATAATTTTTATTGATATCTCTTGTTTTTACATCTCCCAAATTTGCCCCTTCCTCATCCCAGAGAACTATCCCATATAACAAAGAATATTTTTAAAGAGAGAGAGAAAAATAACTAATGAAACTAATAATAAAAAAAATCTGAAAATCAATGCAATACTGCACACAAAGGAGTGGGGAGGGAGAGAGGGGAAAGAGGAACTGACTTGCATCTCTTTTTTAAGGTCATGATTGTTCTTTCTAATTTTACAGCATCCATTTTCGATTATTTTGTGGTGTTTGTTCTTTCCATTTACAATTGTGGAAACAAGTCCTTTCAAGATTCTTTCTTGATCTAAGATTGTAGCGCTAGGTTATCCAATCTACCCTTATTTTGCAGGTGAGACTTTGAGATCCAGACAAGTGAACTGTCTTGTCCCAGTTAGTGTAGGAAGCAAGGGGCAGATCCATAATTCACACTCAGATCTTCTAACTACAAATCTAGTCTTTTCTATGATACCATACGTCTTCTTGCTACTTGTACTGGCTTTTTTTTTTTTTGGAGGGGGAAGGGAAAGAATGGGAAGAGGAGCCCAGAGCTAAATTGCTTTTTCTGGTACGTTTTTTCCCCTTGCCTATTGAGAATGGTAGTTGTTAAGGCACCCACTGTGTCTGACTGCATTTTGGCACCTACAGAGTTAAACTTGGCAAAGACCAAAAAGTCACAGATCATCCCCCAGAGTCTTTCAATCCTATTATTCAACAATTTAATTTCATATTATTTGATAACAAAACTTTTGACTTTTTTTGACCTATTGGAGTAACATAAGGTACTTATGTACCTTAAATAGAGCAATGAAAGGACAACAAAGGGAAAAAAGCAGAATGAAATGAGTGTTAAAATGACAAGCTTCCATCAGAAAGCCAAGTTGTTAAAGGTCATCAATAATCATTCTCTTCTTCATTTTACTATATTTATACAGCATTTTGTTATTCCTATCCAAATATAACACCATATAAGCTCAACACACTAAGCTGAGTGAGGGCGATAAGAATTTAGATAAGGAAAAGAGAGAGCTTTACAAAATTGGTAGAGCTTCACAGAAATCTGGACCGTGTACATTTTGTAGCAAATCTAGCCCAAAATGAATTATATTTAACTTTGACAGGTGGTCTGATCAAAATTCAACAGTTGAGCCCAGAAAAAGATTTTGAGCAAAACCAGTTTCAAAATGTGAATGTGGAGCTCAGTGAGAAAAGTTTCTAACTCCACCCCCACCCCACCGCCATTGGCAAAAAACTCAACATGTCTGGAAACAGCCTTCATTTGGAAAATATGCAAATTCAAATATAATTGTCCCCTCACCATGGTTGTGTTATTACAGCCTTGAATTTCCTGGTTGGTTCCAACATTTATAAATGAGTAATGAATTACCAGACTGAAAGTGATGCCCAGATATCTTCTGTTGTGACCAAATCAAAGATGGAGCTAGATTTGCTTAAATCCAGTTATCTTATTGATGGGGGGGAGGTGTTTTAAGGGTTCTGTTGTTCATGAATATTGTTTCACATTCATTTATTTTACATTTATGAGGAAACATGTATAATCTCCAATGAGATATTTTCAGCTTTTCTCTTTTTTTAAATAATAAATTTTTAATTAAATTATTTAAAATAATAAATTTTAACAAATTTTTTTAATGATTTCTAGTATTGACTTGCATCCTCTTCCTTCCTTTCTCCCCCTATTAAAACACCCCTTTGAAAAGAAAGTCAAGAAAATGTGATAAATAGAAAAGCTGAGCTACTGTGGCAACCCACTTAGGTCCATGGTTTTTCTACTTTCTCTTCTCCTGGTGGACTCCTTCCTTACCCAGCTCTACTTCTCTTAGTCACACTTCCCTGAATGGTCATGATTTCACATAAAGAACTACAACATGAGAGAAATATGAACTACAAATGCTTTACAGTCAGGTTGAATTACAAGCAGTCTCATTACTCAGTCAACTTGGCAAGGGTTGAAAATGTTAGACGTTCCCTTTCAGGAATTCCTGGTGGTGATTACCCTTGCCAGTCTTCAGGCCCCTCTTGTAAGCCCCAAACCTTGGAGTTATTGCACGTTCTTCTCAACATGCCCTACTTCCGCCTCCAGTCTCTGTTTCCCAACTCAAGTCTTTTCCTGTCTGAGTCCCACCCAGGTTCACTCCTTTAGACATCTGATTGAAACTGTTCTATTGGAGATCCTCTGACCACTAAAGTAATCTCTGTACCTTGGGTTCTCTAACTGGCTTTTATTAGTTCTAGCAGACAGATTTCTTCTATTTATCCTTTGGTGTTAACTAAATACTATTGTATTGTTTTCTTTCTGACTACCTGTTGTTGAGTTTCAATTAAATTCATTAGCCCCAGTGTCTACCTTCTGTCTCTTCTGCTATCTTCCTCACCCCTCTCAACCTGTTTGGTTCAAGCAATATGCATTTATTAATCAACCAAGAAATAAATAAATATTTATTAAGCACCTACTATGTGCTATGCAAGCAACTGAAGATAGAAAGATAAAAATGAAATAGCCCCTGTCCTTAAGGAGCTTACATTCTCTATTTTACATCTATTTGTATCCCCAGGGCTTAGCACAGTGCCTGACAGTGTTTAATAAATGCTTGTTACCTTCATTTGAAGAGGGGGAGCTAACGTGCTCATACAAAAGTAGATGCACAATGAATGCAGGTGATTTGGGAGGGGAGACAGGAAAGGGCTTGGGTAGGAGGTTGTTTTGGAGCTGAGCTTTGAAGAAAATTGGGCGTTCTAAGAGGCTGAAGGGAGAAGAAAAGATATACCTGGACAGGGGCAGTGGGAGGAGGAGGGAGGAGCCTGGACAAAGACAGAAGATGGAGAAGAGATGATGGCTAAGGTCCTTCCAGCTCTGAATCCTAGGAGGCATGATTCTGAGAGCTTGTCTTAGGGGAAACTGTCAGGGTCAACACCAAGCTAAGTTAAATATGGTCTAATGTGATGGGCAAGTGGGACACAATGATAATTGCTCAGATCACCATGATGCTTTAAAGTTTGCACATGTCTGAGCTCCCTGAAGCCTCACTACTCTCCTATGAAGTGGGTGTTACTGCTATCCCCATTTTCCAGGTGAGGAAACCGAAAGTGAGAAGTAAGTGACTTGCTCAGGGTCACACTACCAGAAAGTTACTCAAGTACAATTTGAATCCAGGTCATAATTCCAAGTCCAGCCTTCTATCCAGTACACAATCCAGGTGCTGTACATGTTCAAAAATTCAGAAGTCTTGACTGATGGAGGATTTTAAAATTGGAAACTAAGTTTTAAAACAACAGCAACAACAACCCTCAGTCTGAGCTGAGGCTCTTATTATCACTTCTTGAGTGGCACAGGAATTCATGAGGAAGTCTTTGCAGTGTGGCTGTGACAGACCCATAATCACCGGGTTCACTTTCTAGGCCTTTACTTGTCAAATGTCACATAGGAAGTCAGTTTGTCGTTTGAACATGGCATATAGGCTATCAGTCACCCTCTCTCCCAGACATGCTTTTTCCAATTATAGAGAAGATAACTAACAAATGTATTAACAAGACATGTCTTCTGTTTATTTGAGACATGTCTGTGCCTCATTAGACAACTACAGGACATCTGGAGAAAAGACACTGAATACTGTGACATTTGCAGCCACTTAATAGGCTTGCATTTGGCTTGGTAAGCTCTGTGGAGTCTGATAAGAATCTTAAAATCAAAGCATAATAGTGCCAAAAGACATCTCTCCATCTCTCCCTCTGTCTCTGTCTCTGTCTCTCTCTGTGTGTCTCTCTCTGTCTCTGTCTCTGTCTCTCTCTCTGTGTCTCTCTGTGTCTCTCTCTGTCTCTCTCTGTCTCTCTCTCTGTCTCTCTCTCTGTCTCTCTCTCTCTCTCTGTCTCTCTCTCTCTCTCTTTCTCTGTCTCTCTCTCTCTTTGTCTCTCTCTCTCTCTGTCTCTGTCTCTCTCGTCTCTGTCTCTGTCTCTCTCTCATTTTACAGAGGAGGAAACTGAGGACAAGGGAGGGGAAAAGATTTGTCATAGGTTGAATAGTTAGTGTCTGAGGTAAGTCTAGAGCAAAGGTCTCCTGACTCCTAGGCACTCACCAAGAGGTGATCTCAACCCAACAGTTAGAATTACATAAGGTGTAGATAATATGGCCAATCAATATTGATTTTACAACAAGAATTCTTTATTAAAATATCAGGATAATAATAATAAATTAATGTAAATAATTTATAATAAATAATGAAATTATTTTATTAAATAAAAGTATTAAAATATCAGCATTTCCCAAACAATTCCATAGAAACCTGATATTCTAAGGCAATGGGAACAGGAATTCTATGAGAAAAGTTCATGTCACTGATACTTTTCTTCTAAAATTATTCATGTATTAAAAACATGAATTATGAGCAACAGCTTTCCAGTATGAATGTAATCTTCATTTCCTCTGTTCTGTTTATAAAATTGTCCTAATACCCATTTCTTAAACCTAGATTATTTTGGATTCCACCAATATGTTTCAAGCCCTAAAATATTCAATGCCAAATTAGTTTGGGAAATACTGACATCAATTATCAAGAAACTTGATCACTTTTATTTCATGACAGAAAGAAAGATACCTTATGGAGTAAAATTCTAAGATATATCACCTAAGTCTAACATGGCACCCTCGTTTACTAAGTATCAACTTTTATCATTAATTACTTAATTCTCACTTTGCTTTCTAAATCAAAATCGTCATTTCTACTGAGTTAGAAACTTCCCAGGATGTGTAGCATTTCTAGTAGTGATTCGTGCTCAGGCTATGGCATGGCTTAGTAGAAGAATGCCCATTCAACGTGTTCCCTTGTCATACCAACTGACATGGTCGTCAGTGTTGTGCAGGTAAAAGACTGGGTTCCAATCTCTGCTCCATGTGACTTTAGGCAAGTTATTTCATTTCTCTTGGCCTCGTCTCCCTCACATGTGATGAGGGGTTTGGGCTAGAGCAGAGCAGTCAAACTTGTTGCCATGTGGTTACAAAACTCCCTAGTATAGCCCAAGCCAGATTAAAATGTAATTGGGAAATATTCAGCAAAGTAAATAAGAATATAATACAACATAGATAATGTCAATTTGTAGTTTTCTAAGCCAACAGGGCAGCCCATAGAGATCTGTTGCTCTTTGAGATTGACACTACAAGATTGCTGTTGTTCAGTAGTTTTCAGTCACATATGACTCTTCATGATGCCCTATCTGGGGTTTTCTTGGCAGGGATGCTGATGTGGTTTGCCATTTCCTGCTCCAGCTCATTTTACAAAAGAGGAAATTAAGGCAAAGAGGGTGAAGTGACTTGCCCAGAGTCACATAGCTTGTAGGTGTCTAAGGCCAGATTTGAACTCCAGGCCCAGTCCTGTATCCACTGTGCCACCTAGCTGCCCCTATAAGATCTCTAACTCACCACTAGATATAGGTCTTGTATTTCCAATTTATCTTGTATATAGGTTGTTTGTACATAGCTGTCTGCATGTTGTCTCCCCCATTTAACTGTGAATGTCTTCAGAATAGGAACTTTCTTATGTATTAGTGTGCCACTTAACTTCTTTTTGACTCATTTTCCTCAACCTTAAAATGAGTATTTTACACCTGTCTTTCAGGGTTATTGTGAGGATCAAATGAAATAATATTTGTAAAGCACTTAGCACAGGAGACCCTATATAAATGCTTATCCCCTTCTACTCTCCCCTTCCCTAGGTGTTTAATAAATATTTGTTGACTGACTGTTGTATGATCCTTAACAACATTTTTAAGCACCTACTGTGTATAAGACACTGGGCTGAGCAATCCTTGCCCTCAAGGAGTTTACATTCTACATACTGAAGATAAGTTATTTGTAAAGTTGTTTCATAAATACTGCATTTTGATCCATATGGGGAAAACTGTTGCAGCTACAAATGAGTAGACTGGATACGCCCTACTCCAGAAAAAGGTTGATCACTCAGGGAACTGTAACAATGAAGCGAAAATGTAAACTTTTTCATTTATTGAAGCCTTCTATCTCTTGTAGCAGAGAGAACATTTAGTACCCACTTCTGTCTTTAATCACTGGTCAGATGTCTACAAATGGAAACCCATGAATGGACTTCTATACTATGAAAAGTACATGCTTTCCCATCCCCACCCCCACCCCCTTCAGCCTTCTCAGCTCACTCTTATTCCCATAACCAAAATGGATTTGGGAGTGGAATGGAGGGAGGGCAGAAGGGAAGACACAGGTTTACAAAACCTGTGACTATATTTCCAGTTAGAAGGTTTATGTCATCTGCTTAACAAGCAAGCCGCTGCCACTGGCCCATAGTTTTGAAGTTCCCTCTTTATAATTATAGCTAGTCTGTAAAAACAAAGGTGTGGCCTAAAGGAGATCCAAGGTCCCATCCAGCTCCAATATCCACTGAGATAACAATATTCAGTCTTCATTCAGTAGCTTTTTTGCCAAGCCCATAGTTTGACCATCTGCTTTTTGTTGGTAAAAGGGGTGAGGTTCTTTTAGTTCTTTGTAAAATACCATTTGAACCTAACTAAACAGGTCTCCCAAAGAGCCGCCCTGGATAACATTTATATTTATCAACAATAATATGATGTATCTCAAGCCCAGTTTTGCCAAGGGAACAAATTGCTTCCTAAATACTGGTTGAGTAAGTTCAGTAGTAAGTGACATCTTTCAGGTCTCTAAATATCCATCTTATATATTATCTAAAAATATTAACGTATACAGTGGTTCTGGGTGGCTATCCCAGGACAATATAAACATAAAATACTTTGCTTTTCACCTCTCTAATGCACCTGTCATGTAAGAATATGCATTATAGTTGAAGCCTGACTATCGAGCCCTGACCTCTGATAGAAAAATGGTCCAGGTTGTACCTTGGAAACCTCTGTTTAATAATAATCTCTATGGTTCATATTGCCCTGTCTCATCATTCTACCAGGAAATAACAGAATCTAGCTTAGATCTCTCAAAAAATGATAGTCCCCTGCAAATATTCAAGCCAACAAAAGCTTTAAATATAGAGTAGGTCTAGAAAGAATAGGGAAGGAATCTCTTCAAAGCCTCATTAGCAAGGTAATAGTTAGAGAATCCATTATGCCATTTCTCTTCTCCCCTCCTCCCCACTCCTTGGTCCCTGAAAAAACTCACAATCTAGTACTTAATGGTGTCCCTACAATATGGGTAGAATCAAGTTCCTCAGTGAAGGAACGGTAGCTACGTCTCACTACTTGTTTCCTTCCCTATGGAGTCTCCTCCTTCCCTCACTCCAACATCCCATCACCTGCCACCACTCCCGTCTCTAGTCAGCCCAGCCCTGGTGTTGGAGTCCTCCACACAAAGTCGGCAGCAATCACAACTCCTGAAGTTGGTCTGTGGCCGGATCTTCTCCCGTTATTCCCAGAAAGGTATTCACCTCCCTCAGCCGTCTCTGCATTCTCATCCAAAACTTCTATCTTCTTCTTTCTAGTGTGCATGAACCTCTGACATGTTCCTGTCCCATGGAGGGATGGGGGGAAGCCTTTAGAGTTTGGGGAGTTGTTTCAATTATTCAAATCCTTTTGGCATAGGTTCTTTCGGCAAATGCCTGTTGTGTAGTTATCTATGTTTCTGTATTATTCAGTAGAACAGGAGCTGTGTCTTAGCCCAACTTTGTATTTCTCTCAGCACCCAGCACAGTGTTGTGCACACAATAGACACTTACTAAATGTTTGTCAAGCAAATGCATTCACACATGAGTAAATGAGAAGTGAGTCTTTCTTGCCAATACCATAACATCAGGAGGCTCACACATCTTGGATGTCTTGGCTTTTGTTTCAAATCAGAATTCACAAAGGAATAGAAAAGTAACCAGTGACTCTGGTTGCCTTCCCCTTGGTCTGTAAAAACCTTTACAAAAGGGTCTCTTTGGCTTTTACTAGAAAACTGACATCCCTCATATTCTGAGAATCAGCATCCCCATCCAAGCTGCAATTCCTGCCCACAGCAGGACCAAATGCTGGTGTCTCATTAGAGAACAGCTCGTTTCCCAGCCTCTGACAGTGAAAGCTTTTTAGACACCCAGAGGTAGCTGACACATGCTAAACACACTGGGGGAGAGAAATTGAACTTTAAAGGCAGTTGACAATCAGGTGACATGCCTAAGAAAAATCTCCAGTTTGCCAGTGTTGAGAAGGAGAAAAAGCTACAAAGGCAGTCAATTGTCTGTCTATATGTCTGCAGCAAGGCCTGGAAGTGGATTAATGGGACCCAGATCCTCTTCCTTTCCTTCCATACTGAATTGATTGGGGACCATCTCCAGTTGTCCTTATCTATGTCTTACCACTGGAGCAGATGGCTCTGAAAGAGAAAGTGAGGCTGGCATCTTTGCACAGTCCCCCCTCCCTTAAATGTAATTCATTTGCAAATCATGGCATCACCTTCCTGATGTCATGGGGCCTCTTCAAGAAGGAAGGACAAGGAACAAAAACTGAACTGAGTTGGCTAACTGAATTAGCCATCAAAAGAGCAAGAGCTCTTAATGATAATAAACCCTCACACAGTTTCTTTGTAAAAATAGAAAGGGATGTGGGGAGTGGTGTGGCCTCTTGGATGAGCTGAGGTGGAGTATTTGGCTTATTTTCTAGATTAAGATACTTATTTAGATAAGAAGGTATTCAAAGTTTGCCTGTATCCATAGTAAGCATTGGCCGGGTCTAAAACATTGTGCCGGGTGATGCTCCTTCTCTTCCAGGAGCTTAAAGTTATTCAAAGTCATAGGGATATGAGAATGAAGCAACCTAATATAGTGCGTTTGGAGTCAAGGGACCTGCTATATTTTACCTGCCTACACCTCGGTTTCCTTTTCTATGAAAGTTTTCCATTAGATGACCTCTGAGACCCATTCCAATTGTAAATTCTGTGATCCTACTCAACTTTCATGGGGTGGGGAAGAAGAGAGAGAGAGAGAGAGAGAGAGAGAGACAGAGAGAGAGAGAGAGAGAGAGAGAATGAAGAGAGAGGGAGAGAGAGGGGGAGAGGGAGAGAATGAAGAGAGAGAGAGAATGAAGAGAGGAAGAGACAGAGAAAGAGAGAGGGAGGGAGGGAGAGAGAGAGAGAAAGAGAGAGAGAGAATGAAGAGAGGGAGAGAAACAGAGAGATGATAGAGGTAGGTAATATTCATGTATATGTGAATGTGTATATGTATTCACACATACATATGCACGGATAGGGCAGCTAGGTGGCACAGTGGATAGAGTGCTGGGCCTGAGTCTGGAAGACTCTTCTCCCTGAGTTCAAATACAGCCTCAGACATTTACTAGATATGTGACCTGGGGCAAGTCCACTTAACCCTATTTGCCTCATTTCCTCCTCTGTAAAATGAGCTGGAGAAGGAAATGGCAAGCCACTCCAGTATCTCTGCAAAGAAATCCCCATATGGGGACACAACTGAAATAACTAAACAGAAATATGCGCATGTATAAATACACATACTTAAAAGACAATTATCACTGGCCCCATTGGTGTTTATTTGCTCATCACTGAGATTCTTCTCAATGGAAAATGAAAATCGTCTAATGTAAACTGAAGATATTGAAGCTTTGGGACTAAATTAAGTTGAGTTTCAAATCCCAGAAAGAATCTTGTGAAAGGATGATTCCAAGTATGCTCTGTGTCCAAGTGCACTGTCTTACCCTTCCCTAATAAAAATGAAAGTCATTCACAAGGAAAACTTCTAAAATTGAGCTGTTTTGAATTAACAACTATTTTTCGAGAAGGAAAGTCTAACATAACCAAAGACAGAAATTCTCTCTCTAAACGTGCATTTTGTAGCTCCTTCTGATCCCTTTTCTCATATTCTTTGCTTACCCCACTGTTGTTTCCTGCTCTCTCTCTCCCTTCCCTTAGTGTATTTGACTGACCAGTACTAGAAACAAAATCAGTGCAATTAAATCCTAGGTAACACAGGCCCATCCAACTGTCACAACTTAAGGACTTTTATCTCATCAATCCAGGCATTGTAGCCTAGAAACTTCTTAGAAGTCAAATCATGCTTTAAGGATCAAAGGGTAAAAATATTAAAAAGCAAGAAAAGGATCATTCCTCTCATTTTTTACAACTTCTTTTGTGTGTTTAATTCTCTAGGATTGTAATGCTTGCTTGACGCTGGGAACTGGTCTTTTTGAAGTAAATCTTTTTCTGCTCTCAGCAGGTTATTTGAAGAATTTGCATCTTACATAGTGAATATCAGAAATCTTTTACCAAATCCCTGTGCTAACACTTCTTCATGGTATGAAGGGGTCCCTGGTTTCTCAAAAGTCAGGTCTTTGACCTTGTAATCCTAATCAGCTTTCATATACATATAGATTTTATATACATATATATAAGTATATATGTATGTACATATACATGCATATATAAGTACATATAAATAAAATAATTATTGGCCCTATGGATTTCTATTTGCCCATCCCTGGAACAAAATCTCTGAAGGACAAATTCCTTGCCAAGTTGGAAAGGCTTCACGTACTTGCCTAGCAATAGTCAAGTTGTCTATCTCCCCTCAGTAAGCTGTCAGCTCCTTGGGGGCAGCACTGGATTTGCTTACTGTGTATCCCCAGTACTTAGCACTGTGTCTGGAACATAAGCTCTTAATAAATGCTTGATAGTTGATTGATTGATTGATTGATTGATATCATCCAATGACCAACTCAGCCAAGTTGAGAGAGGCTGGTCACCAATGGCCTATCAGAGTGTCACCAATAGCATAATGTCTTGACCATAGAAACTTATTAAATGTTGTGCCATTTTTTGTGACTTAGTAGAGTGAACATCCACATGAAATCACAATCTCAAAAAATAAGACTTTTAAAGGGGAAAAGAAATCCCATGAAATATTTCCATTAGCCAGTCTTTTAAAAAGCTCATATTCGGTATCTGCAACAAACCAAACATTGCGCTGGGTCCTGAGAGGGATGCAGGAGAAATCTCTCTTACCTTTTGTCTTCAATTTTGTAAAGTAAATCAATGCATGAGAATGGGATTCATTCAAAACCAATACCTACTAAGCACAAATCCTGCTGTTCTAGGGCAAAGGCCAAAGTGAAGAGAGAGATAAGAGTAATTAAGGTAGGTTATTGCCCTGTAGAGATCACAGTTCTGCAAGGGTAATAGAATATACTTAACACAAATAAATATTGCTACGCAGTAAGTGTAGTGTGTACAAAATAGACCATAGGGACATAAAAGGTCCAAAGTTCTGTGTGAGGTCCTATGAAATGAAAGATTTCTTCCAATAACAGAAGTTGAAGGGTCAGTGAAGGCTTGGGAGAAGAAAGAGCATTTGAGCTGGACCTTGAAAGCTGGATAAGCTTTCAAAGGGCGGAGATGGGGGAGAAAGGAACTTCCATACACACGGAATAAAGTGAACAAAGACATAGGAGGTATGTCTAATCTACAAAATAACTAGTAATTCAACATATCTGGATCACAATACACTTGAAGTTGGGGGCTGGGGTGGGGGGGAAGGGGTCCTGGAATACCAGGTTGGCAATTGGGCTTTAACAGGCAAAAGAAAGCCTACTATAAGTACATATCTTGAGCAGATCTGCCCATGAGGAAGAAGGACAGATTAAAGGGGAGAGTTATCAGGATAAGGAAAAACTAGACAGAAAGACTTGGTTGCATTGGACGGCAGTGAGAGTCTGTGGTCATGGTTTGAAGAGAAAGGACAGACTAGGTTAGAGAGAGGAATACTGTAGAAATGGAATCGGCAGAATTTAATAATTGACTAACGTGGATGTAAGAGGGGGAAGAAAAGTAAAGGCGAAGATAAAACCCGGAGGTTTCAGGCTTGGATGATTGGGTGAATAGAAAGCTCCCTGAATCATTGAGTGTATACTAAGCCCCGCGATCATTGATAAAAATAGGGGAATCCGAGGAATGTTTTTGTGTTGATACTGCTACTATTGGTGGTGTTTTTCTGAGG
>NW_027185771.1:14670842-14682019 GCF_028583685.1 Petaurus breviceps papuanus
AATGTGAGTCACTCTTGGCAAATAATCTACATATTTTGTAAAAGAAATGCATTGTTTTTCTCTCATGCAGGTGTTTTTAGGTTTTTTTTCTCCTCCTACTTATATTAATAAGTAATGGGAGACCCCAAATTCTTTCTTGGTTCTACTACTGATTTCTTTCCTGTGACTGGTTATCTAGGTCCATCACTAAAATTTTCCTATTGTTGGTAACTTTGTACCTTCCAGTGAGTTCAAGTTCCTCAGTTTACAGATGGGGGACCCTGAGATCCAGAGAAGTTCAATGATTTGTTCAAGGTCAATCAGGATTTGAAATCAGGTCTCCCAACTCCAGATCCAATGCTCAAGTCTCAGTGACTTCACTGTAATTCCTCCACATCTTACCAAGATACTAGAGAGGGGATGGGCTTCTTAGAGGTCATCGAGCTGAGGCTGGAGGACCATTTGTTGGATAGCTTACAGTGGGGATTCCTTCCAATTATGGATAGGATTGAATGGCCACTCTCAGATTCTGTGGTAGTCCATGGGTTTCCCAAGTTGGAGTAACTGGAAAATTCATACCCTGATGGCCAAACTTCTAGCCATGAGCCTCTTCACACCTAGCTAGGATTGACTTTACAATCCGCTGACCAGTGACTTGAAAGTCTTTACAATCTGGCAATAGGATCGGCCAGAGATTGTGCCCAAATAACCTAGACTTCAAGAACCCAGAATTGCCTCCAAAACACAACAAGTCACTGACATGTGACCTCAGCTGGGGGAATATTTCTTAATTATTACAAATTTCTAATTATTCCAATGAATGAGATTCTACTACTCTGTATGCAGAATCCTTTGTCCATCTTACTGCTAGGCATGTCCAAATTCTCCTTTCTGTTCTTTGCAAAGCTAAGGTTAGAACCAAGAATCTAGAGTCTTCCTAAATTGTTCAGGGCTGCTGCCTCCCACAATTTCACACCATGGAGAAAACAGGAGGATCCTGTGTCTGGAACAAGCTGTAAGATGTATTCAATGTGCATTCTTAGCAGGGCATCTGTGCTTCCATAAGGGACAGGAAGGTTGCAAAGTCTAAAGCCTCTGTTCTTGCTTTCCTCTGTCACAGTCTACTCACAAAGAGGATTGTGGTCCTAGAAACTGGCGATGGGTAGAAGTACCATTGTGATTCTCCATAGGCTAATTCTGGAAATTCAAGGAGCCTGTGGCAAACAGGGGGCCTGTGAATCTAGGGTAGGCCACCAATTAAATCTGTGGAACTTCTTTCTTCACCACCCAGTTACAACCTCCTTTTCTAGCCTTAGTACACCTTAATCCCCTTCATGTTCTATATGTCCCTGCCAAAGTGACCTTCCTACAATTCTTCATCTCCCATCTCTGTTCCTTTTGCACAGACCTGAAATGCACACCCTCCTGAACTCTACCTCTTAGATTCCTTAGTTTTGTTGTGGTTTTTTTTTTTCAAAGTTTAGCTTAAGGGTCACTTTCTACATAAGGCCTTTACTGATCTCCTTCACCTTCAGTTTTTGGCATACTTTTAACCCAAAATGATTTACTTAGGTATTTACCTTACATCTTACCTATATGTGTACAAATCATCTCCACCTGTAGAATGAAATTTCCATGAGGGCAGGGAGTGTTTCTTTTCTGTCTTTGTACTGCCATTGCTGGGGCACCCTGTATATATTTAATAGTTGTTGATTTGTTCATTGACAAATATTTATATAGTATCCATTTTGTACAAAGCATTGTGCTAAGCTCTAGAGGAGATAAGAAAAATAAATGAGTCAATAGCTACCTTCCAGGAGCTTTGTCCAGTAAGGAAGAAAAGACATGTACAGAGATCAGTCCAATTCAACAATCATTTCTCCAGCACCTACTATGTGCAAGACACTGAATACAGAGAAAAAAATGGAAGCCAATCTTGAAGAGCTCCTGTCTCTGTCTCTATCACCCTTTAAAGCTTTCTCACCATAGTCCTGGCAAATCATGCAAACATTCAGTCTCCATTTTATTTTACCTTTAATCCCTATTGTACAGACAAAAAAACAAAGGCTCAGAAAGATTAGACTGTTTGCCCAGGATGCCAAATATTGCTGCTGGGACTCAGACCCTGTGTCTTCTGAGCCCCAGGCCAGTGTCCCACCGCCCTGATATAAGTGCCTGGACAAGTACCAAGCACTCTAAGATCGGTGGGAGAGGGATTACTTCCAGCAAAGGAGTCTTTGTGGGAAGAAGGAGCAGCTAGCCAGCTTCAGGGCCTCCATCACTACTTTCCCAGATAATATCCTTGCTGACTGGGATCAGTCTGAATTTACCTGAACCCAAAGCAAACAGAAAGAAGTTATCTAGCTGTTATTTTTTTTAATGTAAGTGCAGAGCCCGGTGTTGCTATGCCAACTCTCGTCCCTGGAGCATAGCCAAGCAGAAGGGAACCGATTCTTTGAAATGAAGCCCTGCTGTTGGTAGAAGGTTAGGAAGTCACTACAGGTAATTGGATTGTACAGCAACCTTCTTGGGTGTTCTAGGCAAAAATGTGCCCTGGATTTTTATTTTTATTTTTTTCGACATGAAACTTTAAAGCTTTACTTAACACAAGAGCCTTCCGAATACTAAGAAGGATGAAGGCTCTCAGGTTATTTGCAGTGGAGAGGAAATTTTTTAACTTGTGTAATCTTATATTAATTGGTCATCTACATGATGAGTAATACAGAAGCATGTGAGTTCCAGCTTAACTTTGTTAAAAAACAAACAAACAAACAAACCAACAAATGAAAAACCACCCAGCTGGAAAAATCCTACAGGAAGATTTTGGGGGAGGAGGCTGCCTTAGCCACTAGCGAACTTGGACAAGTCACCCTTTTTTTGCTTCTCTGGGTCCTAGTTAGCTCATCTACAAAATGAGAGGACTGGACAAGTTCATTCCTATGGCCTCTTCCACATCAAAACAACCAAAGACTCTTTCAGAGAGCTCCATCAAGCTGGCACAGGCATTTTCTTTTCTCTTGCTCAGATATTGTATACCCAAGATACCCTTGGTGCCAGGACCCTCCTTCTAGATTCTTTTACCCAATTCACCTTCAGAGAAATGCTAGCAACTCTTTTGAGCTGCCTTTGGAAATTGTATTTTCACACTTTACACAATGGTATACTACTCTCTCCAGAAAGACTACTGGCTTTTCAGGTCATTAGTGGAAAGTGCCTGGAGGAAACCCTACCAAGAAGCCAGAGATTGTGCCCAAATCACCTAGACTTCAAGAATCTAGAATTACCTCCCAAACACAATAAGTCACTGACATGTGACTTCAGCTGAGGGGACTATTTCATAAGTATCACAAATTTTAACATATGGCAAGAGAAAGAATATTAGCAACTGGGCAGTTAACTCTCCAACAGTAAGGTTTGATGGAATCCAGCCCTTTCCTCTGTCTGCTGACCATTTACTCACCATTTTAGGCATATGTAAACGAACAAGAAAAGTGGTCCACTGCTTGAAGCCTGCTCAGATGACCCATATCAAATTGGGCACACCTATATTTTCAGGCCCACATCCAGCTTTGGGTAAATCATGATAGACGTGGCCAGTTTGCCCATTCATAAAATAGAAAAGTTAGTGACCCTTTGCCTAGAGTTGCAAAATAGGGAGCATAGGTCTCAGAGCTCCCAGAGATCCAGCCCCTACCCTCCACCCTAAGATCCATGCAATGTCCATTCAGTGGGCACATCCAGTATATTGTGGGATTAGGGGGGAGGAACCTTCCAAATTGGAAAATACCTTCAGTGAAGCAGATTATCCCCTCAACTATTCTGGAACTTATGGTCCGAGAAAGCTGGCTGTGGTACTGAAAGAGTGTAAGGGATTTCTCCATGGCCATAAGTGCCAGAGACAGAATTTAAACCAAGGTCTCCCTAACTTTAAGAGGGAATAACCTATCTGGAATTTTATGCCCCACTAACCCCTACCCTAACAAGGCTTACTTTAAAAAGAAATGACTAATCATAATTATAAAAAGAAAGAGGAACAAGGAATTTTCCTCTGGGTGGGGTAATTTGAGCCTCTCAGAATGATTCCTGTTTATCAAACAAAATCAGAGTTATTTATTTTATCTTTCCTGGAAAAGTTAGGATGTCTATGCTTGACTGATGTTCTTCTGAGTCTTTCTACAAAACATGAGTGGGTTCTACAAAACCTACTCAGTAAGTTTTCCATGAAGATGAAAAGTTTTTTAAAGTGCTGGAGTTCATGAGAATATAAGGATTTTTTTTTTTTTGATCTGTGACCTATTCAGTCAGAGTGAGGTTAAGGTCACTAAGTGAAAAGAGGTTCATTTGTAAATTACTCAATGTTTTTTTTAAAAAGTAGGAAAATCTCTTGCATATAAAATTATCACCACCACCACCACCCCTTCACTATCAGAGTTTGTTTGCTAGGAAAAATAATTTGATTCAAAATCATCTTTTACCTCATTTCTACTAGGTGGGAATGGGATCTTTCTCTCGTCCTCCTGGATCTGTCCCAACTGGCATATGGTAGAGGAGAGTAAATGGGCTCTTTGCCTGGGCTGATGCCCACCCACCTCACCCCCAGACTCTTACTACAGTCTAGCAGCTGCATGAGAGGTGCTGACTCCAGGTGACTACTTGAATTATATGGAGTTAAAATTTTCTTTTGCTTTAACAATTTCTCTCTTCTTCCTTTAACAAAATGGAAAAGCCACTGTCTATCCATCCCTGTTCCCAAATGTGGCCTGCATTGGCTGCTTTTCTCTTTCAAAATTTTATTGACTACCCTGCCTATTTCCCCTTCCTTTAACTCTGGACCCTTCCTCCATTCACCTCATCATTCGTAGCTGAAATGACTTAACCTTACCCTAGGCTCTAATCTGAACTTTCGGCCAAGGAAATAGAGTCCCAGGCGTATTCTTATTTCTGATGAATGGGCACCTATCTTGGTCCTATGTGCAGTATCTCAATTCTTCCAAGGCTAGAATTCTGCTTTGCTTTAACTATACTCCCAGGCATTTAAGTCATGTCACTGAGCCTATGATAAGTTTCCTACCTCCTCAAGCCAGGCCTGTCTCAGCTTCTGTCCATTGACTTGATTTTCATTGGAATCTGGGGAGGAACTTTGGAGTATATTGACTGACTATGAGCACCTGACCCTAGGCTAGGGTCAGGGTGAGGATTAGAAAAGAGAGCAGCATGCTTCAAAAGATATTTGTTGCACTGCCCAGGATGAGCTACCTACAGACTTCTTTTCATTACATCCCAATCTCCAACTACCTCCTGGTGTCAAGAAATATTCCCCAGCCTGCTCTGTGGAAATTGTACAGCCCCACTGTGGGGGTAGAAAGGGCTAGGATGAGGGGCAAGGACAGCTGGTGCAGGCCACTGGGGGTCACGGAGAGAGCTGCCCAAAAGGGAAGAAGACAAGAGTTAGAAAGAGTTATGGGATGAATGGAATATCACTGCTCCCAGCTGCTGCAAGCCAGTGGTCGCCATTAGCCTTGACTGCCAGGGATAAAGACTTGACCCTGTTGGATCTCTGTCATGAATTTGCCCCTTGTTTGAAATCCAGGGCACTACAGCAAGCCAACCCTAAGCTCATTCACTCATTCTAACAGCAGATGTTGCTCTGGCCAAATGGTCTAAACTCAATTTAAACAGTAACAATATTTACTTCATTTGCCTCCCTCGAAACAGGAAATGAACTATGGTAAGCTGGCTTTGAATTTAAATGTACAAATTTGCTTCAATGTGGAAATTAACCAACTGATTGAAAATATACCTTCAGAATTAACTGGAAATCTAAATACCACCTAAAAATAGGCACATTAAGGCATCCACCTAATAAACAGCTGGGCTCGCCTTCCTGCTACCAGCTCTTTATCTACTCCATCCTCTGCTGGGGTAGCATAAGAACTTGTCATTTGACCTCATTCTCTGTGGATTAATTTGTTGACTGAGAACAGAGTCAGGAATTTACAGCTGGGTCCATGAATGTACCTGGGTACTAATCCGGCGTCATTGAGCTGCTTTTCCAGATTTAAATCCTTCAAGAATGACTTAGGGCTGTGACTGAACATGGCAGACTAAATATAATGTGCATTTGAAAGTGGGGGACTGGGAAGAGGAGAGAAAAGCCAGGACAGTGCAGAAGGACCAGACAAAAGAATGTATCTGGCTGCAGTACAAACCAATCACCATTGCTGAAGGCACACCCTACTAAGCGAATCAGATCCACTATCCCATTTTAGGAAGGCCAACACATGCCTAGGTGGTAGAGGGGGTGAGAAGAAAAAAAGTGACATGGCGCAACGTCAAACCTTACACTAATTTTGTGTCCTTACTAGAATTATTTGAATCTATAGCTGGTTCAGTGAATAATCAACCAACAAATACTGGGTGAGTACATATGAAAAGTCTAGCACTGAGCCAAGCACTGTGTGGGGTACAAAAGTATATGGTATGATCCCTGACCACAAGGTGCTTACAATCTATTTGGGGAGAGAAGACATACATATGCAATAACTGCACAAAACAATGTTATATATATCAGCTTTATTTTTGTATAGAAGAGGAGAAGGACAGGGATCTGGGACTCTGACTTAGCTCTAGGAGGGATACTTCCAGCATGGAAATGCACTTCACTAATGCAAATTAGCAACTCACCTGTCTCTTCTAGTCTTAGAGCATTAAGAAGGCTAGTGGCTCCCCACTCATGAGAGCCTGGCCCATGGCTCCCCAGCCAGGATGTGTCATGGACAGAACTTGATTCTGAACCCTCTTGAGTCCAAGACTGGTTATCCATCCATTTTACTAGGTTGTCTTTCTTAATAGCATTACATTTTTTGTTGTTATTTAATCATTTTTCAGATATGTCCAAAACTGCATGACCCCTTTGGGGGTTTTCTTGGCAAAGATATAGGAGAGGTTTGCCATTTCCTTCTTCAGCTCATTTTACAGATGATGAAACTGAAGCAAACAGGGTTAAGTGACTTGCCCAGAGACATACAGCTGGTCAGTATTTGAGGCCAAATTTGAAATGAGGTCCTCCTGACTCTAGGCCTGGCATTCTAACTACTGTACCACCTAGCTGCCCTTAATAGCATGACATGCTAAGATCAAAAGGAGTTATGAAAGGAAGAGATCAGGAAAAGACCTGAGCTAGTTTTTAAAGGTTGGGTAGGATGTAGATCAGCAGGGGATAGTAAAGGACATTTTAAATAGGGCCAACAGTACTAACAAAGGTGGCTAAAAGATAGGGTGGTAGAGCTAAAAAAAAATCCTGGTAGATTGGGGTGAGGAAAGACTAGGGTTTTCTGCCTCAGACACTAACTTCCTAGATCTGCAAAATGAGGGACTTGGGTCAGATGCTTTCGAAGGTCCCTTTGAGAGCCAAATCTTCTGGTAGAAGGAAAAAGCCACTTTAGAGGGAAAGACTCAAAATGAGAGAGAAAGTTTTAGAACAAAATCTCAGGAAACTAGAAAAAATGGATTTCTGAGCACAGGTTAGGGGATTTTTGTTTTTAGCTTTTCTTCCCTTTGCAGGAATTTTAAAAATAATTTTAACATTTTCTTATTTTGAACTTGAAAAAAAGTAACAAATATGAGTATTTTCATATGCATAGAACACAGAGAACTGTAAATGAAAACACTAATCTATTACACAGAGCTTACTTTTTAAAAAGTATGTAAAATCAGCATATTTCCTTCAAAACTTGTCTTTCAGGTGGTGGGTAGCATATTTGACTGTTAGTCCTCTGGAGTGTTTCTATTGATCTAAGTCAGCTGTAGGGAACCTGCAAGCCTCAAAACTACCTGTGACCTTCTAGGGCCTTGGGGAGGCCTTTTGACCGAGTCCAAGTTCTACAGAGCAAATCCTCTTATTAAGGGTATTTGTTCTGTGAAGTTTGGATTCAATTAAAGGGTCACAGTTGAGGACCTAGAAGGCCACATGTGACTTCAAGGCCACAGGTTCCCCACCTCTGATCTAAATTCTTATATCCTGCTCATTTGTTTTTCTTTACAATGTTGCTATGATATAAGGGTGGCTAGGTGGCGCAGTGAATAGAGCACCGGCCCTGGAGTCAGGAGAACCTGAGTTCAAATCTGACCTCAGACGCTTAACACACACACAAAAAAAAAAACTAGTCATATGACCTTGGGCAAGTCACTTAACCCCAATTGCCCTCCAAAAAGCAAAAAAAAAAAATTGTTATTATGTTGTTGTTCAGTTGTGTTGGACTCTTTGACCCCATGGACCATAGCATAATAATGTTGCTGTAGTATACAACAAATTGTTCTTCTGTTCACTTCACTATGCATCAGTCCATACAAGTCTTCCTAGTTTTTCTAAATTCGTCCTTTTTGTCATTTCTTACATTACAAAAATATTACGTTATATTGATCTACCATGATTTGTTCATCTATTTGCCAACTGACAAACCCTTCTCCACCTTAATTTCTAGCTCTTTGCTATAACAAAAATGCTGCTGTAAACATTTTTGTACAAATAGATCCTTTCTCTCTTGTTTGATCTTTTAGGGAACTATTGCTTAGTAGCAGAGTAGGTAGTAGGCATTGCTGGGTCATGCACAGTTTAGTGGTTTTTTTGCATACAATTCCAAAGCACTTTGTAATGGTTGTAAGGGTTTCATTTTATAATATAGAAAGGTTCTTCAGTGAGGACTTTGGGAGGGGCCGTAATAAAGGGATAGATGAGAAAGCTCCTATTTGGGGAGTCTGTCTCCTGAGCAAAGTAGAAAACGAGGTTGTTATCTAAATATGAGGGTGGGAAGGTGGGAATTGAAGTAAGAAGAAGTCAAAATTGCCCAAAGTGGGAAATCTGCAGGAACTCCCAAGAGATGAATAAGAGAATTTCTGAGTGGAACCAAGGGGGAAGTTGATGTCAGTAGGAATTTGTGATGGTCTGAGCCCTTACTGTTCTATCCTGTGCTTTTCTCGCTCAGTATCTTGCCCACAGGAACAGAAAAAGGGCACAATGGTAAATGAGTAATGACTGCACAGAAAAGCCTAGTAAGCTTTTCCCTGTTACTCTTCATCTTTCAATATTTATTAGGAATCTCCTATATACAAGTCTATGCCAGCAACTTTGCAAAAATGCTACATTCTGAAATTTTGCTCATCAGCTTAACCACTGATCACCTTAAAAGGCATGGAAATTATACAAAATTCTCAACTCTCCAGCATGATTTGTATACTATTCTCCATCAAAGCCATAGCCTGCATTGTGTGTTGAAGAAGGTTGACCTGAACACTAATTTGTTTCCATTGATGGGTACACATCAGTTTCTGATAACATTCTTGAAGGGAATAATGAATGGTGCCCTCATTTCCTGTTTTTCTACCTAAGTATAAAGGAAAATAGGTTTGCACCTAGCTTTTCAATGGGGAGAGCTAACATGGGGACACATCCAAAATCAGTCAGTTATAGCTGAATATTGGATTATAATCATAGTCATTCCAGAGATCTGTGGCTCGAAACCACATTTTCATATTTTCATTTAGTTGAAAATATAAAATGACTCAAAGCTGAGCCTTTGTACAAGAAGAGTTAAGTTGAAAATCGGGCCATACAAATTCAATTCCAGTCAACAAACATTTATTACTATATTCCAGGCCCCTGTAAAGAACTGTTGATACGAAGGGGAAAATGGAAATGTCCTCTGCCCATCCTACAAGGGGGAAACAACACGCAAACACATTAGTAGAATGTTTCTCCTTAAAAATGCCCCAAAGTAGTACAGCCCATCTTCTGAGGGACCCCAAACAAGTGGGCCAGTCAAGAAAGGACACTTGGAGGGGATGCTGTTTGAGCTGAAGCCTGAAAGGAGCTGGATTTCCAAGAGGCAGATGTGCAGAAGGAGAGCTTTTCAAGCGTAAAAACTCACTTAATCTGCCCCTGCTGCCTCTAACATACTATTGGCAAATGCCCATCTTTCAGCTTAATGTGTCTCCTAATTGTTTTATGGTTGGGGGGGGGGGGAATGTAAAAGACAACCTCCCTTAAGGGCAGGAATAGAGTTCTAGGAGCCTTTTTGGTAGGCCTAGTACAGCATATAGTTAGCACGCACTAAATACTAACTTGTTAAATTAAAGGTGAATTAAACCCCCTTGAGAGGAGTTTCTTTCAAACCTTAGAGCTGTAGCTGAGCCTATAGAGGACCTAAGGCCAGATGCTTACTGTTGAAATGTATCTTTCCACACTTTTATAGCAGACTTGAGAGGAACTATTCTGCTAGGCAGCTAGGTAAAGCAGTGGATAGAGCCCTGACTTGAGAGTCAGGAAGACCTGAGTTCAAATCCTGCCCTGGACACTTCCTGGGTAAGTCATTTACCCTCTCTATGACTCATTTTTGTCATCTGGAAAATGGGCATAATATACTTTACCTCCCAGAGTTTTTGTGGAGATCCACTGGGATAATATGTAATATGCTTTATATATGCTTAAAGTGCATACAGTTTAAAGTACTACATAAATGCTAGTTATTATTATTATTATTATATAGGCAGTGCTGTGTAGCAACCTGGACTCAGAAGACCTGAGTTCAAATCCTGCCTCAAATTCTTACCAGGAGGAGGAGGAGGAGGACCACCAAACCCTTGGAACAGATATGCATAGTCAAGCAAAACAAATTCCCTCATTAACTATGTCTAAAAACGTGTCTCCTTCTGCCTCTTGGGTCCATGCTTCTCTTTCAAGAAGCAGGCAGCATGGTTCATTGTTGTTCCTCTGGATCCATGGCTGGTCATTGCACTGATCAAAGTTGTTGTCTTTCAAAGCTGTTTGCTTTTATGTGCTGTGACTCTATAAATTGTTCTCCTGCCTTTGCTCATTTCATTATGTGTCAATTCATCCAAATCTTTCCAGATTTCTCTGAAACCATCCCTCCCACCATAACTCATAGCTCAATAGTCATCTCTGCCTGTTAGAATTCTTCTCTTCCTTTAAGGTTCAGCCCAAACGCCACTTCTCCCATGAAACCTTCCTAGAGAGCCCCTGCTGAAAATGACCTCTTGCTCCAGAAATGTTCTTCAAACCCTTTATCTGGTTCTCCTTTGTTTATCTGGTTCTCCTTTGTCTCCATCACCACACCTGTGTAAGAGACCATATCCCTAGTTAGATGTAGGTCTCTCTCTCTCTCTCTCTCTCTCTCTCTCTC
>NW_027185771.1:14682119-14690341 GCF_028583685.1 Petaurus breviceps papuanus
TCTCTCTCTCTCTCTCTCTCTCTCTCTCTCTCTCTCTCTCTGTCTCTGTCTGTCTGTCTGTCTGTCTGTCTCTTCTCTCTCTCTGTCTCTCTCTGTCTCTGTCTCTCTCTGTCTCTTTCATTTTTGGAGGAGGAAAGGCTGGGCAATTGGGATTAAGTGATTTGCCCAAGGTCACACAGCTAGTAAATGTTAAGTGTCTGAGTCTGGATTTGAACTCAGGTCCTCCTGACTCCAGGGCTGGTGCTCTACTCACTGCACCACCTAGCGGCTGCCCCCCCCCCTTTTTTTTGGTCTCTTGAGAGTAGACTGTGTCATTTTTATCTTTGTACTCCCAGCGACTAGCACAGTGCCTTCCTTATACAAAGGAAATAATACTCAGCAAATGTTGGCCCAGTTGAATCAGATTAGCCAAACGGTATCTCTTAAGTATAAATACTTAAACTATACTGAGCGGAATCTGATCATTCTTTCATTTAGTTGATCCTGAACATTGGTGGTTCAGGGTCACGGTCAAGAATACCAGGCATCATTGTCCTATGTACATGTATTAGTGCAGCTAACAAATGGGTTCTGACTGTGTTACATCAGCCAGTTTCAATATATGCATACAACTGTTTCCAGATGGCAGAGTTTTTTTGTTTTCTTTCTAAGTATTAAATACTCAAAGATCTTCTTAGTGGTTGTAGCTTCCTTCTCCTTATCCTGACCCTTTCAACATGGGAGAGGTCGTTCTTCCCCCTCTTGGCTGGAGGTGACAATCTCTAGATCAATACCAGTTAAAGGCCTCTTTATTCTTGCCAACCCCACCTAGACTTGTCCAGGTGAAATATGTGACAATCCAAGTTCATCTATAAATCATCAGGAAAAGAGGTGGATATGGGAGAGGGGTTGTTTTTAAATGTTTAATGATGTCTGTTGAAAAGATGAGGGCAGCTAGGTGGTGCAGGCGACAGAGTTCTGGGCCCAGAGTCAAGAAGATTCATTTTTGTGAGTTCAGATCTGACCTCAGACACTAACCAGCTGTGGGACCCTGGGCAAGTCTTCATGCTGTTTGCCACAGTTTCCTCATCTATAAAATGAGCTGGAGAAGGAAGTAGCAAACCATTCCAGTATCTCTGTCAAGAAAACCCCAAACAGGGTCACAAAGAGTCAGACATGACTGAAAAATTATGAAAAATCAATTGAAAAGATAAGCAAAAATCTAAGCATTGTGACAGAAATGACCTGCCACACCAAAACTATTTGTTTTCCACCTGTGAACACGGGAAGAGCTGAAAAAAGGAACCAAGCTATCACCTAGCTTCTAAGCAAATCTGAAAAGGGAATGACCCCTAATTTATTGTTCTGAGATTGATTTCTTTGCCTCGGTCCTCCTGTTTTCACATCCTAGACTTTCTTTCGTATTTTTGCTTGAGTTCCTTTTGTTTGGGTGACAACTAGTTTTAGAGTTATAACTAACAATCCCAATACCTAGAACAAGCATTGCCTAGGGCAGGCAGGAGGAAATAACACCCTCAAATCAGCTTTGTGATTCATGATGTAAAAAAAAAAAATACAAGGAGTAATTAAGACAAATTCAGTTGAGTGGGAGGGAGAATTTGGCTAGTATAGAGGCTTAGGGAATAGAATCTGGCAGTTTGAAGGCACGTTAAAGGAATCTAGTTGAACCCATGGGATTTAGGGTCCCATACACTAATCTCTACTCTACCAGGCAAGCCTTAGTGAGACTCTTTCCCACACTAACATAGGGACAAAGGAAGCACCAGGATTACTTCTTATCACTAAAGGGAAGGGTCAGTGTGGAGGAGGGGGGACAAGAGGGAGGGGGTCCATAGAGGAGGAAGGCAGGAAAAAGTCTGATGCTCCTAGAAAACATTGTTCTGTTGTTTATCCTTTGACCAATGACATCAGGAGGGTGACATTTTGGCTTGCAGATGAATTGGATTTAAGTGAAGCAGAGCTGTACAAAATCACTGACCCCACTCTCTCCTCCAGAGCCATCTGGGTCCAGTGGCCAGATATAGACCAGTACAACAGGAGAAGACCCAGGATGCAGTGGGAGACCTTTTTAAGCTAAATTCTGTCTCACATCTCAGTTTATCTGAGGCAACACCCATTCAGTGATTAAGGCTAAATAACCTAGGCAAAAAACAAAATCAATCTGGGAGGGGAAGACCCTCAGGGTTTCAGGACAAAATAGAAACAGTTGCTATTTACTTTCACTCTGAGCCACCAAAACACCAGGACCAAGTAAGTCCCAGGCTTGGGCTGGGACTTACTGTTGTCTAATCCATGAGAGCCAGAGTGATTTGGATTTATGGAAAGGGAAAGCCTTGGGGAAGGGATGGGATGGGATTAGGTGGAGTGAATATTTCTTTGTGGACAGAAGGGAAATAGGGAAGGAAGTAAACAGCTCCAGTCCTTAGCTCTCCCCACACCTGCCCAGAATCCCAAACCTCATCTCCCTTATTCTGCCTGTATCCTCTCACCTGCTCCTATTCTGCTAAGAGGAGTGAATTCAGGGGTGAAACTTTGGCACCCTCTAAATTTTCTCCCCAGAGCATAATTCCAGTTACCTTCCCTAGATATAGTTATGCTTATTTTGGCAAAATTTTAAAGTTTTCAACAGAATATTTTATAACAAGACATTTTCCTATTATTAAACATTAAACATAGCTCACATTTTTACATTTTATAACATTTCACTATTTTAAAAGTAGTTTCCTCACAATAGCATCGAAAGAACTGAGCTTCATAGATTAAGAGCTGGTACCTTAGACAGCTCTTGGTACCATTCACCTCATTTGATCCTCACAGCAACCCTGTGAAATAGATGTTATTAGCCCCATTTTACAGATGAGGAAGGAGCAGCTATAAATCATAGGAAGAGGTGAGAGTCGGGGAGGGGTTATTTTTAAATGTTTAATGATCTCAGATGGGGGCAGTTAGATGAGGAAATAGAATGCTGAGCTTGGAGTCAGGAAGACTCATCTTCCTGAGTTCAAATCTGACCTTTCATAGTAGCTGTGTGACCTTAGGCAAGTCACTTCACCCTGTTTACCTCAGTTTCGTCATCTGTCAATTGAGTTGGAGAAGGAAATAGCAAACCACTCCAGTATCTTTGCCAAGAAAACCCCAAAATGGGGTCCCGAGGAGTCAGACATGACTGAACAACAACAACAGATAAGGAAACTGGGGCAGACAGGTTAAAGGACTTGATCAAGGTCACATAGCTAACAAGTGTCTGAAGCAGGATCTGAACCCAGGTCTTCCTGATTCCAATGCCTGATGCCCTGTCCACTATACCACACTGCCTCCATAGAGGGGACTTTGTGATAGGTTCATAGTCACATAGCAAGTAGAAGACAAAAGTGGATATACTGAGGGTTTTCTCTTTTTGTTTGTTCCTTTAAGACCTACTGTGCATTCCTTACCATCATTGGTTTACTTGCTATACTGGCAAGGTCCAAGCCATTTGGTAGTAGCTTGTTATACCATGTTAACAAAATATAGGTGTTTCAAAATCTACACTTTGATAATGCAAAAAAAAATCAATAATAAATATAAGTAAATATTAAATAGATTTTCAAAGTAAGGACCTAAATTTCCATGCTCAAATAATAGCTGGTCCCCAACATCTTGGTGTGATGGGGAGAGGGGAGAAGAATTGGTAAACAACAAAGGAATTGAACTGTAATTAAATAATGATGAATTAAAAGAGAGGTTTTTAAGGCCCTTGTGAATCTAACTAGAATACTGAAGCTATGTTCAATCGATGTACTAAGCCAGAAAGACTTAATATGGTGGGGACAGAAAGGGAGTTTCGAGGCTCCAGAGGAGCTTTTGAAGGAAACTGAGCCTTAGAGCGGGGAGGAATTGGGATGATTGGCTGAAAGAGAGAGAAGAGGAAGAAAACAGTTGGATAGGGACAGATCTCATTCCTTACAGCTTTTGAGGAATACATAGCGTCCAGCAAACACAATAGGATGTCTCTGAAGAAGCCGCTTCCTCCTTTCTGGTCCTGTGAAAGTGGAGGTGACTAATGCTGAGTTCATAAGGGAGAGGCCATTGCAGTAATTCTAAATGATTTCCAAAGACTAGCGCACATTATTTAAACAGTGCTTTTACATACATGAACTCCTTTGATTATCAGGACTACCCAGTGAAGTAAATAAGTACAAATACCATCACAGCACGCCATTGCCTTCCTATTGCCTCTAGAATAAATTACCAACTCCTCTATTTGGTTTTTAAGCCCCTACACAACATGGTCCCAACCTCCCTTTCCAGTCTCAGTGGGTATTAGCCCAGACTCAATGGGCATTAGCCCCCTTCCCAAACACCACAATTTCTCTGTGCCTTTGAATTGGCAGCCCCCACCCCCACCCCACCCCCCACACACACACCTGGAATACACTCCCTTGCTTGACTGTCTCATGGAGCCCTTCTCTCTCTCTATAATGCATTTGAGAAGCCATCTTCTGCCTGAAGCTTGTCTTGAGCCCCCCAGCTGCTGGAGGCCTCCCTCCCATAGTACCTTGTATCTGACTACTTTATACGTACCTAGCATACGTGTGTTTATTAGTTTTATATCTGTAACATGTGTATCTTATATGTACATGTCTCCCCAAGTAGAATGCAGTCTTGTTGCAGTAGGCATCATCTCATTCTTTATACTTGTATCTCCACCACCTAGGGCTGTCTCTGGTACATATTGTTCAACTGTTTCAGCTGTGACTCTTCGTGACTCCATTTGGAGTTTTCTTGGCAAACATACTGGAGTGGTTTGCCATTTCCTTCTCCAGCTAATTTTACAGATGAGGAAACTGAGGCAAACAGGGCTAAGTGACTTGCCCAGGGTCACACAGCTAGGACATGTCTGAGGACAGATTTGAACTCAGGTCTTCCTGACTTCGGGCCAGTCACTCAATCCACTGTGCCACCAAGCTGTCCTTGGCACACAGCACATACTTATTAAATATGTCTTTATCATTCCCATTTTACATATAAGGAAATGGAGGCATCAGTTAGCCATAGTCACACAGCTAGGAAGGGACAGATGCTGTTCTTGAACCCAGACCTCCTGACTCCTAATCCAGTGTTCTTTCTGCCTACTGACTCACTTGGCATGTGCCCAGCTAAGCCGGGGCACTTTGCAACCTGTGTGTGTACATACACTGACAGCCTCTGGAGGTCTCTTTCCACTTTTTTATTCTGTGATCTTTCTGCAACATCCTTACACTATAATTTTTAACCTTAACTTTCTCCTTTAAATACACAGCTGATCAGAACAATTAGTGCTATGCTGTTTGTTTTCTCTTCCTCATTAAGTAGAAACAAAATAATTAACCACACTACTTTGAGGGAGGGGGGAAGGATAGGAGTGATCTTTCAAAAATCACATGGTTGTCTGCCTTAATAGAAATCCATTTAATTCCTATTGCATATCATTAGTCAGATGTTTTAAAGGTGTGTGCATTCTCTTCCAAACAATATTTGCATGTCAAAGGATAGGCAGACATTTTCAGAAGTAAATGGGAACCAAATGAACTCTCTAGAAACTGTTGGGATCTAAAAACATGGCACTTGAGTCCCTATCATAGAGTAAGAAAAGGTGGGAAGTTGAAGAGGTCTTAGGGAAGACCCAATCTCTTATTTCATAGATGAAAAAATCAAGGCCAGAAGCAGTGAAATCAGTTGCCCAAGGCCACACAGCTAGTTAGGGGTATCATATGCTCTTGAAATTGCAACAGATCCACAGTACCAGAATAGATCACTCCATGTACAGTTATTGCCTTAATTTAATTAACAACAAACTTTTATCAAGGATCTACCATGTTTAAGATACTAATTTCCTTAGAGTACATCTGGAGAACATGATTGTGTGTATTATTTTGACTTTAAGAGAACTCTACAGTTAATGGACAGTGAGAGGGATAGGCTACCTGCTACATGATAATTCACATTTTCTATAATGCATCACAATTTATGAAGCACTTTCCTCCCCACACTCCAATGAATACAAGGATTATCATCCCCATTTTGTAGGTGAGAAAACCAAGACTTTGCTCATTGTCACATAATGCCTTGTCCCTGGTCACACCACTAATAAATGTCAGAGCTAGGGTCAACAAATGAATCTAAGTCTCTTGATTCTTAGAAGAAAGAGTATTGTTTTGGGGCTGAGAGTCCCAGTTCTCCCAAGTATAATAAATGAATGACCTAGCAAAAGTCACTTCCTCATCAGGCAGATGAGACTTCCTACCTGTACCGCTCACAGTGCTGTCATGACAATCAAATGACATCATAAGGTCAAAGTGCTTTGGATAGTCATCAACTATCCTAGAAATGCATTCTATTATTAAGATGGCTTCAATCTGCTAAATTTGCTACTTGTAGATTTTTTTAAAGCATAACCTTGTGCTTAGAGGTTGTTTTTTTTTTTTTACTTTCCAAAGCATGTTCAAATATATTCTCATTTGATCATTATGACCTAAGAATGTAAAGACATTGAACAGCTTACCATAGTTATCTGGCTACTTTGTGGCAGAATCAGGATTAGAACTCAGATTTCATGATAACTAATTTAGTGCTCTAGAATTTACATAATATGTTGGACAATCAGAATCAGTAAAATGAGAAAAATTGTTGGGAATTTAAGACTAGTCATGAATGTTGGTCTCTACTAGAATATACTGTCATATATATCTGATTTATTCTAACTGCATGCCCTCTAACAGTATTGCCTCAAAGGCACAATAAAAACAAAAACCATCCCTCTCTAATTAATTACAATTCAAATGTTTTTCAACATACAAACACTCAATTTGCAAATTTCCTATACATTGAAATAATCCACCATGTCATCCCAGTAGTGGGTGTCCTAAGTCCCAGAAAATAAGACCTTGTGTCACCTTCTTTATATCCATGAAAAAGTGATCTTCTAGCCCCAAGGAAGGAATAAGGAGAGATGTCTATGCCTCTTGATCTCTACTCCCCTTAACTCTCTACTGAGCTCCTTGGAATACCACCCACTCTCCAGTCCCCTCAATCCCTTTATGGCTATCATATGGACAAGAGATCGATGTTCCCAGTTGTTCTACAGAAAGAATTTCCCCATGAAAACAAGTTAAGAATCATGGATAGGTTCCCAGGTTGCAAATGCCTATTTGACCTACAAAGTAACTGACATGGCGTTCATTTGCAATGAAAAATCATCTTGCATGGCAAATAGGCCTTTTGTTGAACCAGCCTGGAATCTAACCATCATTTATAACAAGGCTGGACTTCATGATCCTTAAATTCCTTTCCATTCTAATAGCCTCTGCTGTAGGGAAAATACATCTGGCATTCCAAAACTTCAAGGTTCTGTCATTTCCCTGATATGGATATTCCCTCCACCATGCAAACTGTGAGCCCTTCTGTGACTTAGTAGAGAGATTTTAAGAATTGCTGTGTCTAAAAGATCCCTGGGTGACTGAGTCTCCCCAGACTTAGCATGGTCAGTCCTCAGGGGACAGACATAGAATCCATCACAAATTCTATCCTCAAAGTTTATTGACACAGGGGGTACCAGAGTTTCTGCTGGATCAGCATAGGCTTTGAGAACATAATAAGGGATTATTAGGTCCCCCAGCCCATCATGATGAGGCAATGATGAAGGAGAACCTTGGTGAAGGTCAGAGCTCCCAAATGCTGTACAATTGAATTACTGTAATATAGCCAGTTTATGAGTTTGGAATTTCTGTTTGTAAAACATGAACATTTTCAGGAGGAAAATGAAATATGCCTCCTGTCTAACTACAATAGGATTATTTCATTTTGGTAGAATAATGGGGGAAGTACATTAAGAAAGTATTATGGAAATAAGCCTGACCTTCAAGTCAGGATAAAAAGCTAATATGAGACTACTAGTAAAGACTGTCTAGAAAACCAACTCAGGCACTGATGGGTATTCGGAAGTTATCATTTTGGAAATTTTAATCCCATTCAAAAGAAGATTCTGATAAACAGTCATCATTAGGGATGACAAGCAGAGGCAGTAGAATATAAATCAGAGTAGCTGCTCCTTGTTGTTGTTGCTGCTGTTGTTCTTGACGATGATGATGATGATGTTGATGATGGTGGGGGTGATGATGACGGTGACAGTGGTGATGGTGGTGGTGGTGGTGGTGATGATGATGATGATGATGATGATGATGATGATGATGATGATGATGATG
>NW_027185771.1:14690351-14702338 GCF_028583685.1 Petaurus breviceps papuanus
TGATGATGATGATGATGATGATGATGATGATGATGATGATGATGATGTTGATAATAATCCCTTATACCCCCAGCACTAAGGAAGTTGCCTGAATCATTGTGGTTAATAATTATTAGTTTATTGATTAAATAGAGCTTTTCCACTGGAAAAGAAAGAACCAGCTTATATTTTGTATCTACTTCTATAGGTACATTTTGTGACTCCCCTCCCCTAAAAAGTCACCTCCTTGAGATTGGGAATTGTTTGACTTTTGTCTCTGTATCCACAGTGCCTGTCACTGTGCCCCAGTGCACAGTAGATTGAATAATTGATTGGTAGATTGAAAATAAAATGGAAGGAGGGAGAGACAATGGACCTCCATCGGGGTTCAATGTGGCATTCTAATAGAACCATGCTAGGAAATATATGGTATTTTGCCCAAGAAATGAAGAAAGGGACAATTTGAAGAAAGCTGATTGGAGTCTCCTCTTTGTAACTAGACAGGCAGGTAATAATCAAGGAATAACATTTTGATTATTTGTCTCCCAGAATTTGGGTAGAAACAGTAGTGTGGAGTTTGTTAAGAAAGTGATTTGAAAAAAATAATAAGCATACTTCTTCATGTTTAAATTTATTTTTTCCACCTTGTAAGGAACTCCCATGTTGTTATAGCTCTGCAGGAAAATCACTACCACACAGAGAGAATTTTAAATGAGTTACATAAAATAAAAGACAGAATAAAATGGGACTGTAGGATTAACTCCTGAGGGGTGATTGTACCAATGTTTACCTGCCTTCCTGCCAACCAATGTTTGACTCTCTGGTAGGACACTGCCACAATGGATATAGAACCATCCAGAACCTGTCAGGGACCTCCTGAGTTTATCTCCAGGCAGGATTGTGCCTAGCCCATTTGATCAACAGATACTTATTGAGCCCCTGCTGTGTATGAGGTACAACGCTACACACTATGGTAGATACAAAGTTGTATGAGGCATGGTTTCTGCCCTCACAATGTTTATAATTGAGTAAGGAGCTTATTATATAGGAGGCTTAGTGCTCTTGCTTCCCCAGGCCTTTCATCCATTGGTCAGCATTCACTGAGTCTGTAATGGACCCAGCATCCTTCCAGGTACTCTAGACCAGGGGTATGAAACAATCCACCTGTCTACATGTGGCCACAACACTTCCCAGAGCAGCTTGAACCAGATGAAAATATAATTGGGAAATACTTAAAAATAAATAAAAATACAATAAAACATAGATAATGTATATATGTAGTTTTCTAAGTCAATGAGAAGGCCACAGGGCCACTTCTGAGTTTGACACTGCTGCTCTGGAGAATACAGAAAAATCTAAGATCCTGCTCTCCTGTCTTTGACAATCTTGGGATTATATAGCCTTGTTCAATGGTTTATCTCCATGTCACCTGTCATTCCAGTCAAGTCCTCCAGTCTTCCAGACTGGGTCCAGTCTAGGCTCCTCCTACTTCAGCATATTCTCCTACCTTCTCTCTCTGCATGCATGCTCCACTAAAATCTTCCTTCAATGTTTTATAAAGACATGGAGGTGACCCTGCATTCTACAGTAGCAAAGGACAAGTTCTAGCAGCTGCTAGTATCAAGCTATAGAGGCTTCAGGTAAGGGTGCAGGGAGAGCCTGTGTCTTGTTCTCTGAGGTCCAGCCTAGCTCAACGTAGTTCAGCTCATCAGAGGCTGACCTCAGAATGACGAACTTTCCCCACACAGCAACTCTCAAGGACCATCTACTAAGGTAGAAGGGCTGCCATCTTCCCCAGTGGATGCAGAGCCCAGACTAACCAGGATTGACAAATCTTAATAAAGAAGAATCTTTATACATCCTAAATCAGCCTCTGGCCAAACTACAGAGACATAAGGAGAGGCAAAAAAACTGAGTCCCAATCCTCCTCTCCAGAAGGGGTTCAAGGCTTTTAGCTGGTGCCAGTATTCAGGAGAATCCCTTATATGGCCACAAGCAGGAGCATCATTAAAAAGTCATTGACCTCTGGCATGGTTCCCCGAGAAAGAAAAGCTATCTTGAACTTTCCAGGAGGAGCATCTGTGAAAGGAAGGGTACATTGTTGGACAACAAGACTGAGACTCAAACTGTCTGAAGCCAATAAAGACAAAGACAGTACAAAATCAGACTAAAAATTAGTTTGGCTTTAAGAAATAGAGCTGGGGGGTGCCTTTAAAAAAAAAGAGCTCTCTGGGGCGGCCAGGTAGCACCGGCTCCAGTGTTGAGAAGACCTGGAGATCGAATCCCGGGCTCAGACACTTAGCACCCACCCAGAAACACCTGGCCGTGTCACCTTGAGCAAGTTACTTAACCCCAATTGCTTAGGGGAGGCCAGGTGGCTCAGCGAGTAAGAGTGCCGGCTCCAGTGTTGGGACGACCTGGAGATCGAATCCCGGGCTCAGATACTCAGCACCACACCCAGAAATAACTGGCCGTGTAACCTTAAGCAAGTTACTTAATCCCGATTGCTTAAAAAAAAAAAAAAGAGCTCTCTTGCTTAGGAGATTAAAAAAAGGTGACATAATCTTCACTAGCCCAAATGAACTGAAAATTATGGAAACAAGTATATCCCATTTCACTGGAGAGTGTGAATCATGGAGTGGGAAGACCACTGAGTTCATTGACATCATGGAAGGCTAGAGCTAGAAGGAATCTTGGAACTTCTCTTGTACAATACCTTCACTTTACAGATAAGGAAACTGAGGCCCAGAGACAAATGACTTGTTTAGAGTCACACTGGTCAGTGGTTGAGCAGACTGGTCTCATGTCACTCACATATCATGTAGTCCTCCTTCATTGCAGATTTTTCTGCAACCCTTTGTTGTTGAAGAGTCCTGTCTGACTTTTCCTGACCTCTTTTGGGGTTTTCTTGTCAAAGGAATGGTTTGCCATTTCCTTCTCCAGCTTATTTTACAGATGAGGAAACTGAGGCAAATGGGGTTAAGTGACTTGCCCAGGGTCATACAGCTAAGAAGTGTCTGAGGTCACATTTGAACTCAAGAAGGTGAGTCTTCCTGACTCCAGGCTAGGCAATCTATTCACTGCGCCACTTAGCTGCCTTTTATAACCCTATTAAGCTCCAAATTATGACTTCCCTCCTACTTTGTATTTTTTCCCAAGGGGAAAGGGAAGAGAATAAGCATTTATTAAGCACCTACTGTGTGCCAGGCACTGTGTTAAGTGCTCTAACAAATATTATCTCATTGATCCTCACAACAACCCTATTATTATATTAACACAGTTATTATCCCCAATTTACAGATGAGGAAACTGAGGCAAACAGAGATTATAAGAACTCTCTCCACTTCTCCATTTAGCTGCCCCAGCACATGGTAGTAGCTATATAAATGTTTGAGGGAAGCTAGGTGGCATAGTAGATAGAACATTGGGCCTGGAATCAGGAAGATGTGAGTTCAAATTTGGCCTAAGACACTTACAAGCTCTGTGACCCTGGATGACTCATATAACCCTGTTTGCCTTACTTTCCTCTCCATAAAATGAACTGGAAAAGGAAATGGCAACCCACTCCAGTATCTTTGCCAAGAAAACCCCAAATGGGGTCACGAAGAGTCAGACACAACCACAAAATGACTGAATAACAATAGATTCCAAGGAGTCTTCTGTTTCTCAGTCTCTTGGTCTCTATCTCTGTCTCTGTCTGTCTGTCTCTCTCTCTCACACACACACACACACACACACACACATACACACACACAATTTCTATATGTACAGTGTTTAGCCTTTGAATGATGCCTCCAGGAAACAAAGAAATAAGGGTCTGGAGTTATGGTTTCCTCTCATCTTATGCAAAATAGTTATGGCGGGTGGCTAGGTGGTGCAGTGAATAGAGCACCGGCCCTGGAGTCAGAAGGACCTGGGTTCAAGTCTGACCTCAGACACTTAACACAAAAATTAGCCGTGTGATCTTGGGCAAGTCACTTAACCCCAATTGCCCTCCAAAAAGCAATAACAATAATAATAATGATAAAAGAAAGTAAGGGTTTTAAAGGGGCAGCTAGGTGGCACAGTGAGTAAGAGCACAGGCTCCGGAGTCGGGAGGACCCGGGATCAGTTTTGGCCTCAGATACTTAACACCCACACAAAAAAACTGGGCGTGTAACCTTGAGCAAGTTACTTAACCCCAATTGCTTTAAAAAAAAAATTTAGTTATGGGACTTTGGGCTAATCGATTACTGGCTTTCAAACTGTCTCTAACATACCTTCTCCAAAAATCTCTGAAATTACAATTTGATGACTATTGCTTCAGTATTTATGAATAAATGCTGTCCCTGTTACTCTACACTGAGGAAAGTGGATTTCTACATTCAGTGTCATCCTTGATTCCTCTCTCTTCCTTCCACATACAACCAGTTGACAAATCTTGTTATCTCTTTTTCCTGACCTCTGTTACATGCATATTCTCCTGCTATTCTCCAGGCCCTAATTCATCTCCTCTGGACTAGACTATTACAATGGCCTCCTAATTGGTCTCCCTGCCTCTACTCATTCCAATTCATCCTTCACTCAGCTGCCTACGTGACTTTGCTATCTTGGAAATCTAACGATATCACTTCCTTCTTTAATAAATTCTAGCTACTCCCCTATTATCTCTAGGATAAATATAAACTCTACCATTTGGCTTTTAAAGCCTTTCATAATCTAGCCTCAACTTACCTTTCCAACCTCATTATGTATTATTCTACTTCGTTCTCTCTAAGGACAAATGAGCTTTCTTACTGTTCTTCACACACTCTATCACCCATTTCCATGTATCTGCACTAACTATATCCCGAACCTGGGACTCACCTATACCTCCTGGAATCTCTAGTTTCCTTAAAGGGTCATCTTAAGCATTACCATCTACATGCAGCCTTCCCTGGTCCCCCCAGATGTTAAAAACCTTCCCCCAAGATAATCTTATCTATTTTGTATGTATTTTGTATGAACCTATAAAAGCATATTATCTTTCCTGGGTAGAATATAAAGTCCTTGAGAATAGGAATTGTTTCATTACTAGCTTTTTTGTTTTCTCAGAGACAAGCACATAATAGGAACTTCATAAATTGTTGTCAATTGACTGATTGATGGACTGGAGGCAGGGACACTGGGAATATAGTATATAATTTGTTTCTTAAATTCCATGGGATTTGGAGTTGAAAGGGATCTTGGAATTCATCTAGTCCAGGAATTCTTAACCTAGGGTCCACACACACACACACACACACACACACACACACCCATGGGGTCTGTGGGTGTATTTCAGGGGATTCATTAACTTAGTAGAAAATACATCTTTATTTCAATATAATTAGGGTTTTTGTAATCCTGTATATTTTATTTTGCACATTTAAAAACATGATTCAGTGAAGCAGTCCATAGCCATCACCAGGCTGCCAAAGGGGCCCAGGACACATACATTTTACAGATGAAGAAAATGAGTCAGAGATGTAGAAGCTCTTGTTCAAAGTCACACAAATAGTAAAGGATAAGATCTAGGGTGTGTTCTCTAGTCAAACAAAAGAGTCTGACCCCTCTTCTATTTAATTAATCACAAAACATTAATCACAAATCACCTACTATGTGCCAAGCACTGTACAAAGCACTGGGAATGCAAATACAGAATAATAATAATTAACAATGACAACAATAATCCCTCCTCCTGAAGAGCTCTACATCCCATCAGCTACATTCCATTCTCTTCTCCTAGTCATTTGGATGATCCACAAATAAATTCACAGAGGTATACAGAACCCTGGAAACCCATCTGATCAAACCTCCTATCTTCTGGCAGTGAATCTATGTCTCATTTCTGATTTATAGCTGAAACTCAGAGACAGTAAATGACTTGCTAAAGGTCACAAAGCTAATCAGCAGTAGAAGAGAGATAGGACAAGATCACTTGTCTCTTAATACTTTGCTCTTTCCCCTATGTCATATTGCCCCATTGCCTGCCAACATGTTTGCCTTTTACAGTGAAAAAAAAAATAACTAAAAGGAAAACTCTATCATGCTCTTCAGGCAAGTGATCCATCACAGAGTGCTGCTCTGAGAGCCTAGGGGAAGGGGATAAAACAATCATTTATTAAGCACCTACTATGTGTCAGGAACTATGCTGAACACTCTACAAATATTATTTCATTTGGTCTTCCTAGAAACCCTAGGAGGTAGGTGCTAATGTTATCCCCATTTTAGAGTGAGGAAACTGAGGCAAACAGAGGTCAAGAGATTGGTTCAGGGTCACAAGACAAGATTTGAACTCAAGTCTTCCTGACTCCAAACCTAAGTCATATATTGCTAAAACTTTGCCATCTCCAGACTGCGGACTCTAGCATAGTTCACGAGCCAAGTATATCCCAACATTGCCTTTGGAGAGCACTTTAAATTCCCTAGAGCCAGGTGGCCACATCCTTAACTGTATTTTGAATTTTCTTGACAAAAGCTTATGAAAAACTCCCATCTGGAACTGTGTTAGGTTCAAAGAGTTTGAAGAAGGAAAAACCAAAACCAAAAGCAAAGGTGCTTCGATCTACTTCAGTCTTTGCCAGCCCCAACACTCCTTCCGCTCTAAGGCTCTTTGTACCCATTTTGGGAGACATGACTTTGGCTGTCTTACAGAAGAGCACTCTGAATCACCTTATTGTCAGAGGATACAATGGTTCTCCAGGCATTGGCTTCCATCAGGACCGAAGACGTGGGCACCCTTCCCCAAAAGCTGAACGAGGAGAGCCCTGGGCACTTGAGTGGTGAGGTTGACCTCTGATTTATGCTTCTCAGGAGGCCTAGGCAGAGTGGAGACTGAAGAGATGACAGCTTACAGGAAATGAAAGGTCTGCCTTGACCCCAGCCTCCCAGAAGAACACAATGGCCAACTTTTCTGTGTCTTCAAAAGCATTCTGGTCCCTCTTCCTGACTGAGAAGAGTGAATAGTGATCAGGGTTAAAAATATATTCCCTTCCTCTTGAATCAGGCCCTGAGTGGTGGAATCCTTGGACTCTTTCTCAACCTTCTTGCAACAAAGAATATTTCCATAAGGAACCCTTATTACTCCCTCATTTCCCATTCAACTCTGCTAGTGTCAAAGACTGTCAGACGGTTGTAGGTTGTGAATGGCCTCGGGAGCACAAACGAGCTGTTTTTGAAATTGGATCAAAAGTGGAATTATGTTAGACTCAAAGTACTGGGAGGAAGGAAAGGTGAACAGCTTGACTTTCTGTAGTGATCCAAGAGACTTGCCTGGGCTTCATTTACAAGCAAAGTTTTTGACGTTTCTATAAAAATACTTATCCTCTGGCACCCCCTACTGGTTACAATGTAGCCATGGAGGGAATTAAAGGTTGAGGGACCCACTCACTGGTGACCTCATTTCTAACAAGTCTTTAAAATCATTTGGAATAATTAGTATTTGCAGCTTCAGCCCCAAGACATCAGGAAAACACTGGCTCCAAGATCTCTCTGCCTTTCTCTGTGTATTGGAGTGCCCACTGCCCTTCCAGGCCCTTCGCAAACCCAATCTGATTTCTTGTTTTTATCCATTCCAATCCCTCCCTTTTCGGATCTTCTTTAGCTGCTTTGCTACACACTTTGGCATTTGACTATATCTTGTGATAGGATTTGGAGCTGGAAAGGATCTTGGAATTGTCTAGACAAGCCCCTCATTTCATAGAGAGGAACACCAAAATCTGGGCAGGCTCAGTGACATGCACATAGAGTCAGGATTAGAATTCAGGTCCTTAGACTCAAAACCTACCAGTCTGCTTCCTTGACTTGTAATCCCATACTATTGTGGTATTTTGTTGTTGTTCAGTCACTTAGCTGTGTTGGACCCTACTTGAATGTGAGGAAAATGAGACAGAACCACTGTAGGAAACACTAAGTGAAAAGCCGAGCAGTCTATGATCAAATTCAAGTTTAGGGGACTCAAGGTAAGAAGGAGACAGAGCAGGGGAAGCTAGGTGGCTCAGTGAATAGGGCCCCAGAGTCAGGAGGACCTGAGTTCAAATGTGACCTCAGACACTTAACACTTGCTTGCTGTGTGACCTTGGGTAAGTCACTTAACCCCAATTGCCCTGCCCTCTCCCCTCCAAAAAAGATTAAATTTTAAAAAGACACAGCAGGAGAGTTTTTAGGAAAGTACTTGGCAGGGGGGGCGGGGGTGTCAGCTGCTACTAACAGGTACAGAATTGCCTGCATCTGCCCTCTCCTCCTACCTCAACCCAAACACTCAGTTGTGATCGACTCTACAGCCACACAATTGGGTCTCTTCCTGGGAGTCACTTCAGCTTCTGGACGGCCAAAGCTTAGACTAGGAGCAGCTCTGGTCACTGCTTGTGACCTCCAACTTTCAATTGCCCCCTGAGAGCCATCAAAACTCCTTGTGAAGCCCTCACAGAGTTTGGGAAATGCTTCATTATAGAATTCTCATCCACAGGCAGATTAGGGCACTCGGCATCCTGCGGAAGCCATCACTGATGAGAAATAATTTAATGGAGATAAAACACACTACCAGTGTCTTATTCTCCAGCTTTATCAGGTTGAAAGTGCAGGGCCAAGCAAAACATAGAGAAACACAGTGTGAAATTAGAAAGACAAGCCCCCACCAAAAAATATGTCTTTATGGTTCTCATTTGTAAGATGCCCAAATGAAAATTTAAAAAGCACATTGGACTAATTAGCAACTTAAGCTACAAGTTAAGCTATCTATCACTAGTTAGGAGGCTCCCCCAGCAATCACTAGAAATAAATAACAAGTTTAGAATGCAGTCAGTGGGTCAGCACTTAGAACAAGGCTGGGGAACCCGCAGCTTCGAGGCCATTGTGTGGCCCTCTGAATCCAAACTTCAGTCAAAGGGCTGCACATGAGGGCCTTGAGGACCCAGGTTCCCCACCCTTGCAGAATAATGCCCAGTGCTTAGCATTGTCCCTGGAACACAGTAGGCAATTAATTGATGCTTACTGGCTTACTAACCTACTGCCTCCAAAAGTGGTTTCCAGAATTTGACTTGACAGGATTTTTCTTGGATTTTATTATATTGCCTTAGAAGCTATAGAGGCACTGAGCTTCTCAAATCATATCCCAGGACACTGTTAACTCTGTATGTGTTGATCAGTGTGAGGATACAATGGAATTTACTATATTTAATTGCTTTCATCAAGCATTTATTAAGTGCCTACTACATGCTAGGCACTGTGCAAGATGCTAAGGATACAAGGTAAAAAACAAGGAACTTATATTATGAAATTTATTAACATACAATAAACCTTACAATTTTTCCACATCTTCAAGCTTTTAATAAGCAAAATGTTCTCCTCTGAGCTGCAATCATTTGTTTTAAACAATTTGGTGTTGAGTTCACAAGATTTTTATACATCAAGAAACCATACTTTTATCACACTGGATATGAAATATCTTTGAAAGTTCATTTTTCCAAAAATAACTTCGATTATAACCCACAGGTTTTTGATAAGGTTTAAATTAGTCCAGTTTTCAATCTATGAAAACACCCCATCTCTTTTCTCTTGGATACTTTTCTTCTCCTTTCAAGATGTATGGTATGGTACAAGATCTCCAGTTGGGAATTCCTGTAATTGAGGGGAATTTCTTGCTATTTCTCAATATATCAATTTATCAGAGTTCATTATTGCTTTACTGGGAGCAAGACTTCCAGAATCATTGAAAATTAAGAAAAAAATCCCCCAAACACCTTTTTAATGGACAGATGACCACATCTTATCTGAAGCTCTGACAACATTTTTGGCATAGAAGAATTAAAAAGTAAAGTTCATCTGTAAAAATCACTGTCGTTCAGTTCCCAGTACTCCGGTCTTCGTAGTTTTCTTGCCCATGACAAGTGTTGTTTGTTTGGCTGTTTTACCTTCATGAAAAAAGTTAGTAGTTGGATTTTTTTTTACTTCTCTTCTTACCCTTATTTCAACTTCATCTAGCCTATACTGAATAGTAGAGGAATCAATAACAAACCCTACTAGTTTCCAAGTCTTTGTTTTCTAAATATCATTTAGGCTGTTTTACTGTAACCATTTTTTTTCTTAGCATTGTTTTTCATTTTTACCTCATTTTCCTATGTTCTTTGATGGTGGCATTCACCCTGTTTCATTATGGGCTTGAATGATCATTGAAACTCTTGACTTCCCCTTCTCCCCAATATGGCTACAAAGCCTCTAACAGCCATTAACGTGTGCTCTTTAAGAGTCACATATTATACATTTCCTTATAGTATATCTAATCCTAAAAACCACAGAACTGAACACACAAAAACAATAACAACAAAGCAATGAGCTTATGTATGGCGTAAAATCCAGCATTCAACTGACAAAGACAACTGATACCTTACAAAATGTGTGGAAATCAACTCATTCTGGTGTCTTGAGTCAGCCTAATGACAACTGAAGCACGTTTATATGATCACTGATGTCACAAAAATGAAACCATATCTAAATTATGTAATTGGAAGAGTAGCAGTCAAGGAAATTGGGAAAGATTCACATGGGAGGTAGTACTTGAGCTGAGCACTGAAGGAAGCTAGGAATTCTAAAAGGCAGAGAAACAAGGAAGGACTGCATTCCAGGTATTGGGTAAATAGGTTGTACAACCTCTGCACATGGCGATAGAATGTTGTTGTATGAGGATAGGTGCTATGGGACTAGTGATGTATAATATGTTTGGGAAAGATAGCCTGGAGTCACATTGTGAAAGGTTTTAAATGTTGAACGAGAGGAGTTTGTGTTAGATCCTAGAGTTGAGAAGAAGCCACTGGCTATGAGACTTGTTAATTGATTGGGTAGGGACTGAGTAAGTTAATGATAATGAGGAGTCCAAAAGATGATGCCAAGTTTGCAGTCCTGAATGACTAGAAGGATGGTGGTGCCTTCAATAGAAATTGTTGTTCTTCCTTCATTCTCCAAAAGGCTCAATGACTTGTTCGTGAATTAGATCTAAGGGTTGTGTAAAGTCATCAGCCTCACTCTCTCCCCCATAATCATTGGAGTTCAGTGGCAGAACAAAAGTCAAGACGACTGGTGATGGTCCACGATTCCTTAATAGAAATAGGGAAGTCCAGAAGAGGGGTGAGACTGGGGCAGGGTAAAGATTATGAGTTCTGTTTTAAGCATTTTGTTTTCTTCTTCAGAATTTACCACATACTAATGTACTTTATATTGATCTGAGCATCACTCATAGTAGATTGTAAACTCCTTGAAGACAGGGGACATGTTTTATTTATTTTCATGTCCCTCCTTAGAACATAACACGTGCATTGCAAAACACATAGTAGGAGATTAATTAATAAGTACTTGAAGGAATACATGCTGGTAGTCGGCAATGAAAGCAATTTCTGTTGGCATTCTGGACAGCTGATCCTTTTGTGGTGGTTGTTGTTTTCTCTCACTCTCCTCCCTTCCTTTCATTTTTCTCCTCCTTCCTCACTCTTCACACCTGTCGCTGTCACCTGTAAGCTTTGCTTAGCCCCGGTTGTAGCATTTCTGGCTAAAGAGGTGGCTGGTCCCCAGAAGACAGACTGGCTTAGCACATGGATCTAATTTAACAGCCTTTACAACCTCTGGTAACTCATAGCAACAAGAAATATCAATGCTATAAAAGTGCCAGAAGAGCATGATGGGAAAAGGAGTATATTACTGCTTCTACACTTTTCTGTCTCTGGGGCTCCCGTGGCATTTTGCATCCTGAATGTCCGGTGCAAATTGTGGGAGGATTAAGATTGTGCTGAAGGGAAGCTTAGTCCAGAATACAGTATGTCAGTTTCATAATATATACTTAGATCTGTCATCATTGTCTCCTCTCACCCATAAGAGAAGTAGGGATTGTTTTATTTATTGTATTTGTATTCCCTTAGCAGAATGCCTGGCACAGAATAAAGGCTTAATAAATTTTGTGGATGGATGGGTGGATGGATGGATGGATGGATGGATGGATGGATGGATGGATGGATGGATGG
>NW_027185771.1:14702843-14740501 GCF_028583685.1 Petaurus breviceps papuanus
AAGAACCCCTGCTCTAGAAGAAAATGAGTGGAAAGGATTAAGGTCACCCATCCACCCATTCCACCCACCCATCCATCCACCCACCCACCCATCCATCCATCCATCCATCCATAAGAGAAGTAGGGATTGTTTTATTTATTGTATTTGTATTCCCTTAGCAGAATGCCTGGCACAGAATAAAGGCTTAATAAATTTTGTGGATGGATGGGTGGATGGATGGATGGATGGATGGATGGATGGATGGATGGATGGATGGATGGATGGGTGGATGGGTGGATGGATGGATGGATGGATGGATGGATGGATGGATGGATGGATGGGTGGGTGGGTGGATGGATGGGTGGGTGGAATGGGTGGATGGGTGGATGGATGGATGGATGGATGGATGGATGGATGGATGGATGGATGGATGGATGGATGGATGGATGAACGAACGTGCAGCAAGACATAAAGGGGTCCATAACAGAAAATTAAGAACCCCTGCTCTAGAAGAAAATGAGTGGAAAGGATTAAGGTCACAGCACTGGGAGTAACTGACCAAATCAGAATTCACCTAGGCTCCTGATTTGGCGATCAGATGAGAGGCACCATGGAGTAATAGAAAAGCATTAAATTGGGAGTCAGAAGACCTGAACTCTCTACTCTTTTCTGCCTTGAGAAGGTCATTTACTCTTTGTGAGCTTTAGTTTCCTCCTCTGCAAAATGAAAAGGTTATACTAAATCATTATCTTGAAGGTTACTTTTCAGCTCAAAATCCTGTGATAAGCACCTGGGTATCCCATGTTTTGCCTTTCATCAAATTTTCCTTATTTCAAATGGAAAATCAAAATGAGAATAGATTATGCATTGCTTTCTTTGTGTGGCAGAAAGCCAGGTTAGGGCATTGTACTGTTTGGGAAGAATTGGGTTTTCTAAGCAAAGGGCTTAAGCACGGTTTTTTGAGAAATTTTACAATTTACTTTTTTCCCCCACAGCTGCCATCTGTTTCTGAAAGCAATAATATGTAACTAGCTGGCATGTCAGTTGATTAGAAACTGCTGCCAATTTAGATAGGATTGATGGATTGCTGATGCGTGGTGCTGTTCAGAAGTGCACCTCTCAGCCATTGCAAATTACAAGGGATGTCTCATCTTAGAGCATAAATTCCCTTAACCACCTACACACTCATTTGCACACAGACTTTTCTGTTAGTA
The DNA here is from genome assembly GCF_028583685.1 of Petaurus breviceps papuanus. Lineage (NCBI taxonomy): Eukaryota > Metazoa > Chordata > Mammalia > Diprotodontia > Petauridae > Petaurus > Petaurus breviceps. The sequence continues at coordinate 14,704,037 of NW_027185771.1, forward strand.
CAGAGACCATAAATGCAAGGTACCATGTGCCGCTTTCTTCCCTTGGAGTAAGGCTGTCCAAAATGCATTTGACTTTTGATTTTATTCTTTTATTCAAGAAATGCAAAAAAAGCCATTTGATTATTCCCAGTTAACCTTTCAACTAATTCTTAAAAGGGGGGGGACAGAAATTTAACTTCCTATTTTGATATCTCCTTTCATGTAACTTCAGAAGAAAAAGAATGTGTGGCCCATCCTGAGCAGAATGTTCTTTTTTTCTGAAAGATTGCTTTCCTCCCTCCTGAGCTCAGATTCCAAGACACTGACCTCCCTCTTCCCTCCCTTCTCCCACGGCTTCTAAAGTTGCTCTGAAACCTCTCTGAGCGGGGCACCCTGTGGACTGAGGAAGGGAAGAAGGAATAAAATGAAAAAAAAAAGAGATGTTGCTATAGATTTTCCATTTTATCATCCAGCCTCCTCTGTCTCAGATGTTTTCATAGTTTTCAGTTTTTTAAAAGGGATGGAGTGAAAGGAAGATAGCATTCTTCAGCTTCTCCAGAGAGCTCTCTCTCCCCCTAACAAGACCATTAGCACCAGCTGATGTGAATACAAACCATGGTGCTATAAAGCCACAGATCAAGGAAAGACTACTATGCCTCCAAATCACTTAATCTTTAGAAAGCATCTCCCAAGGGATGAAGACAGAATTGGGTGGATGTGTCTAGACCAGAAGGTACCCATTAAATTCCAAGCTCTTTGAGGACCAGGGTCATGAGTCACCTCAACTTTGTACCATCTCTACAACAGATAACTAATGTATGTTTATTATTGTTGTTTTGTGTCAACCAAACCACAAGAAGTTGTGGGAATATCAAAATGGTTCATCACATGTGTCAAGTTCAATCAAAACCATTTAAATGCCGACTATGAACCAGGTCCCCTATTAGGTAGTCCTTGAGAGATATTTTAAAAAAGGAAGACAGTGCTTATAAATGAATAGGGGAGAAAAGGCAGGTATATACCTATACAACAAATCCCTATACTACAAATTAAAATGTGGTAGGTGCATAAGGTTCACACAAGATACCATTTTCAACTAGAGGGAATGGAGAAGATTTCACCAATGAGGCAGATCCCTAGCGGAGCCTTGGAGGAAGGAAAGGCTTTCAAAAGGGGGAGGGAATGAGAAGACATTGTTACCCACCTCTTGGCAGAAAGGTGATAGACTCAAGTTGTAGAAAGACATACATTTTCTCAACTGGCTCTTGTATAGATTTGTTATGCTTGGTTGTTTGTTACAAGAGTGGGGGAAGGAGGTTAGAAGGAGTGGGATTAGCAATAGTGATGCAAAAAGAGATCCATTGAAACCTTTTTTTAGATGCACAGAAGAGAGCAGAAGGAAACACAGACAAGCAAGATAGTTTTGGAAGTACCATGGTGAATTTAAATGCTCTTTTAAAAAAGCAAGCTGCACATAACAGAGATTCACAGTTTCGTGTATAATCCTCTTATGTCCTACTTTGTATCTGGAAATACTCATGCTTGGGAAGGGGGTGTTAAGCTTAGAATAAAAAAATTAATTTTAAAAAATCAAAAGGAAGGCATCTGGGATGGAGGTGTGAACACGTGAACGGAGCACAAAGGTGGGAGAGGGAATTGGGAATAGTACGGAAATAGAGAATAGGGAGAGCAGATCAGGGAAGAACAAGCAGTTCAACATGTGAAAGGAAGCAGTGTTCAGTAAGACAGGACAGGCCTATCCAGTTCAATTCAATTCCACCGTGCTACATACTAAGGGTGGGCATCCTGGTAGCACAGTGGATAAAGCACTCACCCCCGGGGTAGGAAGACTCGTCTGACTGATTTCAAATCTGGCCTCAGACACTTCCTAGCTGTGTGACCCCTGAGCATGTCATTTAACCTTATTTGCCTCAGTTTCCTCATCTGTAAAATGGGCTAGAGAAGGAAATGGCAAACCACTCCAGTATCTTTGCTAAGAAAACCCCAAGTAGAGTCACTAACTTTTCTATTCCTTTTTAGCATATTCCTTTAGCCTTAGTAGATACATTCTCTCCAAATTGAAAACATGATAGAAAGTGAATGAAATGATCTCATGATAATTCTGTAAAATGGGCTGCCACAGGCTATTCAGGGGAACTGCCCTGTAGCCCCAGAAACCAGTCTGGGAGAAAAGGAAAGGAGACTTACAGATTTGGCTCATAATCACTGGTGCTTTAAGCAAAAGCAAAGCCATTCTCCTCTGGGCATCTGCAAGAAGGCAAGCTGAGGAAGCAATTTGTCTCATCTCTTATGTGTATCAGGAGACCAAAACAGTTGTACTGGGGTGGCTACTGCTGCCACCACATTTGGGGATTTTTTTCATGAGTAATTTATCTTTAAAATCTGATGGCTCTCCTGACTTGTTGTGTGGAAGATGGAGGGTTTAGGTCAAGTTAACTGGGCCACATCTTCTCTATGATCTTATAAAAGCCTATAGAGAAACAGAATTTCAGAAGTTGCAAGGCTTGCACCTACCAGCTGGTGCTGCCTGCTGATGAATGCTAGCAGCTGCTGCTAGGTCTCTGCATTCTCAAAGTAAAAGTAAATGTGCAGGCTGTGTCAGCGGCCAGGGAGGACAGATGGTGGTACCTGCAGGAGCTCTTGGCACAACGGTGAGCTGTACAGAACTGGTGGCCCAAGGGATGCCCTTTGATTTTAGGAGACAAGGTAGAAAGCAGAGGCCTGTTACAGCTGGCACAGGATCATGGGATTTAAAACTAGAAGGAGTGCTGGAGGCCATCTAGTCTAATCCACTCATTATCTGAATGAGGCCCAAAAAAAGTTAAATGATTTGTCCAAGGCCTCACAAGTAGTAAGTGGCAGGGCCAAGCTGCTTAATTTCATCCTTAACTGTTAGCTCTTTGGAGAGAGATGGTAAAGAAATGTGAAAATACAATTTGTTTAGTGAGTCACCTGAGTCTTTCTTCCTGAGGGCCAGCTAGATTCCACTCCATTTTAGAGAGTATCACTAGTACAAGGCCACCAGAACTTTGTCCCAGAATAGCTGCATTGTGAGAGAGTGATATTCCTCCTCTTTGAAGTGCAGGGGGTACCACCTAGGGGGAAAAGGTCCCACGTTAGCACATGAAGGTGAGAACCACCACCCAAAGACTCAAATGCCCCTCTTTTGGGGCTGTCTGCTCCCCACCACTGAACCAACACAATGCCACAGAACTGGAGCAAATTTCTTTGCTCATCTCCTGGGAATCCATTCCACATGAGACACTGAAGATTACAACAATGCTCACATGTCCTGGCCTCAGTCTCCCCCTCCTGTACAGTCAAGCCTCTACTAATTTATTCTATAGTATGCAAAGTACTAGCCATAAACTCCTGATCACAAAAAGGATTTTCTAATCATATTATCTGGAGTGGAAAGGGACTCTAAAGATAATCTACTTCAATCTCCTCATTTTATTGTTGAGGAAACAGTCTTTGAGAGTGGAAGCGACCTTTCCAAAATCACAGAGTGAGGATTTGAATACAGGTCTTCTGATTCCAAATCCTGTGCTTTGGTCAATATACCATGTTACTCCTCTTAATTCTAGTGCTTTCTCTCTTTTAATTATTTCCTATTTATTCCACATAGAGCTTGTTTGCATGTATTTGTTTCTATACTGTCTCCCTGTTACATTATAACCTCCTTGGGGGCAGGGACTGTCATTTGCCTCATTTTGTATCCCCAGCAGTTAGCCCAGTGCCTGGTATACAGTAGGTGCTTACTAAATGTTTATTGATTGACTGATTGTCCGCTGCATGCCCCATGGAAGTTGGCTTAGTGCTGATCCTCAGCTTTATTCTGCCTCCTCATTCCAGTTGGCCTCTTCTAATACCTGTATGCCACTCACATGGAAACAGCAGGATGCCCATTCTTTTCTCTAGGGAACTCCAGTGCTTTCTGCATTTCACACATACAAAAATGTACAACAAGCAAGGAGATTTAAAAGTAGCTGGGAAAGATGCTAACTTGTTTTGTTCACTTGAGAAAACAAGCATCACAATGCATGAACGGCAGGATGCATGAGGCAGCAGATTTTGTGCAAAGGACATTGGGTATGGAAGCAGGTGGCCAGGGTTTGAATCACACATTTGCCACTTCCTACCTGGGGAACCTTGGCCACCATTTCCACATCTTTAAAATGGGAGCACTAGTATTTATGCTTCCTACCTCACAGGGTTGTTGTGAGAAAGGTGTTTTGTAAACTTTGAAGCCCTATCAAAATGGACGTTATTGTTGCCTTTGTATTCGACCTTCGTCAAATCCTTACTAGAGTACTCCACTTCAGGCTTCCCCACGTGGCTTCCCTGGCTTCCTTCAGATCCCAGCTAAAAACCCACCTCCTACAGGAAGCTTTTCCCAATCCCTCCTCATGCCAGAGCCTTCCTTCTGTGAAGCGTTTCCAGTTTATCTCGTATATAGATTGGTTTGTACGTAGTTGTTCAATGTTTCTTCCTCATTAGATTGTGAGCTCCTTGAGAGCAGGGACTACCTTTTACTTCTCTTGTATCCTTAGAGCTGAGCACTGTGCCTAGTAAAAAATGTTTATTGACTGAATGAGTTTGGAACTTCCAGAAGAGTCACAACTGAATTTCACAAACCTATATTAGGTATCTATGATATGTGCTTCAGTGTTGATTAGAGTCAAAAAGTCAGACCTAGGCAGAAAGGTAAAGAATTTCGTATTATTTCACCCAAAGAAGAGATTATGAAGCAAGTGAAATATAAAACACTGACATTTCCCTTTTTCTAAGATTTAAGATAAAATCATAGAGCTTAAGTAAATATCAGTAATAAGACATAAAAGAAAGGAGGGGATACTTTGCATCAAATCCCAGGGAAAACACACATGTTCATTAACCAAGGAAAAGCAGGGTGGCTTTGAGGTGGTGCTGACTCTTCTACTTATTAAGCTGTGTCACTATGGCTAAGGCATTTAACCTCTTTGGGCCTCAGTTTCCTCATCTGTAAAATGGAGAGAACAGGACACAAAAAGTACCTCAACTGTGGGTTCCCTGAAGGATCGGCAAGCAAAAGGGGTCCTTAGAGAGGATCTAGTCCAACCCCCTCCTTGTAAAGATAAGGAAGTTGTGACTTACCCAAGGTCACCGAGGTAATAAGTAACAGAGTCTGTATTTGAACTCAGATGCTCTGACATCAAGAGCATCTAGGTAATGCTGGGCCTAGAGTAAGGAAGACTCATCTTCCTGAGTTCAAATCTGGCCTCAGACATTTACTAGCTGTATGACTGTGGACATGTCCCTTAACCCTGTTTGTCTCAGTTTCCTCATCTGTAAAAATGAACTGGAGACAGAAATGGCAAACCACTCTGCCAAAAAAAACCCTAAACAGTGTCATAAAGAGTCAAACACAGTTGAAATGACTGAATGACAACCTCTGACATCAAATCCCATACTTTTCCTACCACAATATATTGCCTCTACATCCAGGGGTGTTTGCAAGGAAAATGCAAGCTATTGGGCACTCCATAAATGCAAGCAATTGTTTTCCTGCCTGAAGGAGCTCATTCTGTCTGTGTTTTGTATCTTGCAGGATTCACATGGTGTAGCATCGAGCGGATCGTCACTTCTTTTAAGGAAGATTTCTGCATGACAATTTTCGGTATGTTTCAAAAGGTTTGGTTTCTCCTTGTTGAGATATTGTAATGCTTGACAATTAGTGAGAGAGAATGAAGCAGAGTGTGAGGGCTGGAAGACGGGGTCTGAGTTCACTGTGGAAAGCAGGTAGAAAGGAATTTCCTCCAGGTGTGCTCATCACTGCAAAGCAAGGAGCAGTATGTCTGGTCTTTGTCCTCACCACCCCAGAGAGGCATTCTTTGTGGGAAATGTCACAACACCTACACAGTGTAAATAATAAGAGGTAGCAGTTTAATAATAGCACTTTAAGGTTTGCTAAGTACTTTACAAATATTGTCCCATTTTTATCCTCACAACAACCCTGTGGGGTAGGTGCTACTATTATCCCCAGATGAGGAAACTGAGGCACAGAGAGCTTAAGTGATCTCCCCAGGGCCGTGTGGCTAATAAATGTCTAAAGCAGGATTTGAACTCAGAACTTCCTGACTTTCAAGTCCAATGCTCTATCTACTACCCCATATAGCTTAATTATTGGGACAAGGGGGTAGGAGAGAATGCAATTCTATTATATTTGGGTTATTGTCAGCTAGTGTGGATCTAGCCCAAGTGGGGAACTGGAGGCCACATGTGGCCCTCTAGGTCCTCAAGTGGAGTTCTTTGACTGAATCCAACCACTTTCCCACCCTTGATCTAGCCTAAGGGAGAATGGGTGTCAGGAATAGAATTTATTCCTTTCTCCCTAGGGTATCCTGTTCTCGGGAACCACCCTGTAACTGCTCTTCAAGTGAACTGTAGTAGCTATAAATCAAAGAGGAACACCTCAAATCCATCAAAGGATTCCACCCTCAATGATTGCCCTTATCCTTAGATAAAGGTAGTCTTTTTCTTGGGGAGCAGATCAGTTCCAATGAATTTAATTATTACCTCTATGCAGGTGACTTCCAGACAGATCTATCTAGCTCCAGTCTCTCTCCTGAGCTCATCCCTACATCAAGCTTATTGGACATTTGCAAATGGATATTCCATTGGCATTTGAAACAAAACCTGTCCAAAACAGACCTCACTGTCTTCCTGGTCTTTGCTATTTTTTTCAAGAGTGTCACTCTGCTTCTAGTCACCCAAGTTTGCTAGATTAGTCAACCTAGACTTTTCCCTCTTTCCCTCACCCCTTGTAAGCAATTAGTTACTAAATCTTATCAATTTGACCTCTACAACGTATCTTGCAGCTTGCATCTACCCCCTTCTCTCCACTCGTATGACGTGAGCTTAGTTCAGTCCTCATTTCTATATTTGTATTTACTATTCTGTGTGCATGTTGCGTTCTCTGCCCACCACCACAATGTAAGCTCTTTGAGGGCAACCATATTCCTTTTTTGCTTTTGTATCCTCAGCTACTAAAACAGTGCCTGGTACATAGTAGGCATTCAATAAATATTTGTTGACTTGAAGGGAAAAAAATTACGTGACCTGAGCAAATAATTCCTCTGAGTCTTACCTTTCTCACTGAGGAAATGTAGATCATAATGCCTGTGCTGAGAAATGGTGAAAATCAAATGAGTTACTGTATATCTGGTGCTATATGAATGTCAGTCACTATTATTCTGAACTGCTCTGGTCTCCAGAAGAGAGTCTGGTGACCACCATCCCCAGTCCCATTTTCTTGGTCATTAATAAAGAATGAACAAGGTAGTTGGGAGAAAATGCTTTGTGAATCTTAACATGACAAGTGATATATCAAGGACAGCTATTATTATTATCATTCTGAGTTCCCCCATCAACTGTCAGTCTTTAATATCTCCTGAAGGGATCTTCTTATTAACATTCTCCTAGTATGTAAAATAATGCTGATTTCCATACCCAGTAACTTTGGGTCATTTGGAAAACAAACTTAGCCTGTGTCTTCATGGAGCAGACCTTCTGAAATGCACAAACACCGTAGTAAGTTGTCCTCTTGCCAAGAAATAAATCCATTTCTGATCTGAATAATAATAGTGGTAGTAGTGATAGTAGCTAGCATTTGAGGTTTGCAAATTATTTTACAAATATTATCTTATTTTATCCTCACAACAATGCTGAAAGGTAGATTTTTATTCCCATTTACAAATGGAAATTGAGGCAGAGGAAGGTTAAGTGACTTGCCCAGAGTCATAGAGTCAGTATATATCAGAGATAGAATCCTTCTGACTTCAAGACTTGCTCCATCCACCTCACCAAACTGCCTCTTATGTGGTACATAGAAACAGCATAATCTAATTAAAGAGCACTGAAGCCAAGAGGTCCAAGTTGAAACACTGGCTCTGCTACTTACAATATGGCAGACAGGTAATAAGTATTTATTAAGTGCTTACTATGTCCCAGGCAATGGTCTAAGCCCTGGAAATGTTGAGATACAAATGAAAGCAAAAAGAAAGTTAAGTCCCTACCCTCAAGGATTTGACATTATAATGGGGAAAGACAACACATAAAAGGAGTGTGAATGGGTGGGGGAAGGAAGAAATGTGCCTACCAGGGAGTGTGATGGTGAAATCTGGAAAAATCAGAGCATTGCCAGCTCTAAATCCCATGTTACTAAGTAGGCACCTAGGCTCAAAGGCTAGAAGAAGTCTTAAAGATCGCCTAACTCTATCCTCTCATTTTACAGAAAGGGAAACTGGGACCCAAGAAGTTAAGTGAATTACCTAAGGTCAAACATCTATGAAGTGACATAACTAATACTAGAATCTAGGTCAGCTCTAAATCTGCTGCTACATTGCCTGCAAGAATTGTTTTTCCTCTTAAAACAATTTCCTCTGTGCAAGCCATGGAAAGACTAGAGAGCTAGTGAGTCCTAAGAGTCAGAGGATTTTCTACTCTTTGCCCTGGGGAAGTCATTTTCCTGTTTTTGCCTCATTTGTATGACATTCAGTTATACCAAGAGTGGTGAACATGTATACAGATGACTCCTATTTGTATAATAAATTCTAGACTTCCTATGTATTGCTTGAGGGAAAGAAAATGAAGAAAGGTAACAGCCCTCTTTTAGATACATCTACCTCTCTAGGTGGAGATTTGGGAATGATTGTCCAAGGCTACTAGATCAATATCCATTGAAGGAAGAAAGACTAACTGGAGTGACCTTTCAGAGAGCAAGCTGAGCCTACCCAGCCTCTCTGTTCCTTTTCTCCTAATTGTTCTGAGCCTTACCAAACTATTTCTGTAGAAAAGATTTGGAGTGGGTGGTACCGAAGCTCAACTTCTTGAACACTTTTGCAGGATCAGAACAGAAGATTTAGGATTGGGATAAATTATTAGCATAATTTAACTTCCTGCCATCTCCCAGGGGAGTCATAGTAGTGACAAGGAGGGGAAACACAAGGAAATTGAGGACAGTAGCAGATAATGATGGATTCAAAGGCTGGGAAGTTTCCTAGAGAAGCTGATTCCTCTCCTAATAAGGAAGAATAAGGAAGGCTGCCAGAGATGGAGGTAGGGATCAGTGAAGCAAAAAAAAAGGATAAATTGTCAACTAGGAGTTGAGAAAAAGGAAAAAAGGTGGAAAATGGGATAGAGATGGAAAGTGGCAGAACCTAATCCGAAGAATCCTAACTTCCTTAGTATGCAGGGCATGGACGTAGAGCCTGGTTGGCTTCTAATAATCCATGCCAAGTCTATGGTGATTGGGATGCCCTGTGCTACAGATAGAGCCTGCTCTTTCATCCAGGGATGAAGCTAATAGGAAACCTGGAGATAGCATCCTTCCATGGTCAGTAGCTTAGCACTAGCTTCTATCAATCATACCCATGCAGTCTGCAGAATAACTACTCAAGATAAGTAGAACACACATTACATTGTGAGTCACAATATCTCAATTCACCTCTACCATTCATTCAGTCAATAAACATTTATTAAGTGCCTACCATGTGCTAGCTATGGCAAATCATTTATTCTATTGGGGCCTCAGTTTCCTCACTTGTAAAAATGAGGCACCTGATCCATATCTTAAGAACCTTAAGGTTCTTTTTCTTTTGTTGAGGAATCAATGGAGTTCCCATGCTGATGATTCCATCAGAAGGAGCTAAGAAACAGTGGGTCTCTTTTTAAAAGACCTTTACTTTGACCCTGGAGTAGTGAGTTACCTTTCTCTGTTGACCCTGAGGATTCTGTCTTTGGGCCTACTGAAAAAACCTGCACCCAGTTCCTAACCACCACCCAAGGCAAAAGGCCAGTCCCTGAAGGGAGTCCATTTGAATACAGCCCTTCTGGCCTGTGAGGAATAAACTCCTTCTTCAGATAAGCTTGTATTAGAGGACAATGCTGCTGTCCCTGGTACTGATCCAGAGTGACACATGTTAGGAGAGAAAAGCCTTGGAATGAAAATCAGGACAGCTGCCTTCTCTTTCTTTAGCTCCCATGCTGATGCTCTAGAATCAGGCCTTTGGAAGGTCACATTTCACCAGTAAATGAGTGTACTCTTCCCCCACTGGACTGGTGTTAGAAATGGTGATGTTAAAACATCCCAAATTCTACACTAGGGGTTTTAACTTGGAATTCACAAAACAGATTTCAGGGGATCTGGGAACTTGGAGGGGGGGGCAGGGAATTACATATTTATCTCAATATAATTGATTTCTTTTATAATCCTATATATTTTATTTTATGCATTCAGTAGTGTAATTCTAAAAAGGGGTCCATAGTCTTCCTTCACCTAAAATATCCATGATATAAAAAAAGACTAAGAATCCTTGGTCTAGATGATGGGAGAAATAATAATAATAACTGCCCTTTTCTATATTGCTTGAAGATTTAAAAAGCACTTTGTACATATTATCTCCTTTAATTCCCACAATGACCCTGTGAGGTCGTATTTATAGTATCTCCATTTTACAAGTGGGGAAACTAAAGATCCAAGAGCTTAAATGACTCGTGGTGAGTGAAGGTCTTGTGTGCTTGTAGTAAAATTCAAAACCAAGTCTTCCTGACATATAAATATTCATTCAGAAAACAACTTTAGTCATTCCAATCACAGCATTGTAAATTAGTGCATGTATCCAAAAGAACTGTTGTCTTGGACATAGGGGACAGCTAAAGGGAAGCTGTGCATAGCTGATCTTTTGCTCCAGGAACTACAGGAGTAGAAGGACATTTATTGAAGCAATGAGCATCTCTTCTCAAATCGGTAGTGAAGCATCAAAGCAGCAGTGTGGGCATGTGTTTGAAGTGTCAGCCAGTAGTTTTAATCCCAGCAAAGTACTGTGTGGGAGTCATGGAGATGTCAGCCATGTGCAAGAGAAGCCTTGAAAATTATTTTCAAAACTCAGAATACTGGCTCCACCCACCTTTGCTAATGCCATCCCTTCACCTATCCTTTTATGTATCTAACCCCCAGCACTGTCCCCCATATCACTTGACTATCAGAATGCAAGCACTGACCTACAAAAAAACAATGAAAATTTCCCCCAAACACAGTATCAGCACCCAGATTATGGACAGCAGTAGATCTCAGTTGGCAGATCAAGAAGTAGACTTGAGTCTAGCAGCTGGAGACAGTTCTGAAGATAAAGGTAGGTCCTGGAAGATAGTATTAAAGGTAGAATTATGGAGTCAGAGACCAGGTGAGCATCCAGAATTAGAATGAGTTCAGTTTCCAATAAGGTCAGAGTGAGGCTATGAGGCAGAAGCCAATGGCTTGCCCACACTCACAGGTAGTACAGAGTCAGTTTATTAATCCATAGCTCTCAACCCTAATCCCATCATTCCTCCCATGAGGTCATGCTTCTGGGTACGACAACATTGTCAACAACATAAGAATGGAAGTATAGACTGAAGAACAAGATCGAGCTGAAAACTAATGCAAGTAGTTTGTAGAGCTATCTACAAATATTGATTGATGGCTGGAACAAGCAACCAGTCAGATTAGTTAGTCAGCTAGGACCTCGGAGGGCAGAAACACTGGAGGGTAGGTAGAGTAAGTCAAGAAATCAGAAAGTTCAAGATAATAGTCAGGAACCAGGAAATCCTAAGAAACCAAAGGAAAAAGATAAAGCAAGGAAGAAAATAAGACACCAGAACCAAGAAAGAATTTAAAACTTAAGGAATTTTGTCATTTGTTATAGCACAGGCAGCCTTTATTTTTTTTAATGGGAGGTGAAATGTTTTTCAACTTTAAAAAATAAAATCAAGCCCAAACCCCCAAAGAGAAAGAAAGTAAGTGTTAGATTTCTCTAGGGAGAATCCCTTGAATACAAAGGCCAATTATTTTGCTTCACAGCACATCCTGCGGAATAGGAGGCAGGAGCAGGCTGTTGGGACAGCTGTGGGACTGAGAAAAAGAAGGATTTGTGCACTGTAATAAAGAAAAGCAGGAGCTGGAATGTGTAGAGAAGAAGAAAGCTTTCTAATGAGTGTCCTCCAGTGCCCGGTATTGGGAAGGTGAGGAGGAAGAGAGAGGACAGCAGCCCTGGCCCTCAGTGCTCACTTTGATTTTGTCTCCCTGCATCTGAACAGATGCAGACTGCTGAGGAAAACCTGGAAACTGCTTCCCAGCGCTTTTTCCTCCAGGTTAGCCCCTGCTTCTTGGTCACAGGCCTGACCAAGAGCAGAGAAACTCCAAAAGGATATTTCAAAAGCCAAATTTAAATGATTGTTTATTAAATACCTTTACTTAACTAGTTAGTTAATAAAAGTCACCCTGCTTTTAGCTAAATGAAATTTTTAAAGGTCATGGGTTTTTTTTAGCTCACTGTCTAAAAATGTACTTGAAGTGTTTTATCTCTGTGTGTTGGAGGGCTTTTTGGTCTTGTTTCGTTTTAATTAATTTTGGTTTTAATCAGGTTTAAACCTTTCAGTACTCTTGGGCAGATGGAACCTGCCAAAGCATACATGAAAATGGGCTAGTTCCTGTATGAAGGCCTTGAGACTTTTACCGTGTGTGTGTGTGTGTGTGTGTGTGTGTGTGTGTGTGTGGAAAAAGGACACTACTATTGTAACAGAGTGGGGCTTTTATGAAGGACATTTACTTCTGAAAGATATCATTGCAAATATACAAAGGTATTCCTTCAATATGTGGGACACAACTAATCCCCTGCCCCCAGGGCCATCTGAAATTCTGGCTCTAGAGTCACCATGGTTTGTGGGGATTACCTGTGGCCCCTGAAACTGAGATCAAACAGCACAGAACATAAACAAACACCCCCAGACCCATTTCTCCCAGCAGGGTAAAAGGAAATCCTTCCCTTCTGAGGGATTCAGTTGGGTGCAGCATCTAGGAGTAACCAGAAAGATGGCAGAAAGAGAGAGACCGGCTGAGTCTTACCAGTTTTAAAGGACTCAAGGGCCTCCATGCTAGGCAAACTGAGCATTCGCAAAGGCCAGGCTGTACTATATTTAAATCCCATTTATATTAACATATATAAAAAAGTATTTACCATAAAACTTACACACTAATTATTTGTAAGTATATATCATCTATTTAAGTATCAGTTAAATTTAAGGCACTGATTCATAAGAAAATGGAAAGTTTTTCAATGAAAATTCAGTTCAACAAAATATAGTAAGTGCGTGCTGCTTGTGAAATGCAGAACACTGTGTCAATGGCCTTACTGTGTATAGGATGGGGATGAGGGGAGAGAATAGAAGACCTATATAAGATATGGTCCTGCTTTTGTGGAATTTGCAACCTAGTAGATGACACATACCAAAATAATTCTAATACAAAATTACACATAGTAGAGGTGAAAAGCCAAGTGCTTCGTGAGGTCTGAGAGCATGGAAAAGTTCAGAGAAGACTTCCTAGGAGAAATCGTTGAGTTGGGCTTTGGAGGATTATAAGAATTCAATATGTGATGAGGGTTAATGGAGAAGTAAAAGTAAGAGTCATGCCATTCCAGGCACAAAGAACTACATGAGCAAAACCATAGAGGTAGTATAAAAAAAGAAAAAGATTCAACTTAACTGAGGCACATAATATATGGAAGAGAAAAGTATGGGATAAGGAAAGTTAGATGGCACCAAGACTGTAGAAGACCTTAAATGCCAGGTTATAGGGAGCCATTGTAGGATTTTGAGCAAAGGAATGACATAATTAGATCTAAGCGTAAAGAAGATTTTTTTTTTCTGGTAGCCATGTATAGAACAGGCTGGAAGGAAGAGACAACGGAGAGAGAAAGACCTGTCAAGAGACAATTTCAATAGTCCAGGCAAGTGGTAGCAATGGGGGCCCCTCATAGGCTGCTTATGGGAATAAAGAGGATGGGATAAGTACAAGAAACATTATAAAGATAGAACTGGTAACGAGACCAGGCAAGCAGAAATAAGAGAGAAGACTCATAAATAATGCCACAGTTCCAAAGGTGGGAACCTGGGTAAATTGTGGAGCATCCATGGAGGAACCTGTTCAGGGGTAAAGCAAGGCAGCGTCACACAGTGAAAAGGGAGCCACGTTTGGAGTTAGAGGTCATGGGTTCAGATGTCAGCTCTGACACTTACTTGTTAAAGATGTGTGATCTTTAACAAGTCCCTTAACCTGTGAAGGTGTGGTCTCTGAGGTCCATTCTGGCTCTAAATCTCCGATCTTACAATAATATCCATTTCAGAAGTACCAATGGGATATTTAGGTTGAGAGAGGAATGAAAAGGTCCCAAGCTACACACCTACTTGAGAATATTAGATTCTGGGGGTCCCAAGCCAGGGAACAATTTTTCCCCCTGCACTTATTCATTTAGCATCTGTGTGATGCCATTAAAAGCATCCAAATCCCTAATGAAATGGGGGAAGGATTCAATCTCCACATGTGACAATTTCCAATCTTGTTGAAACCTCCTTTGAAAACAAGACCTTTTGGTGGGGTCAACATTCTTGTATGGGAAGGAGGATTAGAAAATGTCTCGTGTTGGACTCTGTCCATTCAATTTTCCAAAAGCATTGGCTTTGGGATCCTACTTTGTTTTGGCAGTGAGGTACAGAACTCAGTGTTTAGTCTATACTGTCATACCTCATTGGCTACATCAGCCCCTAGCACTAGCACGAGCCTGGCAGGGCCTGACGGGTTCTGTCTGGGCTGCAGCAATACTGAGGTGGGTTAGGCCAATCAAGCCCATCTTTGGACATGGTTTTTAGATACCCTCCAATACAAAGCAAGAACAGTCCATGGATATTTTCTCTGCCAGCCACCACTGCCTCTAATCTCTCCCTGTAAATGGTGACACCAGTGAAGCCTTACCCCATTCACACCTCATTGGCTCCAACTATACACCCTTACTCACGTGGGACACTTTGGGTCCTACACATGTTTCTGTGGCATGAACAACCAAGAAAATACCTTATCCCTCCCATGGGGATGTCACTGGGCATAGGCCACAGCCCTGCCCTTTTCCTCTAGGAAGAACAGGGAAAACTTGGTAAGTCTCCTGCCAGTGAAAGATAGAAGGAAATCCTCTGCTGGGTTCATCAATTGCCAGCATTGAGAGGAAATTCAGAGCTCATCCAACAGGGGTTCTTAACCTTCTTTATGTTGTGGCTGCCTTTGGCAACAGTCTGGAAAAGCCTATAGACTCCTCAGAATCATGTGGTTAAATTCATAAAATAAAATGCAGAGGATTGAAAAACAGTTATCGTTCCAAAAGAAAAAGAAAAAAAAAAAGAAAAACAGTTATCGAAAGATTTTTTAAAAGGCAAGTTCAGAGATTTTAGGTGATCTAGCCCAACTCTCTCATTTTGCAAAAGGAGGAAACTGAGGGCCAGAGAGAAATGACTCGTCTAAAGTCTCATAGTTATCCAGTGGCCGAGGCAGGTCTTGGCCCTCTTCTGTCCCTATCCAATGCTCTGACTCCTACACACCCTGTTTTTCCCCTGGTTTGTGTGGTTGCCTCTTCACTGATGTATGCATTCCCACACTCTCCCCACAGTGACACTACTGTACTTTTTCTGCCTTTCAGACTCAGCATATGGTCAGGTGTTAATAAACACTTGATTTTTACATAGTCACATATAGCCAATCAGCCTGGTGATAAGACTCTAGCTTCCAGAGTAAGTTCAAAGGTTGGGGTCATGTCCAAGATTACTGGTTCTACCAGAGCCCAAAAGACTTGGGTTAGTCTTCTCCCTTCATCCCTTGTTCAGAGGGTTTGGATAGGGCTCAAGGCTTTAAGGTCTCTACCAAACTGGGCCCAAACTAGGCTTCTGAGGACACCTCCCCAGATGACATAATTGACCCAAACTCTGGGAGCTTGGGCAAGGTGACAAAAGGGCCAGTGGAGGCCAGACTGGTGCTCAGGTTCAACCATGCTTTTATGGTAACCAACTCCAGAATATCTAAGGATTTCCTGAAAATCTAATTCTTATTGGCCCTGTGCCAGCAGACTGCCTAAGGATTCTCATCTGTATTCTCTTCCCAATTGATAAGATTTTAATGGTTCGCTGAAAATATTACACCATTAAATCCAATACATACAAGACCAAGAGAGGACTTTGTTAAAACACACACATCTTCCTTGGTAGGCAATATGCCAGGCACCAGTGATGACCAAAAAAAAAAAAAAATGGATCTTCTCTCTGTAGACATAACCTAAGGTGCTATAGCACTCTAACCTATGCTCGGAGGGAGAATGAAAGGGAGAAGAGCAGGAACTCTAACATTCCATGTGATTCACCTTTGCCTTTTTCCTTTAAGCATCAAAATCCAATTCAAGGAAGCAATTTATGGACCAGTCTGAGTCATGTAAATGATTAGAACAGAGGCTAATGTTTATTCCTAATAATCTCAGGATCCATGTACATGGAAAGTCCTGCTATTTAACTATATTTCATTAAAATATGAATCAAGGTTATCTGTGCATAATTCATTTCTGGGAAATAATCGTTGCTCCATTATGCATTGATTATTCTCACTGAATGATTGCCAGGGCATGGGTAATTGCTACCTAATTTTCTAGAAATCTTAATCTTCTGGGCTTTTCTTTCTGGACCTATTAAAGAGGTGAATTCCTTTTGGATTTAAGTCCCTCCTATCAACTAGAGTTTGACAGGTTAGATTTCTCTTCAAAATCTGTCTCCCAGTCTCAAAGAAAATAGAATTTCAGAGTAGAAGAGGCTTTAAAAGTTATCTAATGCAATGCAATATCTTAGGAAAGTAGTCTTCCATCTTCTATTTTGAAATTTTATTCATTTTTTAAATTAACATTGATTTTCTCTGCTTCCCACCTCCCCCTACCATGGAGGGAGGGAGAAAAGAAGGGAGGGAGGAAGGAAGGGAGGGAGAGAGGGAAGGAAGGAAGGAAGGAAGGAAGGAAGGAAGGAAGGAAGGAAGGAAGGAAGGAAGGAAGGAAGGAAGGAAGGAAGGAAGGAAGGAAGGAAGGAAAGAAGGAAGGAGGGAAGGAAGGAAGAAAGGAAAACCCCTATAACAAATAGACACAGTCAAGCAAAGCAAATACCTGCACTGGGCATTTCTAAAACTATATGTCTCATTCTCTACTTTCTCTTTGAATATTCCAGTAATAGGAAGTCATTGCTTTCTAGTTCTGTCCTATTTTCAAATAATTCTAATTTCTCAAAAATTTTTCTTGTATTGAGTCAAACTCTACCTCCCTATAATTTCTGCCCATTGGTCTGAATTCTACTCCTTGGAGCTACACCACATGAATTTCTTCCATCTTCTATAGGACAGCTCTTCAAGTAGTTGGAGAGAACAATTACGTCCACTCTGTTGCCAAAAATGATTGCAGAGAATTTGTGCAGCAAAAATATAAATAGTGAAATAATGATAACTACAATAGCTAACATTTCTATAGCACCTACTATGTGCCAGTACACTTTTCTAAGCACTTTACAAATATTATTTCATTTGATCCTCATGACAACCCTGAGAGGTCAGTGCTATTCTTATACCCATTTTACAGAGGAGAAACTGAGGCAAACAAGTTAAATGACTTGCCCAGGGTCACACAGGTAATATGTGTTTAAGACCAGATTTGAATTTAATTCTTCCTGCCTCCAAGTCAAGTGCTCTACCCACTGTGCCACTAATCAGTACAGAATATGCAACACAAAAAAAATGCCAGATATTACCTCAAAACAGCATTTTAAGAGAAAAAGATCTCTGAAACAGATTTGGACCTTACTGTGGTAAAAGGCAGCCTGATATAGAAGAGAGTATGTCAATCTTGGACTGAGGAAGATCCTGCCTTTTCCACATACAGTTGTGTGATCTTGGGCAAATCTAGGATCTTATGATCCTCTCAGTGCCTTCAAGCAACTGTTGGGGGTCAGTTACAGACAAATTGCCAATCAGTTTTGGTAGAGATTCTTTGACAAAGAGTTCCTTATATTTAGACCTTAAAAAAAAACCCTAGAGTTAAATGATACCCTCTTTGAAAATCAATGTTGGTGCAAAATCTGGAGTTACATCAAAGATAATAAATTTATATTGGATCAATGACATATGAATGGATAAATTAATATTCCAGCTGAGGATTTAATTAAATGAGAAATGTATTGAATTTGTAATAAAAGATCTGGATTGCGCCTATTGAAGAATTAGTTTGTGTAGCTCTGTGGAGAATGGGTAAATAATCCAAGCTTTCTTTGCCATTGTTCTCATACATAGTATAAGAAAGGCACCTGGGCAGCCTGACCCACCCACTGCAGGACATGTGGCCCTGCTCTTGTGGATGGAATCCAGCCTGGCCCCCAGAGCAGCCTCTGCAGGTTCACTCCTTTGGGGAGTGAAGCCAGGCAGATTCCAAGAGGGAGAGTCCTCCCCAGCTTCTTCATTACTGCTCAAGGACTGTGGAGATCAAGGTCATGGCTTGGCCACTGTTCCGTACAGCACAATAGCAAAGATAGATGAGTTAAAGCACAAATACGCACAGCTCAAATGCCATTACAACTAACTCACTCCTTGGGACTGCTCAAGTAACTTGATTATACTCAAATTTTATTACCTTGAAATAAATGAACCAAAGACTAGACCTGGAAACTGTTTCTATAGAGATCTCAGTCATAATATCTTTGTTGGAGGAGACTTTTGACCTGTACAGATCAGGGATGGCCAAACAGCATCTTAAGCCACATCTGGCTCTTTAACTCTTGAAGTAAAATGATAATAGTAACAATGATGATGATGATGATGATGATGATGATGATAATGGTAACTTAGTATGTATTGTGCCCTTTAAGATTTGCAGAATGCTTTACAAACATTATCTCATTTGATCCTTACAATAACCCTATGAGGCAGGTGGATTATTATCCATATTTTACACTGAGGCAGGCAGAATCTAAATGACTCACCCAGGGTCATACATCTAGTAAGTCTAAGGCCAGATCCAAACTCAGGTCTTCCTGACTCCAGGCCCAGCACACTCTCCATTGTGCCACCTAACTACTTATAATAAATTGGAACATGTTCCATGGCTGCCTGAATATGCAAATTTTTTAATGTTTCCAAATATAAGGAAAGAGGACATCCAGTCACTCTGGATGAGTATTCAGTACACAATAATGTAAAGCAAAGCAATATTGAAATATATTAGAACTCTGTTCAATGTAATGACTGTTTGCCTCAGTTTCCTCATCTATAAAACAAGCCGGAGAAAGACATGGCAAGCCACTCTTGTATCTCTGCCAAGGAAACTCCAAATAAGAGTAGAACATGACTCAACCACAGCAATAACAATGGAATTAATACTTGTGACTTCTGCATGGCTCCCTCCTCTCTAAAGAGAACGAGGTCCAGAATGAGACATATCAAGTCAGATGGCCTCTCTTGGGCTCCTCTAGATGTTTTTATTATGAGGGAGGGCTCTAATGGGGAAGGAGGAATCATTAGGAAGTTATAACTATATTTGGAGGTGAGGGTTAGCATCAATAAAACATTTTTAAGAATGTTGAGGTCTAGGTGAGGCTAGGTGGCACAGTGAATAGAGCAGTGTCCCTGGAGTCAGGAGGACCTGAGTTCAAATCCAGCCTCAGACACTTAACACACACACACACACACACACACACACACACACACACAAACTAGCCATGTGACCTTGGGCAAGTCACTTAACCCCAATTGCCCTCCAAAAGAAAAAAAAGAATGTTGAGGTCCAGTGGACAATAACTACTGCCAAACAAACACAAATAGAATTTCTAGTCATCTATTGCTGAATAAATTAATTTTAAAGGAGTGATTTTTTTTGAATCAAAGAAATAGTCTCTGTAAGATGGGTTCTACTACATAAAAATTAAAAGCAGAGGGACAGCCAGGTGGTACAGTGAATAGATCACCAGTCCTGGAGTCAGGAGGACCTGAGTTCAAAACCGGCCTCTCAGACATTTAACACATACTAGCCATGTGACCTTGGGCAAGTCATTTAACCCCAATTGCCCTGTCTTCCCCCCTGCAAAAAAAAATTAAAAACAGATGTAGCTGCTATCCCACAGCTTCCATTCATCTCTCTCTCTTTTTTCCTCCCTCTCTCTCTCTCCCCTCTTTTTCACTCTTTGGTTATCTTACTCTCTAATTCCTCTAACTCTTCCCTCTTCATCTCACTCTCTAACTCTTCTAATTCTCCCACTTTTCTTCCCATTTCCCCTCTCTCATTCTATTCTCCCACCTTGCCATCCTTCTTTCCTTCTCTGAACTTTTAAGAATCTGTTTTCCTGATATATAGGAGAGTGTCGTGTTCTTCCCAGTCCTGCCATGAGTTCCATGGTTCACGTTGAAGCCTCTCCAGTTAGGGAACAAGAGAAGGCACTGACCATGAAGGTCTCAAGCAGTTAAGAGCCAACAAGTCATTACAGATTTTCTGAACTAAAAGGTTCGGGGAGAAGGTGGGACCTAGAGTAGAAGGATCAGCACCAAGACCAAGAACAGCATCCTGAGGGATAAGCAAGGACAATACTGAAATAAACAGGGATAGGAGTTCAATAATAGTCATTCACATTTATACAGTGCTTTAATGTGTGCATCAAGGGGGCAACATGGCATAGTGGATACAGTCAGACTCAAAGCCAGTAAGACCTGGGTCCAAATCACTTAACTTCTCAGCTAAGACTCCATATTTCCTTTTCCAGTGTATCTCCATTTTATAGATGTGAAACTGAGGCAAATAGAGGTTAAGTGACTTGCTCAGAGCCACACAGCTAGTAAGTGTCTGAGGCTGGGTTTGAACTCAGATCTTCCTGACTCCAGGACCAGCACTCTATCCTCTATGCCCCTGTTCTCTGTAGCAATGGCTATCTCCACCTACATGCTCATGGGCACATCAGATTATCCCCCCCCCCAATTCCTTTCATTCTTTCAAACATCCAAATGACATAGTCATTTTCTCTCAAGTTTCCAGCCACTTCTCTCTGGGTCAGAATCAAGCCCAGAGAAATACTTTCCCCTTCTTGCTTCCTCCACCTTTTGAGCAATGAAATTGTCAGCAAGGCAGGGATTTATTTATCAAATCTTCTGCTTTAAACAATATGAAGCCTCTACCACATGCCCAGGTAATCAAAACCTGCCATCACCACTAGAGCTCACCTCTGGCCAGTTTTGTCATCTGTGTTAGGAAAGCATCATCCCAATCTTCCATCTGGCCAGGCCATCTGTAATGTACATCCTTGACCTATTTCTTTCTTTTGATCCAAACAAATGTTCTCACCAGTGTTTCTGCATCAATATTCACGGCTTTTGGTCCAAAAGTATGTAGAGCCTCATAACATACGATGCTACTCCCTTACTTTTATTTCTGTTTCTTCTGAATGAGATAAATGCTTCTATTACTATTCCATCCCACCAAGATTGTATCATTCTATAATGAAAAAAAAACACCATCTATGACCTGTGTTCTTCAGTATCCTATTCAGGATTTCAGTGAAAGATCTATTTAGATCTAAAAACCTTCCTTCAAAATATAGATCTCCTCTGGAGGATTAAGCCCATCTTCATTCATACTTGTCTTTGAATTCCTATCGTCAGATAACCAGATTTCTTTCTTCAAAGCTCTGATCTTTGGAAGCAGGGGAATCAGTTTTGATAGGGAGGAGTGGGTAGATTAGAGGAGAGGTAATTTTAAATAGAGCATTTCCTGGGAGGGCAAGCCTGGACAAAGTCATACAGGGAGCTTCAAGGACCAGGGGGCAGCATCAGGGTATAGAGAGGGGTTCAGAGAGGGAAATAGGAGGACCACAAAGACAGACTGTTGCTTTGACACCAGCCCAGTGCCACTGAAGTAGTATATGAAGCTTCTTTATGTGAAATTTTCCTTTAAAAATAAAAATGCGGGACCATAGTAATAATAATAGTATAATAATGGCGTTATCATATATACAACTATGTGTGTGTGTGTGTGTTTATATATATACAACTTACATAGCACTCTAAGGTGTGCAGAGTGCTTTACCAATATTATCTCATTTGGTCTCCACAGAAACCCTAGGAGGTAGGTGCTATCACTACACCCATTTTACACAAGAGGAAACCAAGGCAGACAAAGATTAAGTGACTTGCCCAGGTTACCCAGACATTAAGTGTCTGAGACTGGATTTGAACTTATTCCTTCTTTACTTCAAATCTAGTGCTCTATACACTGGTACCATCTAGCTGACAATGAGGGAGATTACAAGGGTGTGTCCATCAAAGGCATCCTTGGCCTGCTTTCCATGTCTGTCCTAAACTGGATGCCTAGAAACAAGCTGATAATCTCTGATCAGACTGTCACTTTTAATCCTTACACCTGATTTTGTTGTTGCTGTGGCAGTGGCTGGTGGTGGTTTTGTCCCTCCTTCTGTCGTTGCAAATATCTTAATTCATTTCCTAGAATGGCAGGATTGTGTAATTTTTCCAAATCTTTGCAAAGATATAATTTTTTAAAAAAAAAAGGCTTTGGGTGTTTTGCAATAAACACTGGCACTCTAGGACCCTGGCACTTCAGCACCTTACCAGGGTGCTGCATGGTGCACAGCTAACTCCTGGTTAGCACAAAGGTTATCATTTTGTAAAAAGACAGTAACTGGCTTCAATCCAATAGAAATATGCAATACAGAAAGAAAATTCAAATGATGAGACCACTGGCAGAGGGTGGGAATGCATTATTCACATTAATGAGGACCAGGCTATACTTCATATCTAGTATTCTTAAGGCCAAGTGCTTATTTGGAAACTCTTTCTAACACTGGTACGCATTAAAACTGGAGTTTAAAATCCTATTATATGATAAGTTATCTGTTGATTACCGAGATGAGCTAGCTGAAGGGGCCCATGGGAAAAATGTTTAAGCTTGTGTGTAGATAGAAAGACTAGAAGAGCGATTTTTATCAAACTAGGTTTCTTCTTTTCCCTGGAAAATTCAAACCTTTTTATTGGTGCAAGCTATACTAAACTTATTCTAAAAAGGAGTATGTTAGGAGGAGAAAAAGAAATAATCAGGATAGTTTATCATGCCTTGATCGATCACCAGCAAGTTGGTCACTAGGTAAATTATTAAGTCTCAGGGCATGGTAACTCATGAAACTGATTAAGAAGGGCCAAATGGCCCTTAATCCTGTGCAGCCCTCTTCCATTTCCAAGTGATGATAGTAGAGTGGCAAAAAAGAAAGCAAAAAGCTCTAAGAATTGCATCATTTTTAGAACCTCTACAAAGATTAATTTTTTGTTGTTGTTCAGTCATTTTCAGTTGTGTCTGACTCTGTGAACCCATTTGGGGTATTCTTGGCAAATATACTAGAGTGGTTTGCGTTTCCTTCTCTAGCTGTATTTTACAGATGAGGAAACTGAGGCAGACAGAGTAAAGTGACTTGCTCAGGGTCACACAGCTAGTAAGTATCTGAAGTTGGATTTGAACTCAGGTCTTCCTGACTCCAGGTACAGGCTTTATCCACTGCATCACCTAACTACCCCTAAAGATTAATTTAACTATTGCTATTCTAAATAGAAGGATTTTTGTTCAGTGACCAACATAGTTGTTATCTACTGAAAAAACTAAACACTTTAACATAGACATTTCTATATAAATGAAACTACAAGAGGCAAGGAACTTGCAGGTAAATGAAGGAAATCACAGGTTCTATTTGGAGAGACAAATAATGGAATTGATGTTGGTGTCATTGTGTGCCCCAAAGCAAAAAGAAACTTCATTTCATGGGATCCTTGGTCATCTCTCCTTACATTGTTCATAGTAAGGATAGGATGACCATGAAGATCAATGGATGTAGAGAAACATCAGGGAATGGCAGAGTAAAGGGCTTGGTTATAGGAAAACCTGAATTCAAAGCCCACCCTAATACCTCCTAGTTATGTGACCCTAGGTAAGCCACTCCTTTGTCTCAGTTTCGTCATGTAAAATGATAATAAAATTGTGGGGCTCAAAAAAGATAGTGGATGATAAAAGTGGTTTTTGTAAAGTCAGGTAGTATTAAAGAGAATAGAGATATTCTTACAACTTGACAGGGTCCTACAAAGCAAGCCAATACCATATTTGGTGACTAAATGTAAAAAGAGGCACAGAGAAAGACAGGAGGAAAGGTTTGAAAATATGGCTCAGGATTGAGAAATGGAAGAAATCAATGATTTGTAGATTATTCCAAAGTCTCATACCTCTGTTTCATGAACACTTTCCTCAAGGAGAAAATCAGAAGATATAAAACTGATAAGCTCCAAACACCACGACCAAAAAAGAAAGAAAGAAAAGAAAAGAAATTAGCTATATTTTAACAAGCAGACTATGACTAGCTACTGCTATGGGAGACATTTCAGAATCTGCTGTATGCATTCAAACCATCAAATTGTTAAAAAGAAAGGTCAACCCAATAAATTAGAAGATAGAGATGAAAAAAAATACTGTGTACAATTACAACAGCTCCCAGCCTAGACTATTTAAACATACTGTTGACTTTCAAAAAAATGAGAATAGAACATTGACTTTAATTACTTCCATTTCTTAGAGAAGCATAACCACTGTAAAGCAAGTGCCATAACAAGGAGGCAAAGAGAGCCCAGAGACCACTTTCCTAACACTTGATTTCCTTGTCAAGCAGAGATGAGCTAGCTAGCCAAGGGCAGCATCAGGTTAGAAGAAAAAACTCACTTACAAATCATGATGGAGGAGGAAAATGGAAGACTCTATGACCAATGTTGTCTCATTAACACCACAAAAAAAAAATATCAGTGGAGGAGAGGTTGCAGAAAGCTTGGCAGGAAAACCAACAAGACAGATCATCCCAAGAGTATTTATAAATGGAACTGTAATGACAACAAAGAGAAATGAAATGGAATAGATCTTTCAGTGTTTCTATAGCAAGCTCTTCTCATCAGAAGTACTACATTTGGAATCTTTAACACCTCGATACCCAATGTATTCTATGAGGAAGAGGAAATGGCACTCTAGAAAATAAATTTGAGAAAAGCAGATGGAACCGTACAGATAAATACAGAGGAAAACTGTGCGGAAAGCAACACAATTTTAAGGATAGTTGGGGATAAATTTTCAAGATTTCTCTAGAGGAGATCACAAAAGAGTGGGAAAAATCAATAGTAATAATAATACCCTCAGTCCCCAAAAAAATGAAACCTAGAAG
The DNA here is from genome assembly GCF_028583685.1 of Petaurus breviceps papuanus. NCBI lineage: Eukaryota > Metazoa > Chordata > Mammalia > Diprotodontia > Petauridae > Petaurus > Petaurus breviceps. Next base: position 14,729,192 of record NW_027185771.1, read on the forward strand.
ACTTGGTACAGGTACTACATACCTACCTCCTTATAACTATAAAATCTTGATCATTTTGGGCAATGATTTCCTCATGTTTAAAATAAAGGATTATGAAGAAGAATTTAAAAGGAAAGAAAGATTAAGAAGACTGTGATAAAGAGGAGGCAGGAAGAAAAGAGAGGGGAAAGGATAAGATGGAGGGAAATACACAATTAATTATCATAAGGGTGACTGTGAGCAGAATGAATTCACCTACAAAAGAGAAAAGAATAGTGGAATGGATTAGAAAGCAGAAACAATATGTTGTTTATAAAAAACACACTTGAAACACAAAGGCACACAGATAAAATAAGAAGGTACAGTAAAATCTATTATGCCTCAAACTAAAAAAAGCAGAGGTAAAATCATGATTTCAGACAAAGGAACAACAAAAATAAAGTTGATTGAAAGAGATTAATAAGGAAACTACATTTTTGATAAAGGGGACCTTTTACTGATCAGTCATTTTTCAGTCATTTCTGAATCTTCATGACCCCATTTGGGGTTTTCTTGGCAAAGATACTGGAGTGGTTTGCCATTTCCTTCTCCAGTTCATTTTATAGATGAGAAAACTAAAGCAAACAAGAGTTAAGTGACTTGCCCAGGATCACACAGCTATTATGTATCTGAGGCTGAATTTGAACTCATGAAAATGAGTCTTCCTGACTTTGGGCCTAGAGTTCTATCCACTGCACCACCTAGCTGCCCCCAAGAAAGTGACCTTAGGTAATGAATTAATTTTAGTGTTTAACATATATGCTCTAAGTATATTCATATTTAACATGCATCATCTAAATAATTAAAAGAAAAGCTCAACTAGTCACAGGAAGGAATAAAGAGTAAAACTATAATGGAGGACCTCAATGTATCCTTTTAGAGCAAGAAAAAAAATAACAAAAAACCAAGGGAACAAATGCAAGGTGTCTATAGTCATATGAAAAGAATTCCAAATAGGTAGCAATTGAGGAAACACCAATTAAAGCAATTCTTGGTTTCTACTTCATGTCCATAAGATTGGTAAAAAAAAAAAAAAGGATAATTACAAATATTGGAGGGGGCTTTGAGAAAACAGACCTTGATGCACTGTTGATGGAGATGTAAATTGGTCCAACCATTATGGAAAGCATTGGAACTATGCCCTGTCCAAATTACTAAACTGTGCATACCTTTTGACCCAGTGTTACCACTACTAGGTCTATATTCCAGAAATAGCCACAAAAGAAAAAAAAATGCACAAAATTTACAAATCTACAAAAAACATTTATAGCAGCACTTTTTATGGTGGCATCATCCAGGGAATGGCTGGATGAGTTATGCTCTATATATGTGATGAAATACTATTGTGCTATGTCAGAAATGATACAGAGAAGAGATAGGAGCAGCACAGTCACCAAACTGGTCTCTCAACTTTCCCACATTTCCTAGGTCCCACACCTCTCACTCTGTTCCCATGAGACACATGAGGGCGCACAAACAGAATCAGGTGGGGCTGGACAACGAAAGGATTGTCCCAGTGGAATTCTATGTGAACTTGCTGAATTCCCCTAGATGCCGATAAACTCCTTTGGGGCTGGAATAGGGTCCCTCTTAGCATTCTCTGCTTCCCTCCAGGCTCACCTCAGCTGTCACCGCTTAGACAAAGGCTTTCCTGTTTCCCCCCCCACCCACTCTAAATGATTCTGTGCAGCTCTGCCGAACTTACATCCAAATCAAGATTTCACCTTGGCAATGTCATTGGTCCTCTTTTGATAACAAAGGAAGAACAGCAATTGCTCTGCCCCTTCTCAAACTACCTTGTATTTACTAGTGTGTTTACCTATTGGGCAGGCTAGGTGGTGCAGTAGATAGAGTCCTGGGCTCACCTTCCTGAGTTCAAATCTGGCCTCAGACACTTACTAGCTGTATGACCCTGGGTGAGACACTTCACCCTGTTTGCCTTGGTTTCCTCATCTATACAAATGACTTGGAGAAGGAAATGGCAAACCACTCCAGAATCTTTGCCAAGAAAACCTCAGATGGAATCACAAAGAGATATACAAATTACCTCTAGTATCTCAGTGGATTGTAAAGCTCCCCAAGGGCAAGAATTATTGGATTTTGTTTTGTTTTGTTTTTATCAGTGCTTAGTGTACTGCCTTGTACACAAGAGGCCCATAATAAATGTTTGCTTATTTATTTATATACCCTCATTGTAAGAACTGCTAGGTGGTGGCAGTAGATAGAGTATGGGGCTTGGAGTTAGAAGTTATTGGTCAGTTGTGTTCAACTCTGTGTGACCCCAGGGACCATAGCACACCAGTGCTGTCCATAGGGTTTTCTTGGCAAAGATACTGGAATGGGTTGCCATTTTCTTGATTAAGGCAAACAGAGGTTAAATGCCCTTTTGCCCAGGGTCACACAGCTAGTAAGTGTCTGAGGCTAGATTTAAACTTCGGTCTTCTGGATTCCAGGTCTAGAGCTTTATTCATTGAATCACAGAGTCAGAAAGACCTGAGTTTGTATATAACTGTTTGCATGTCTCCCTCATCTGACTGCATACATCTTCAGAGAGAAGACTAGGTTTTGCCTTTTTCCTTTCCCCAGCACTTATCATCGTGGCTGCCTGTAGCAGCAAGCGCCCCAAGCGTCCTCAGGTTTGCTGCCACCACAGGTTCTTGGATCTGCTTTGATAAAGGAAAGCAACTCAAAATGGGTTAACAAGCTTACTTTAATCAGTCAGATATATATTAGCTAGTAAGTGTCTGAAGCCAAATTTGAACTCAGGAAGATGAGTCTTCCTGACTCCGGACCCGGCACTCTATGCACTATGACGCCACTTAGTCCACGAATTGGAAGATAAAAAGTATATAAAGGATGGCTTCCTAGCTTTATGGGGTCTCATTATGGTGACAGTAAAAGATATCCAACACAAATGCCTAGAGTACAAAACATTTGAAGGCAGAAGATCCAATTTCAAATTCCAGCTTCCTATCTATGTGGCTCCTGGGTAGGTGACTTCCCCTCTGTGGACCTCAATTTCCTAATCTATAAAATGGACTCGGTCATCCCTAAGGGTCCCTTCCAGCTCCATGACCTTGAAATAGAACATAAGGGCCTGTGGGAAGTAGGGTTGGTATAATTGGTAAAGTAATCAGACAAGAGAAGGCCTGGGAGAAAAGAAAATTTAAAATATTTTCAGTGGCTTTAGCTGAATCTAAGAATTATTACTTAGCGCTTAGAATACTTGCTTTGGGCAAGGTACATAGGCAAGCAATGAAAATAAACCCATCTCTTTCCTTAACACTTTCTTCCCTTATTCTTCCCTCGTTCCCTGGTGTTACTCCTTTCCCTGGAAGTTAGACACTTCCAACTGCATCATTTAGTCAAAACTGCTATCTCCAAAGTTATTAATTCTCTATTGCCAGCTTCCTAATAGTCTTTTTTTTTTTTTGCTTTTTGGAGGGGGAGGGCAGGGCAAGTTGGGGTTAAGTGACTTGCCCAAGGTCAGACAGCTAGTAAGTGTTAAGTGTCTGAGGCTGGATTTGAACTCAGGTCCTCCTGATTCCAGGGCTGATGCCCTATTCACTGCACCACCTAGCCACCCCAACCTAATGATCTTTTCTCAGCCCCAGTTCTTCTTGGCCTCTCTGCATCCTCCGATCCTCTTCTTTCCAGCTTTTCACAACATTGCTCTTTCCTGATTCTCCTCCTACCTAAGTGACCTCTACTCTGCTTTGCTGGATCTTCATCTGGGTCACACTTGCCAACTATGGGCGTCCCCCAGGGCTCTGTCCTGGACCCTCTTCTCTCCTACCTCTCTACTGTTTCACTTGGTTACCTCATCAGCTCCCCTGGATGCAATGACCCTCTCTATGCTGAGGATTACCTGACCTGTTTCTCTAGTTCTATCCTCTCTCCCCACCTCCAGCCTCACATCTCAAACTGCCTATTGTACATGTGAAACTGGACATGCTGCAGAAATCTGCAGCTCAACATGTCCAAAACAGAACTCGTTATCCTTCCCCCAAAAATTCTCCCCTCTTTCTAACTTCCCTATTACTATTGAGGGCCCTACTGTCCTCCCAATCACCCAAGCCCACAAGGTGGGCACTTCAGTGTCACGTTCCAGAACCAATTTGGTGATAAGTGCTGTCAATTCTACTTTTACCACATCTCTTTTATAAATCCCTTCTCTTCTCTGACCCTGCTACCACCTTGGTGCAGGCTCTCAGCACCTTGACCCTGGACTGTTGGGATAGCCTCTGGTTGGTCTCTCTGCCTCAAGACTTTCTCCACTCAGCTGGCAAGTTGATCTCCCCAAAGTAGTTTTGACTTTGTCACCTCCCTAGTAACTCCATGCCAGTAGTTCCCTATTGTCTTTAGGATCCAATTTAAAATCTTTTTAAAATCCGCTTTTAAAGCCTTTCATAACCTGGCCTTTTCTGCCTTTCCTTACTTCTCACTAAGTACTCTGCCCTACAGTGACACCACCCTCCCAGCTGCCCCTTTACACATACTCCACCTCCTGTCTGAATGTCCTAACTGTCCTCAGTGTCTGGAGCTTTCTCCCTCCTCATCCCACCTTCTCTGGAAACAAGCTGCCCCTCCCAGGTTAAGCTCTTCACCTCTAACCTCATCACCTTGCAGCTAACCCAAGCCTTGACCCACAACACCTCCCTCAGAGTCCTCTTCCCTCTGATTAGACAGCTGGAGGGGAGAGGACCAAACTCCTCCCAATGCCTTTCTTCATAGAGGGCAGAAACCCTAGGTTAGGGCTCACATCACTGCATCTGCTGCTCTGCATCCCCTCCCCCCTTTACTCCATCTTTTTGTGTTGTCTCCACCAGCCCCCCATATGTGGTAAATTCCTTGAGGAGAAATACAGTCTTTTTTAAAAATTGTATCCCTAACTCTTAGCACATAGTAGGCACTTAATAAATATTTATTGGATTGAACCAGATTCCTTTAAGTCTCAACTAAAGTCCCACCTTCCAGAAAAAGTCTTTCCCATTCTCTAATCTTAGTCCCTTTCCTCCTAAACTACTCCCAATGTACCATGTGCGTATGTGTGTGTGTGTGCATATAGTTTGTATATAACTGTTTGCATGTCTCCCTCATCTGACTGTAAACATCTTCAGAGAGAGGACTAGGCTTTGCCTTTTTCCTTTCCCCAGCACTTATCATCATGGCTGCCACAGATGTTAGTTAACTTATTGGCTTCTTCCTCATCTATAAAAGAAAGTGCTGAAATTTGAAATGGCAAAGAGGATAAAAGATGGAAATAGTTCGTGCTGAATGAACTGTAAAGGGAAAAGACACACTAATATGCTGTTGGTAGAACTCTGAATTAGTCCAACCATTCTGGAAAAAAAATGTGGAATTACTTGAGAAAAATCACTAGGCCAATGATGCCCTTTGACTCCAGCAATCCCAACATGGGGCATATAGACACCAAGAAAGTCAAAGACAGAAAGGCCCAATATATGCCCAGAAATTTCTAGTAGCACTTCTTATGGAACCAAAAAACTGGAAAGTAAGACACCAACGAGGTTAATGGCTGAACAAGCTGTGATACATGAATGGTATGGAATGCAATTTTGCCCCTTATATGATCCTAGAAAAGTCACTAAACTTTTCTCAGACTTAATTTTCTCTTCTGTAAAATGGAAATAATAATAGCACCTATTTTACAGGGTTGTTGTGAGGATTAAATGAGATAATATATATAAAGCTATTATTAATATAAGAAATAAGGAAAGTCAAGGTGCAGTGAATAGAGCACTGGCCCTGGAGTCAGGAGGACCTGAGTTCAAATCCAGCCTCAGACACTTAACACAAAAACTAGCCGTGTGACCTTGGGCAAGTCACTTAACTCCTATTGCCCTCCAAAAAGTAAAAAGAAATAAGGAATGTGAAGTGTAGAGAAACATGAGAAGCCACATGAACTGATACAGAGTGAAGAGGCAGAATCAAGAGAGGGATATACCCCAAGACTACACCAAGGTTAAAACAAAAGGCAGCCAGATTTTCATTGTAATGAACAGTCTGGGTCCCTGAGGACATTTCATAAAATACACTCACCTCCTCTCTGTAAGGAGGGAACGCTACAAGTGTAGAATGTTGCATACCTGTGCTACTTGGTTTTGATTAACCGGAGTTTTGAATTTGGGGTTTGTGTTTTTTGGTTATAAGAAGAGGGTTCAATGGGAAATGAATGATAGCATAATCTGGAAATGATAGTGGAATAAAAACAAAAGATATATAAAACTCTTTAAATTAAAAAAAAGAGGGCAATAGATTTAAAATAATCTTAAAGATGTTTTCCAGATCTAAATATTATGATCTTGTGATCCTAGTCTAGCCCTCCCATTTTTCAAGTGAAAAAACCAGGGCCCAAGGAGGTTAATTACCCAGAGTTATGAAGTTTAAATACATAGGACTCTACTTGAAAAAGTTGTGGTGAGTATTATTTAAAAAGCAGGAAATAAGTGCTTTTAGCCCCCTACAAAGTAAGGAAATACAGTTATTCCATAAAGCGTAAGAGATGCCATGTTCTCCCTCAGTGGAAAAATTATTTATTGTCTGCTCCTCACCAATAGCAATGAGAGACATTTCAATACATAGTCCATGGATTGGACTGGGTTCCTTTAAGTTTCAACTGAAGTCCCACCTTCTACAAAAAGCCTTTCCCATCCTCTGATCTTAGTACCTTTCCTCCGAAACTACTCCTAATTTATCGTGTGTGTGTGTGTGTGTGTGTATGTGTTGTTTGTGTAGAATCATTTGCATGGCTTCTATGTCTTAGAAGAGGAAGCAATGTAGCACTCATGGATTTGGAGTCAGAAGACCTAGGTCCAAAATACAGCCATTTTCCCCGCGAACTATATGGCCTTGAACAAATGATTTTACCTTTGCAGTCCTCGGTTTCTTTGTGCAACGAGGGCGTTGAACTGGAAGACCTCAAAGTCCCCTTCCTGCTCTGAAGCGGACAATTTTCCCAAAGCGCTCTTTTCACCAGTTCTTTTTAACCCTTCTTAATCTTAGGGATTCCTCTTTCACATGTATATACATCCCCATGTATGCTATACACGAACACATACAATACAGTCAAGCCTTGAGCAGAAAAACAATTTATGAAGCTGAAAAGTCATCTTGTGTATGCCAAGAGCTCAACAATGCCGTTCATATAAATATTTAAAAAGAAGTCCATTTATGAACACAGCTGGGGCTGGTGATTTATGGTAACAATTACCCTTTCAATTAAACATTTTGCTTTCAGTTTCAAGAAACAGATTGTGATTGTGTCGAGCTGTGAGACCATAAAGCAAACAGCCAAGCTGAGCATGGCAGAGTGTGTAGTGATGCCTTTTCCTTGTCCTTCCATTGGCGGGGCTAACACGGTTGTGTCTGAGACAAAGCTGGAAGGGACATGCTGTTCCGGGGCTAGGAGGTGCACTTATAGGAAGCCCAGTCAGTTGTCGGCAGAGAACCAGAGAACACGTGCTGCCCTTAGGTGCTAAGAGCACCCCTGCTTGGTAGTGGATTCTTTTCTGTGGTTGTTGATATGACTGACTGGGGAAAGGGTCATGCCAGAACCATCAGCCCTGTCCACATTGGAGTCTCAGCAGAGTCTTTTGATTAGTGATGCTAAGAGTCTCCAAGGTGTTCAATCAATGCCTTTTGTTCCAAGAGTAATTCCATTCTTCATGTGCTACCAAATCTTCCCCAGACTTTGTCTACCAGGATTAGAATTGGGTCTGGACGAACAGCCTTAGCCACGAGAAAGTACTCACCCACAGAATCAGGAATGTTCTGAGGCTATTTTACTCCAGATGAAGAAATGTAGGGCCTATTTTCACTAAGGTAGGATTTAAATGGACCCCAAGGGCTCATTCACTAAAAACAATTGGGGTACCAGTAAATGGCTTTTCCAGGACTCAGTATTTTTCTCTGTGAATATCTAAAACTGGGGAAAAAAAGATTCATGGGGACCTTTGAAACTAGTACGCCTACATACATAGCTATACATACCCCAGAAAGATGAAAATTAGAAAATAACTAGTCTGCATCAGCTTACATGAGGGGCCCTATTGGGAAGAAACAATTGGCTTTAAATAATTGAGGATTATTTTTTAAAGTCCTCAGTGCCCAACACAGTGCTTAGCAAATGTTGGGTGCTTAATAAATGCTTGATATTAGATTAGATTGGGTTGGGTTAGGTTTTTCTGAGAGATACCTGTATTCAAAGTAAGACTTTAATTTCTTCCCCTATTAAGTACAGGAAAAGGTTTAAATAAGCAAACGGGGTTGAGTTCAACATCTTTAGAAGATTATTCTAAAATCAAAACCACATAACTTTAAGTGGCCATTGATAGGGATCTTGGAGGAGGTGGGATTATTTTTTCTACTTTAATGGTTTTTATTCTATCATTATAGCTGGAAAGGGAGGTATTAGGGGATAAAATTCAGATGTGTTTGTACCAATTATCTCCACTCTTTGGCTGGTCTACGTCTCTCAGATGGATGATTTAGAAAACTAAAAAACATCTCTTTGTATAAAAAGGAGAGAGTCTATAATAGTGATTTTTTTTTTGCTTTCTTCTTTCATTTTTGTTTTCTTCCTTTTATGGATTCTTAGAGTTCCTGGAATGATTTTTCAACATTCTCTCTAGTGTGTTTGCTCACAGGGCTTCAACTCAGACTTGAAAGATTAGTGTTTCAAAATGAGAAGGTATTACAGAATGAATCCTTGTAACATAGGGGGAATGTTGCCCTTACGTATGCCCAGAGCAGGCTTAGTGTGGTGGGAATCAATCTGGGGCTAGTGACAGGGAGGTTAGAGTGCTCATATACCTTCCCATCAGACAGGATTGAATGTTGGCAACAGGAGGCTAAGTCAGTCATCCCCTCTTCTTGGCCCCTCAGGAAAAGCCAAACTCGGAGATCTTTTGTGGGAGAGGTTCCCTTCTGGCCAGCTCCTAAATGACATCCCACCTTCCCAAATCTGTATCTGAAACAACTGCTCTCCTCTACCTCTATCTCCCATTTATACTACTGCCTGAATAGTTGAGACTTCCAAACCCCAGTATCATTCTTCATTCACTAATTAGAAGGTCTTTGTGGGTCTGCAACCTGAAGAGAGAGGAGATAATCTGCATTGTTTTCTTGACCTCCATGATGTTTTCTATCACCCAATGATAACGATAGTTATTATTTACATGGCACCTTAAGGTTTACAAAGCAGTTTACATAGACCATCCCCTTTGGATCACAGCCTACCATGAGGTCAGTGCCACAGGTTTTATGACTCCCGTTTTACAGATGAGGAAACTAAGGCAATGAAAGATGAAGTGACCTGTCTGTGTCCACATAGCACCTAAGTGTCAAAGACAAGATTAGAACCCAGATGTTCCTGACTGCAAATCCAGCATCCATTCTACCTCAAGGCAGCTAGGTTGGCCCAGTGGATAGAGTACTGGGTCTGGCATCAGGAAGATCTGAGTTTTCTAAAGCTTTCTAAAGCTGTGCTGTATCACTTTAGACATATCATTCACTTTTGTGGTCCTCGGTTTCCCTATCTATGAAAATGGGGGATTGGACTAAATCTCAAAGGGGTCTTTCAGCAGTTTTTGTTGTTGTTTACTCATTTTTCAGTCATGTCTAACTCTTTGTGACTCCTTCTGGGGCTTTCTTGGCAAAGATATTGGAGTAGTTTAGCATTTCCTTCTCCATAGATGAGAAAACCGAGGCTAACGGCATTAAGTGACTTGCCTGGAGTCTCACAGCTAGTAAGTATCTGAGGCTGGATTTGACTTCAGGTCTTCTTGGCTCCAGGCCTGTTGCTGTGTCCAGTGGGCCACCTAGCTGCCCCTCTTTCAGCCCTAGATCCTTGGATCCAATCATTTGGTCCCTCTGAAGATAGGACCATTAGAGCTTGTAGTGTGAGTCAAGGGGAAGCCTGTGTCCTGGAAAGTGATGTCTGGGTCATAGTGAGGGAATCTCTATGGGACAAGAAACCAGCTTCAGGCTGCCGCTTCCTGAAGTCTCTTCTGCTGCTGCCACTTTGGGACTCGAAGGTCTCTTCCTGAGACTGAGTGACATAGTTCTGGTCCTTTTCACTCTCTCATGCCCCTCCTCTCCAGGGAGGGATTCAATAGCAGTTGTGAAGACATCTTGTATCACTTAGAACTCTCCAGATATATGGGGCAGCTAGGTGGCACAGTGAATAGAGCACCACCCTGGAGTCAGGAGGACCTGAGTTCAAATCCAGCCTCAGACACTTAACACAAAACTAGCCATGTGACCTTGGGCAAGTCACTTAACCCCAATTGCCCTACCTTCCCCCCTCCAAAAAGAAAAAGAAAAAAAATTCTCCAGATGTGCATGTATCAGTTCATTATCAAGCATATATGAATGTATGGGTGTATATATGCTTATATGTATGTATGTACACACACACGTCTTCCCCATTTGAATGTAAGTTCCTTGGGAAAAACAGTTGTGCCTCTAACTACAGCCCTGTCACACAGTAGGAATTTAATAAATGCTTGATTGTGTATATGTATATGGCAAATGATTGATGTGTATATGTATGTGGCAAAACACTATACCTACATATATACCTGTGTGTGTATGTATGTACACATATATGTGTACTTGCGCTCACACACACACACAGAGAGGACAAAGTAGTTAGAGAGTGCTCTGGCCTTGGTAGAGAGCAGGCTACAACGCTGTGGGTTTGCAAACCTTTCTAAGCCTGTGTTTTCTCATCTGTAAAAGAGGGAAAATACCTGAACCTGAACTACAAGTAAACTAATGAATACCAAGTGCTTTGTCGGTCAAATGTATGCTATTATTATGACAAGTCAAATATAGATTGATCATCACCGCTGAGGTATTATATGAGGTATTATAGTCCCACTGTGTCAGACTTAGGAAGTAAATCTTTTTTCGGCACCCCAAGTCCAACGCCTCCTGGCCCAGGTCCATCTCAGCCTGGCTATCAGGGAAGTCTGTTTCTCTTCTTAGCTCACCTGGCTTTCATATCCAGCCTAAAATAGAAATCCTTCTCTAAACTTTCCTAGTCACTGAGGAAGCAGGTCCCTTCTGTCTGGTTTTCTGGCTTCCATCATGTCCCCCTCCCTCCTTCAGGCAGAATGGCATCTTGGGCCGAGCACCTTGGAGTTCCCAAGCCTCAGAAGGCATCGCTCTTTTACTTTTTGCTTCTGGTTTCTTTTTCTTGCTACCCCTTGTCACATTCACTAATTCCTGCCCTGTTCTTTTTGCATGTGTATGTACACATCCATA
>NW_027185771.1:14740511-14772846 GCF_028583685.1 Petaurus breviceps papuanus
CACACACACACACACACACACACACACACACACACACACACACACCCCTCTTTAAGTTCCCTAAGTGTCTCTCATCCTTTGTTTGACTGAGCCCTGGCCAACCCGCCCAGAGGAAGCACCTGGCTTCTCTGCTAGCCCTTCATTCCAGTCAATTAGTGTACACAGCGATCCACAAACAGTCACCTACAATAAAGAACGTGTGAGCAGGCTAAAAGCCACGGGCACGTTTCCTAATCTTATCTCTTGCAGAAAATATTCTGGCTTAGGGAAAAATAAGCAAGTAGCAACAGGGCCATTTGGTCCTCCCTGGTCCCTTGCCCAGAGGGTTCAAATATCGTGGCCAACAAATCTATAAGCCCTTGGTGACTATCAATCATTGTCATTACTGGAAGGTCATAAATCTTCACATTAGAAAGATTTCGTGTTATTTTATAGGGAGAGAAATTGATGCACTAGGAAATTGGATGTTGACCACAGAATGGGAAAACTAGAATAATGATCGTTCACGTTTATATAGAACTTTAAGGTTTGAGTCCTTTACAACAACCCTGTATGGTAGGGGGTATATGGCGCTCTCCTTTACAGGTAAGGAAACTGAGGCTCAGAGAGGTTATTTGCCCAGGGTTACACATATTCAAGGTGATCTGCAACTCGAATCCAGATCTTCTGAACATAAGCCTAGACTTCCTTTTCCACTAGGACCCCCTCAGTCTCAGTCCATGCCAGAACCTGTCAGCATAGCTGAGTAGGGGGAAAGACTATTTCTAAGGTCACTCCACTCCTTTCTTTTCCCCCATTCCCTGGTCTGGACTGTCCCAGAACCAAGCACACTGCCACTAGGGGTTCTCTACCCACCTTGCCTTCCCCTCACCTGGACTATTTGACTGCTTATGGGGTTGTTGTAAGCGACAACTGAAAAGGAAGATCACAGGCCTTCTCCCCAACCTTTCTATATTATTCAAGTGGGTGTAGGTATCAAATGTTCTTCCTCTTTTGCCCTGGGGCAAAGCCCTGGTGGCCCTAGGCTAGTTACCCGTTCAAACGATGTTAACTTAACAGAAAGTTTTCCGTCTAAATTCTAGTCCTACAGCCAATTTTGGCTCCTGCCTTACTGAATTTCATTAAACAACCTGTCTGCCAGGATAAGATTTATTTGATGATTATTTAGTTACATGAGCTCCCACAAAGCAAGATCCTAAATCAACAGAGAGGTGATTTGTAAACATAGTTCATTCTGTTTGACTAGAGAAGAACTAAGTTTCTCATATATTCTCAGACAGGAGGTCTACACACACTGCCAGAAATCAGCTCAACCACAATCTGGTATTCCATTTCGAGGATCAAAGGCAACAAGAAAGAAGTCTAATCAAGAAACTGGTTCTGAATTTGTGCAGAACTAGTGTTCTGGGGCGGCTAGGTGGAGCAGTGAGTAGAGTACCGGCTCTGGAGTCAGGAGGACCTGAGTTCAAAGCTGGACTCTGACACTTAACACAAAAACTAGCCGTGTGACCTTGGGCAAGTCACTTAATTCCAATTGCCCTCCAAAAAGGAAAAAAAAAAAAAGAACTAATGTTCTGCCAAATCTCACATTGGCTATGTATGCCCTACCTCTTACAGTAATGTTTCTGATATTTAAAGTGATTGACCCATGTATGTAAATTTAAGGTCTTGACTGCTAAGCAAAGATTTCAGAAAGAGTTCCCCAACCATTTTGTTTAACAATGTAAAATTAACAAACGACCAGAGGATCAGAAATCTACCTCTTCTGGTTCTTTCTATAATAATTATTTAATTTATTATCTAAGCAATATATTATTGAGTGGCTAGAAAGATACAGAAGAAAAGGCATAGTTCCTGACCTCAGAAAGCTTAAAAACTAATCAGAGAGATAAGACCAGCACACATGAAGGAACCAATAAAGGAACAAATACGATCATGACCCTCGTGTCAAAGATTCTCATGACACAAAAATTAAGAAGGCTTTATGACCCTTCAGTAAACCACCATCTGGATGTCTCTTTTGCCCATGGACTGGTCTAACTAGGCTTCAACATGTGTTACAATACTTTCAGGCAGTATTTGAGATATCTATGAAATTCAGACAGGTATTATACAAAGATCACCAAAAAGTATAATAGAGGAAGGGGGGAATAATCAGGACTAATGCTACTGAGTATTTTATCACCTGATATTCTTAGTTCAAGAGGGAGCTCACTCCTCTCCCCCTCCTCTGCAGAGGTGGGGGCCTAGGGGTATGGAACATTACAAATACTGTCAGACTCGATTGACATGTGGGTTAGTTTTGCCAAGTTGTTTTTTTTTCTTTCTTTTTTTATCCTTTGTTATAAGAGATGGCTATCTATATAAGGGAGGGTCAGTAATATATTTGGAATGGAAGATGGTAAGAAAACAAAAGATAGTAATAAAATGTTGGGGGGGGGCGGGGGGGTAAGGACTTACTGAAGGTTGCACAGTGAATAGAATACTAGGCCTGGAGTCAGGAAGACCTGAATTCAAATCCAACCTCAAACATTTGCTATCTGTGTGACCCTGGGCAAGTCACTTAATCTGTTTGCCTCAATTTCCCCATATGTAAAACGGGGATAATAATAGCACCTTCCTCCCAGGGTTATTGTGAGGATCAAATGAGGTAATAGTTGTAAAAGGGCTTAGCACAGTGCCTGGAACATATTAGCCACCATACAAGTGTTAGTTATTATGATTATTAATTACCCTGGAGCTCCTGAGTTTGCTTTCTTTCCATTCACATTCTCAGACCCAAGTACTTATCAGGAATCTCCACTCTTCCAAAAACCCCTAGAAACATTCTGGCAAAGGCTGAAATAAGTGAGCTACTAAATGTTATTTAAACTGATATTTGAATGTGAAAATTCAAATAATGAGAGCAGGGAAACGGGAAGGTGTTGTGGCACCTCAGAGATGTAGCATTTCTCAGGATTTTGCCCCTGAGCAGTTTGCTTGAAGCTAGCACACAGTTGTGCTGACCTGGCCACACCAGTGTGAGGGAGCCCCTTCATTCCTACCACTGCTACACAGGAAGCAAATATGAGAAGGCTTAAGGCTGATAAGCACATGAGCCATGGCGTCACGGAAGCAGAGCTAGGAGGGGCCATGGGAATCTGACCTAAATCCTTCATTTTACAGAAAGAAAAACCATAGCCCATAGAAATTACTTACCCAAGATCATACAAGATAATGACCAAGTCAGGCCTAGTCTTTCACTCTGAGAAATTCATTTCTCATTGGCATTCACAAACAGTCACTGTGAAAGAAATCTGTTCTGGTCTCAAGTTATTCACCACCTCCATGTACCCACCTAAGTCGACCCACTATGCAGGAAAACTTCCTGAGAGCCTCTCGTTGCTGAGTCTCTGCTTCCCTTTCTCGATCGATAATGTATTTTGCATTTGTCAGTATGTTGCTTTGCAAGGATTCTTGTCATTTCATCGTGTGCCTCTTTTTGGTGATTTTGCTCATGTGGAAAATGAGAACACTCGCCCAAAGACCTAATAAGACAAGAGTCCTGGAAAGTCTAGAGGAAGACCTGCCATGTCACTACTGCATGCATCCTCCCCTCCATGAGCCTGGGCCTGTGTCCTTTATTTCCAGCCACTGCTCCCTTCCCTGCTACCACCCCCTTTCACATCCAGAAAATATCCCTACCACAACCTGCTTCTCCAACACATGCAATATTCACCAAGTACTTGTTGGTTCTCTGGATGACTGGCCACGCAATGCAGGCAAAAAACATGGCAGACATTATCAGTGAATGTTGGAACCGGGGTATTTCATTCATTTACCCTATTGTATCAAACAAATAAACTTCTCTTTTTCACATACAAATTAGAAATATGTTCTTCTAGGTTTACTAAACCATTAGCAGGGCAGGGACATTTTCAAAATTTTGCACATTCCTCAGCATCTAGACAATGTTATGTACATGGATCAGAGGGTCATAGATTCAGATCTGGATGAAATACTGGAGATTGAATCTGCCCCTTTGTTTTAAAGATGAAGAAATGGAGGTCTAGACTTGGTGCTTAATAAATGTTTGTTGGATGAGAATGAATGAACCTGACTTTGGGAGTGCCCAAAAGGAAAGAAAAGCTACCAGTTTTCCTTTAATGTAATAGCTAATAGTATTTCTTTTGCTTAGTTTGACTGCCACACCCTTATATGAGCCTTCCTAAGACAAGGTGTATTTTAGACCAATCCTTCTTGTGGAAGAAAAAAGAAGGGGCATTTACTCGGTAGATGAAAGTGTCACTGATGAAGTATATCTTTGTGCTTTCTTGGGTAAGCATGTAAATCTGGGGGTTATTATGCAGCATGTGAAATCAGGCAGAACTCTGTTCCTATGAGAATGATGGACTGGATTCCTAAAGTACCAATCTTGCTTTAGATGTGTGTCTTTCTGTCAGCATTCCAAATCCTAGATTCCCAGAGCTGAACGGGCTCTCAAAGTCATCTGGTCTAACCCATAAGCATGAACCCCTCTGTACCATCCCCAAAAAGGGGCTCATTCAGTCATTACTTGAAATCCCCCAGTGACATGGAACTCAACACCAAGCCTGAGCTGAGCATAGGGAGACAACATGATTCAGAGGAAAGGATACTGGATTTGGAGTCCAAGGACCTAGGTTCAAATCCTAGCTCTGCCATTTACTAGCTGTTGACCTTGGCCAAGTCTCTTAACCTGGCTGGTCCTTCTTTTCCTCATCTTTGCTGGACTATATAACCTCCAGGTCACCCTTCGGTGACTTAGCTCTACCATAGCTCTACAGCTATGCTCCTAGAACCTCCTGAGGCAGCCCACTCCATTTCTGAGCAGCTCTCCAAAGGAAGTTCTTCCTTAAATTGCCACAAAGCCTGCTTCTCTTCCATCCCCCCCTTGCTCCTAGTCCTGCCCTCCAGGGTCAACTAGACTAAAACTAATCCTTCTATACAGCAGCCCTTCAAATACTTGAAGACTGTGATCATGATCACCAAGGTCTTTCTTCTCAGCCTCAACATCCCCCTCCCCTTACAGAACATGGTTTTGAGTCCCCTCCCCTTCCTGACTGCCTTCCTCTAGAAGCCCTCCAGTTGGCCAATATCCCTTCTAAAACATGGCACCCAGGGTAGACCATTTTGCTCCAGATACTATTATTTCTAACAGTTGGACTTTGAAATAACTCCTGAGTCCACAAACCCCCTCACCAGAAAGAGTCCCCAGAGGAGACACTGCCTTGTTGCATATGAAATCTGCAAAGCAGGATTCCTGTCTCACAAATGTCCTCAAAATACCACAAACAATGCCAGTTTCCAAAGCATCTGCAGCATTGTTCATTAATGAGAAAAACTGACATATGGTCTATAGTTATAATTTTCCAAGACGACAGTTTTGAATCAAAAGACCTCCCCTAAAAAATAGACTTGAGGGGGAAAATAACCCTGCCTGGTGACATAGTCAAAATCTCCCTCGCTGAAATGTTCCATTTTCTCACCCAGAATTATCCTTGGGCTTCATCCACACCAGATCACAGTTATACAGAGAATTGCCCATTTTCTAAACCTTGGCTCCCCCACTGGTGTTAATGCTTCTCTCCCCACTGGATTCCCCAGAGCTGTAATAAACATATGAACCCCAACAGCCCTGATACGTATGTACACAGATTGGAGAGCTGCATACTGTTCCTTAAGCCCTGGCTCTCTTCCCCCCAGTTAGTGCAGGCTGTCACTGTTTAAGTGAGAAAAAAAAAAAAAAAAGAGTCTTTCCAACACTCATTCAGCAAAGGGTGAGTGTCTGTTCACTTTTGAAAATCTATGTAAAGTTGTTTGGCCCTCCCTTTGTACCAGAAAAGAAGTCTGAGGGTTTTCTTCTTCTCGAATGGGGTGTTTATAGTACCTTATTGTAAAACTTGGGTTAAGTATTTGATCATAGGCTCTGTGCCATCCGCAGTCTCTGCAAAACTCCCCCAAACATTTCCGTTGCATTGCTTATGCCGACCCACAACATACCGAAACCACAATGGAGAAAGTTGTGATGTAGAAAGGACAAATGTGTTTTCTCTCTGAGCCCCAGGTTTCTTATCTGCAGAAATAAAACGAGGGTCAGAAGACATGATCCCTAGAGTCCTTCCCAGCTCTCCTTCCTGCCGTTAAAGTCACGGAGTGGACCGTCCCCTCACCGGAAGCTAAAGCAGGGGAGCTCCTTTTAGACAGCTCTACTCCCCAAAGTCATTCACACGTGAGGGGAAACTTGTACAGGAACAGAAATAAAGGTGTGAGCTTCCAGAAGCAGGTTTCAAAACTCCGACTGTTCTCATTTTGGCAGCATGACAGTTTTTAATCTTGCTGGAATATGAGGAGTTTGGGGGGATGGTTGGATTCTTTTTTCATAATTGATATAATTTTCCTTTTGTTCACTGAGTTCTTTCTTGGCTAAAAATAAAACCATTTCAGATAAATTTGTATCCAGGTGTCCTTCCAACACAGTGGGGTTGCGTAATCAATAGAATACAAGCTGTCTCCTGTATTCCGGAGCCTGCTTGGGGAATCCCGCCCATATGCAGGTCATACAGCATTGCTGGGGCCTTAAAGGCAGAGCTTGTCTTTTCTGTCTTAGTTCTGAATATCGAAGGGCAAAGGAGAGGGGAGGAGCACCATGGGAATGACTGGAAGGTGGCAGACATTGCAGGAATTAGCATGGGGCATCCGGGCCTCTGTGCACACCCTAACATCCAGGAGAGCAGGGAGAGAGCAATTCCTCCCCCAACGAGTCCAGTGTCAGCTGCCTCATTGGGCCACCTTCCCACCAACTTTCTATGCTTCCCAACAGGAACCTCAATCATGCACAGCAGGGGGCAGATTTTTACACCTTTAAGACCTGTGTTATCCTCAGACTTTTACCACCTGGGTGACTCAGGCAAGTCTGTTAACCTCTCTTTTCCTCATCTGTAAAATAGGGCTGATAATAGCACCTACCTCACAGGTTTGTGAGGATCAAATAAAATAGCATAGATAGAGTGCTTTACTAAATTTAAAGTGCTATATTGGGGCGCAGTGAATAGAGCACCGGCCCTGGAGTGAGGAGGACCTGAGTTCAAATCTAGCCTCAGACACTAGCTGTGTGACCCTGAGCAAGTCAATTAACCCTGTTTGCCTCACTTTCCTCATCTATAAGATGAACTGGAGAAGGAAATGGCAACTCATTCCAGTATCTTTGCCAAGAAAACCCCAAATGAGGTCATGAAAGAATAAAACATAATTGAAAAATGAATGAGCAACAAATATTAAAGTTCTTCCTAATATTGAGACAAAATTTGTCTCACTGTGATTTATATAACTGGTCCTACTTCCACCCTCTTGGAGTCACACACAACTCTGACACTTTTCCATATGATAGCCCTTTAAATATTGGGAGACGTAGTCCTTCCAAGTCTTCTCTAAGCTAAATACCCTTTCTAATAATCCTGTGACAGTGGTCCTCATCATCTGTCATCATGATCACTCTCCTATAGGCACTGTCCCATTCATCAGGGTCCTCAAACACCGAACTCTAGATATGGCCTTGTGGTTCTGTGATGGATAAACAGAATCCGAGACCTGAAAAGGACCCCAACATCTCACCTCATTCAACCTTCCCCTTTTACCAGGTAAATGGCCAACCTACATCCAGGTCTGAGATTTGTTTCTTTTCCTACTCATCTCCATGCAATTTTTATCCCTTTTGTTGGGAAAAAAAAGAATTTACACAGAAAGGATATCAACAAAGAAATACCCTATGATTCTTATATCATTTCATTTTCATACACCCATTGTTGGAAGGGTCCCTAGAGGCATATAGTCCAACCTCCTCCTAAACCATGATGCCCTATGCCACGAGCACCTGCCATGCCACTAGCCTCTGTTTGAAGACTCAATGATAGGGAATTCGCTCTCTCCTGAGGTCGTCCATTCCATTATTAAAGAGCTCTGATTGTTGAGAGGATTCTTCCTATTTTGATTCAAAATCTTTGTCCTGAAAAATTATACCCACCTATCCTCATTCTGCCCCCTTAGACCAAGGAAAGTAACTCCAATTCCCACTGCATAAGATCAGAGTTTATTTAGAATTATTTTTGTTATTCACTAAAATGACTTGTAACACCCATTAGATTATAACTAACCCCCACTAGAAAATGCTAGAACTTTAAAAATTTTAATTTTTTTTAGCAGAATCCCATCTGGATATTAACATAGAATCTTTTATCCAAGTACAGACACCTTGTTTTCATAACAACATAGCCAAGAACAGGATCCCTAGTGATATTACTTCCAGCAGCCCATGTAATCTCAAGATTTTTCAAAGATTAAAGCCACTCAAATATTTACTGAACGCCTACTGTGTATAAACCACCAAACCAGGAGCCGTTATACAAAAATGAATACCAAATCCCCTGCTCTCAAAGGGTGTCTTCCAAATGGCAATGTAAGGACTCATGTGGTCCTAGAAGATAATTACCCAGCCTTTCCTCCAGATCTCAGCAAGTCTAAACCTGACAGTAGTTGGAAGAAAGCCTAGTCATGCCAGGTTTTCTGGATTAGTCAAGGACCACTGTTTCAGATGCCTCCATATCCTTAGAAAGATAAGAAAGTAAGTAACCAAGTAATCTGGAATTCCCTACCCAGCTGATATGATTGGGTTGTAGTAGATTGCTTCTGTGGGGCAGCGAAGAGGAAATGGACACTCTTTTCCACAGCAAGCCTTCCTCATTTGTAAAAAGCAGGAATTAGACTAGAAAACAACAATAGCTAATGTAGTTAGTAGTGGCAGCTGCTAAGCCACCAAGATGGCCCCTGAAGGCTCTCTCAGTTCTCCATCCATCATGCAGCTCTCATGACCCATTTATAGTACCGTATCTTCCCCTATTATAGAGATGGCATTCCTTAAAAAGGTGATGCTTGGTCACTGGGTTAGCCTGATCTCATGTGAATGGTACTCGAAATAAATGCATCCTTCTTCATTCCTCTTTGCTCCTCGATCCCAAATACCCAAGATAGTATAAGCAACTTCTCATATTATTTAAATCAACCCAGAATACATCAACATAGGGCCCAATATATGAAACCTAAAAATGTGATTCTTCCCTTATACCTTAAGATCCTGGTACAAGAATAGTCTTGTTAATCTGAATAACTAATAAAATATTGCAAATATTACCCACAGACTGAATGGTAAATCTATTTCTTCCTTGCTTTTACATATAAATATCAGGGAGCTCACATGAGTGCTAAGGGATGAA
The DNA here is from genome assembly GCF_028583685.1 of Petaurus breviceps papuanus. Lineage (NCBI taxonomy): Eukaryota > Metazoa > Chordata > Mammalia > Diprotodontia > Petauridae > Petaurus > Petaurus breviceps. Next base: position 14,749,799 of record NW_027185771.1, read on the forward strand.
ATTAAAATTAGGGTCACAAAATAAAGAAATCTAGGAATTGGAAGAGATTTCAAAAGCTATCTAGTCTAACATCTCTAGTCTCTGATTAAAGAGCGGAGGAAGCCACTACCTCCTTGAACAGCTCTGATTGTCAAAGAGAGGCAGTGCTGTATAATGGTTAAAATGCAAAGCTTAGAGTCAAGAACTGTGTGGGTCACACAGACGTGTCTTGAGATCTGAACTCATGAGTCTGCTCTATGGACTATGGCACCACCTAGCAGCCCCAATGGAATCTAGACCCACCCAGCCCCCCAAAAAAATTCAGTGTGAGAGACCCTGCCAAATGCTAAAATCCAAATATATTATGTCACATTACAGCAGCCAGATATATATATACATATATATACACACACACATAGCTTTAAGTTTTGCAAAGTACTTTACATTTTTATTTCCTGTAAGCCCCATGAGGGAAAGCTTACAGATATTGTTATACCTGTTTTGCAGATAAGAAAGCTAAGGCTCAGAATGATTAAGTGACTTGCCCATGATCTCACAGTTTTTAAGGATGAGAGGTGAAATTTGAACTCAGGTCTCTCCTAATTCCAAGTCCAACACTCTTGCTACTATGCCATGCTGACTCTGTAATATTCCCCAGATCTGCCAGCCCAGCTGCCCTGTCAAAGAAGGAAATGAAGCTGCTCTGTCATGGTCTGTTCTGAATGAAGCCATGCTAGTATTCAGTGATAACTACTTCCCTTTCCAAGTGCTAACAAACCAGCCCTTGAATAGCATGTTCTTGAATTCTGCCAGGAAAATCTGGCCTATAGATTGTATCACCCTCTTCCTTTTTTTTTTTTTTTTTGGAAAATCAGAATAAAATTGGCCCTTCTCCAGTTTTGCAACATCTCTCATTCTATACAATCTTTCTAAGAATCACTGATGACTCAGAAATCACAGATCCAAAATGAGGGATGCATGGCTAGGCAGCAATCTGTCTGAAAACAAGCTTAGTGTGGTGTAGTGGACAGCAGGCTCTGTGTAAATCAGCAGCGTGATGTGAAGGCCAAGAAAGCTAATGTGGTCTTGGGCATAGCTTCTAGCAACAAGGAGGCGATAGTCCCTGGGTCAGACCCTTCTGGCATATTCTATTCAGCTCTGGGCCCCCAGTCTAAGAAGGGTATTCAGGGTACATGCAGGGGAGAACAGTCAGAATGGCAAAGGGCTTTAAAGGAACCCATGTCATGTAGATCAGTTGAGAAAACGGGAGATGTTTAGCCTACAAGAGAAAGGTTTGGAATGGGGGAACAAGTCTTTGAAAGACTGTCCCATGGAACAGATCCAGAAGACAGTGAAAAGAGAGAGACTTGTGGGTTCAAATCCTCCCCCTGAGACTTACTGCCTGAGTGGCCCAGTTTCCTCATCTGTAAAATGGCCTTTAAGGTTCCTTTTAGTTCTAGATTTAGCAAATTTAGGAAGGAGTCAGAAAACATGTCCTAACCATTAAGAGGAGGATGGGCTGCCTATTTTCTTAATTTACAACAACATTATTCCATCTCCCCACACAAGCATCCACAAAGTCTTGTTTTAAAATAAAATAGACCTTTCAAGATTCACATTCTATATGACGCATGAACCTCATATACCCAATTGCAATGATACCTATGGGTTCAAATTTGCTTACTAACATTAGGAGTCATTCTCTGTCTAGTTTATGAAATCATGGCCTCTTTCTGATTCTATTTATGCATTTGTACAAATGTATAAGCTTAAACCTGTACTGAGACTTTTAGGACACCCAATACAAACAGCTGAGTTGAAAGGGAGCCTAAAGGTCATCTATAACCATGATCCTAGAATTAAAATCGAAAGGGATAGTGGAGATCATCTGGTCCAAGACTTAGTTTTACAAAGGAGGAAACCGAGGCCGAGAATGGTCATATATTGTTGGAGCCAGAATTCAAACCTAGGCTTTCTGGAAGCAATGCTGTACTTTTTGTGGGAGAGGGAGGGGGGAGAGTAAAGGGGGAGGAAACACATCTAATTATGAAATTTCCTTTCAAGCTGTCTAATACCTTTGCTCATTCTGGTTTAGAAAAAGTCATAGCAGGGCGGCTAGGTGGCACAGTGAATAGAGTACCAGCCCTGGAGTCAGGAGGACCTGAGTTCAAATCCGACCTCAGACACTTAACATTTACTAGCCATGTGATCTTGGGCAAGTCACTTAACCCCAATTGCCCTACCTTCCCCCCTCCAAAAAGAAAAAAGAAAAGAAAAGAAAAAGCTATATAACCTGCAGAGGCAGGTGTGAGAACAGCTGCTAGGTTAATAGATTCCCCATTTCTGGCCCTGGATCCTTCCTCGAATTTTTTGGAACATCATGGCCAATATCACCACTATTACTGATGTCAGTGATCTCAAGCAATTAAAAGTATATTATTATAGTATAGAAATAACTCTATTTAAACATCTCCTTGTGCATTACAATGTGTTCACCACATAAACACACCACCAATCTGTTCATCTAAGAACTCTTTGTCGTTTTAAGATCCATTAAAAATTTAAAGAGGTGCCATGATATAGTGGAAAGAATAATGACTTTGGGGTGAAGAAATGAAATCAAATCCTGATTTTGCTTCTTATTTCCTGTGTGATTTTCAGCAAGTTATTTACATTTTCCAGACTTCAAATTCTTCCTCAATGAAACAAAGGAATTATATTAGGAGAACCTCTAAGATTCTTTCTCAATCCAGTGATCCTTGCTTAAGTGATAGGATATGTGTAAAGGTGCTTTAAAGCAAACCAGAAACCTAGCAGATGTCATTGCTAATCTGTTTATGCTGAAAATTGAGAGAATGCAAAATAAATGATTTAACGGTGACATTTCAACCAGGTTTTTAGGCCCACTAAAACCACAGAACTCACAATTGTCAGTCCCGAGAGCCTTCATCTCATCAGTCAGAATATTTTTAGCACATGGGACTTGATGGGGATTTTTTTTTTCCTCTTTGGAGTGGACCAATGAATGAACAGAAATTAAAAATAAGCCTCGATAAACCAAAGTCCATTAAGAAATGCTCGGGGAATTGATTAAATGCAGACTTTTAAAACTACATTTTTAAAAGCTTGCTGCTTTTCTGTGTGGCTTTTCAAACAGCTACTTAATAAACATTAAGGACAAAATTCATTTTTTTTATCTCCACAGCTCTCCCCCAGGCCATCTCTGCAGCACAGTATGGCCCCCTGTAATGAACAATGACTGACCTTGGAGGATTGCAGAGGCCCAAAGAACAGAGCGTTAGACCCCTTTTCTATGGTCTGGTTGCCCATCTTCTCTTTCAGAGGTGACGACTTTCATTAGCAAGTCCAGTACTGACAATCCTTCCCCGCCTTCCCCCTCACCCTCAACACACCAGCTTGGACCACTCATTGTCCTGGACACCATGTAGTAGGGCTTCAACGGGGCGTGACGACTGAGTTGCAATGGTTTTACACACTTCCCCATTTCCTTGCTGCTGTCTGTCCTTTCTGCATCGCTTGTCGTGGGCTCTGATCTGCCCATTTTACTGGCTTGTGGACAGACTGGTAGCCTCCTGGATACCAACTACCAATGAAAAGTGCCAAAGGGGCTCTCTGTGCTGGGTCCTGCGCTTTATCTTCACCACACCCATTTACTTGGCTCTCTGTACTGTGTCAATACCCAGTGCCATACTGGGGTTTCTTTTCTGGAACCCTCTCCAGCTATGTAGGCGACCGTACATCTATTCTAGGCTGAAAGACAAGAGCCACGCCAATGGCACTATCCTTCTCAATGAATGGAAGGCCACGGGCCCTGGGAAAAGTTTTTGTTTTGGCACTGCCAATGTCTGTCTCCTCCCTGAATGCATGGCAAGGGTGAACAATCTTTCCAACACACAAGACCGGGCCAAAGAAATTGGGCAGAGAATCCGAAATGGAGCCAGCAGGCCCCAGATCAAAATATACATAGACTCCCCAACAAACACCTCTATCAGTGCTGCAAGCTTCAGCAGTCTGGCTTCACCCCAGGGCAGCGATGGTCCCAACAAAGCCGTCAACGTGGGCATCAAGAGAACAACATCCATGGAGTACAAGGGCGACAACGGGGGTCCAAACAACAGCGAAGAGAACAGGAACCCCAAAAGTGGAGGTGACTTTCATGATGTCGAAGACAATGCCTGTATCATCCGGATTGGTGGAGAGGATGGTGGCCAGCTGTCTGATCCAGAAGCCGATGGCACTGGTGACTGCCAGATGGAAACACCTCCAGAGAATAAAGCAGAGAGCCAGAAGGGCCAAACACCCAACCACAAGGCGAAGGAAGGGGACGCTGGAAGCTTAGACAGCTACACAGCTTCTAGAGAGTCCCTGGTGAAGGTCCGGATTGGAGAGGGCACCACGGACCAAAGTTCTGTGAACAACAAGTTGCTCCACAAGACTTCTATGCTCAAGAAGACCTCTCTGCGAAAAAAGAAGCACACAGACGAGGTCTTTGACCACGAGATCTCTGCCTTCTTCCCTGCCAACTTGGACTTTCTGTGCTTACAGGAAGTATTTGACAAAAGAGCAGCAGGGAAATTGAAAGACCAGCTCCACCAATATTTTGAATACATTCTCTACGATGTCGGGATCTATGGCTGCTGCTGCCCCTGTAAGATCCTGAAGAGTTGCTGCCCCTGCGAGAGTCTGAGCAGCACCTGTCCCTGTAAGATCCTCAACAGCGGCCTCCTTTTTGCCAGCCGCTATCCAGTTATGGATGCTGTCTATCACTGTTACCCCAACGGAAAAGGGACTGATGCCTTTTCTTCAAAGGGAGCCTTGTTTGTTAAGGTAAGAACCTCTTCTCTCTGGGGCTTTGTCCTCTGCTAATATAACCCTGGGGAAGGAAGCTGTCCTGGTCCATCTGCATGGTTTAGCATGGTACTAACTAACCCACTGGTTGACTTAAAGCAAGTTATTTCTGCCCCTCTATAAAGGACTAACAGTCTCTAACATCACAAGGGTCTATGGCTGTGTTCTGTGGGATGCCTAGGATGTTACACAAAAGATACTCTGATTGGGAAATCTTTGGCTACCATGCCACTGCAAATCCTACGAGCAAGCTAGCTTTTGTGCATGCAGAACACTTCCACAGCTAGAGACTTAGTTTAAATGAGGATTGATATGAAGAGTTAATGCAGATTAAAGGTGGTAAATTTGATAGATTGGAATTTCAGAGGCCTTAAAAGTCCATTAAAATTTTCCCATTAATTTGGTCCTTAATTGATGTGTTTCATTAGGCTTGTACTTCCCCAAATGCTTTCTAAAACAGGCACACACATCATTATATGGCTGCTTTGGGGGAGGCTCTGCCTACTACAATGTGGCTTCATTTTAGCAGTAATTAATTGAAATTAATAATTGTTTCTTTTAATCTAAATGCAAGTGGGGGAGTTTTAGGTCATAATAATTTGGTCATTATATATTATCTTCTCACTCAACATGAGAAGTTTGTTTCCCTCCCTCCACCCCCCATCATTTTCCCAAAGTTAAATTCAAGTTTTCTCAAAGAAATATTTTTGCTCTCTATTGTATAGTCAGATTCTTTTATGTCAGGGTTAGAAGGGGTGATTTATTATTAATATTTAAGTTTTCATTATTAACAAAAAGTCTCTTTACAGTTACAAAGCACTTTGCTTATAGTTTCTCATTCAGTCCTCAAAATAACATAACAAATAGAGCAAATATTGCCATTTTACAGGTGAGGAAACTGAGGCTGACGGGTAAAATGGCCTGCCCATTGTCACAATGAGCGGTAAATAGCCAGGATTATAACCCAGGTTATCTGATTCCAAATCTACCGGCTTCTCCTCTGTTACTGATTCCTTGCTATTATAATAACAACAGTAATCATTGTCATTCATAGAGTGATTTATATCTAATCGCCCTTTGTGTACATTTTCCCTTGATCTTCACAACAACCTTTAGAAATAGGTACTCAGGAATCCTATTTTCTCACTTCACAATGAGAAACATGAGGCTTAGGCATTGATCAGGACCCTGCAGCTAATAAATGTTTGAGTCTGGATTTGAGCCTGGATGTCTCCTGACACTGGGACTCTCACATTTCCCATCACATCACCTTGTGTGCTTTGGCTCACCTTCCCCACAAGGACTCTGCTAGCTTTGACTCACTCCTCACATCTATGTAAAGCAGGAAAGGGACAGATACCAATCTTTGCATCAAAATGATGAGCAAATAAGACCCAGAGAGAAGGACCCTGGACAGAGCACTGGACTAGGAGTCAAAGGACTTGGGCGGCAGGCCTAGCTCTTCAGCTAACTAGATGTGTGACCTTAGATGGGTTATTGACCTCTCTGTATCTCTGTTTCAACATCTGTATATTTAACAGAGGTTAGCTTCCCTGGAAGCAGGTTAAGATGCCTGAAGGCAGGGACTGTCATCTATGGGTAGTAGTGAGTGGCAGCATGGCAGATTGGCTAGAAGGCTGGCCTTGGAGTCAGGAAGATTTGGGTTCGAATCTTGACTGAATGACCATAGGCTGGTCAGATAGGCTCTTAGTGTCCCAAGCAACTCTTTAAGACTATAATTTTTAGATGAATTGCCCATCTGCCTCAGAAATCATGGGGCCAGACCAAACAATCTACCACAGAGTTTAGCACAGGGCTGCACTCAGTAAATGTTTATTGAATAAATGAATAGAATATCACTTCTAGCTTGGGTTAATGACAGAGCTGATGCTAATGAAGCTTTCATTTTCTCAGTCCATTGCTGTGACCATCATAGATTAGCATTTTAGCTGTCCTTAAGGTTTTTTGTTACAAATTGTCACTAGGAGAACATGGTACATTTATGTGTGTTTCCTGCCTTGATCAAAGAGTTAGTGGAGGCCCTTCCTGAATACACACACACACACACACACACACACTCCTCAGATACCTAACCCTAATAGCAGTGGCCTTCCCACCTCCCTTCATCACACTCACCAATTTGCTGAAATGTTTCATCCATCTTTCCATTAAAGCCTAGGATTCAGCACTATATGGCCCCTACTGATTCGTAGAGGGACTGGGTGCCTCAGGGCCCCCTTGGTTATTAGCCCAATAACTATGCAGAAACTCTGGACACATGACAACATGGACAGGGCAATAAGGGGGAAATGGGGGCTCTTCTTTGGGAGAGCTTAAAATGCCTCTGAATTTGTGTATTCTCTGTTATGAGGTCCTGAGCTTTTCACACAGAGTGTAATGTGGTGAAACCAAATTAATTCCTGTTATAACAAGATCTACTCCATCTATTTTTGCCCACCATTTGTCAGCATTTAACAGATTATATTTTGGTCGTGGCTGCCAGAATTACTTTCCCATAAAAGCAGCGTTTCTTATGTAAGGCTTAGAATGGATAGTGCCCCATTAACTTGCATTCCATTTAAAAAGGAGCTTTCAGGGACTGGAAGGTGCAGCGATCAAAGAGTTTGTCACTTCACCTCAGCATCACCAGGTCAGAGCACAGTTCATGTCAGTAATAATCTGAAAAGCATTTTGTCCTTTTCCCACCTGGAACTAATCCCACAAATCTTTGGTATTTATTTTGGTAACTTATTGAGCAATTGTCTGTGGTTCCTAGTGCCTTAGGCTTTTACCCTGACCTGCCATACTGATTCAACAAGCATTAATTAAATGCCTACTATGTGCCAAACCCTGTAATAGGTGTCAGAAATACAAAGACAAAAGCAACTATCCTTATCCTCCGAGAACCTACAATTTAATTAAGAAGAAGCAACAGTTCCATATCCTGAGAACTTCTTTTCACAGCTAACTCCCCTAGAAAATTTAAAATGATTATTCAGAAACATTAAACTGTCACCTGACTGTTTTAAGCATTTCATGTTATATAAATTTTACTTATATTAAGTTTTGTTATACATACATACATACATAGAGACAGAGAGGAGAGAGAGAAGCAAAGACAGAGATAGAGAGAAGACAGAGATGTAGATAGGGTGTTTTACTTACACTAAGAACCAGAAATTCTTGGCTACTACTACCAAGATCAGGGAGCAGGATTTGTAAGAAACTTTGAAAACAATACATTTAATTTCCCTTTTGAGGCAGACCCTGCAGGACTCAGGTGACACTGAGTTCTAACTCAAACTTCCTTATGCATTTGGAAACCATGTCCTTACACAAACAAAACATCAAAAAAATACCTTTCTGATATCTTACCTTAAAAAGTGTTTAGACCCAGAGAAGGTAGGTATGGGTCTTCCTTAAACATTCCATGTGAATTCTTCATCTATCCTGTTACCAATGATCAGAAGGTTAGCCAAGAGAGAACATTATGATATAGAAGGTTCTGTATTGATCTGAATACTTTCCAGCCCTAAATAGGTTCAGGTTGGCATTGGTTCCAAATCTGGGCGCTAAGAGGGGAAACAATGCTTCCTAGCACCAATTATATATACAGGTCTGGATCCCTGGGAATCCTCCCTTTTGGTACCAAACTGCTCTATGTTTCCATTTTCACAGAATCCCAGAGTTGGAAAGGATTTCCAAATTTATTTTGTCCAACTTCCATCTGAACAGGAAACTTTTCTAGGAGCCAAGTGCTCATTCAGCCTGTACTTGAAGACCTCCAGTGATGGGGAACTCACAATCCTTTTCCACAGCCCATTCTTGGACAATTCCAACCATGAGGCTTCTTTATTTGGCATTAGAATCTGCCTCTCAGCAATCCCCCTCCCTTCTTTGACTCTTTCCTGCATCATTCTTGGTTCTGTTCTCTCGGACCAAGCAGAAAATGCCTAATCATTCTTCCACGGCTGTCCTTCAAATACTTGAAGAGAGTAGTCACATCCCTAATGTATAACCTCACCACCACCACCAGTTTGCCCAGCTGAGCGTCCCAGACATGGTCTGACCAAGGCAAAATACAGGACTACTCCCTCCCTTATTTCTGGATAATTTCCCTCCTTAAATGCAGCCTAAGTTCACAATAGCTCTTCTGGTTGCTACGATACATGATTGATTCATCCTGACCTTGCAAGTCCAGTGAAATTCTAGCCATAGTCCCACCATCTTGTATTTGTGCCGTTGTGTAGGAAGTAGGACTTTTCATTCGTTTCTATTACATTTCTTCATTTTAGATCAGCCCCATATTCTAGACTGGTAGAGTCATTTTGCATCCTGTTATCCAATATCTCAGGCATCAATCCAGACTTTGTGTCATCTACTAATTTAACGAGGGTCCACACTAGGGTAAAGGCAATGGGAACAGAATGAAGGAGATGTAAGATACATTTGAAGGGGAAAACTGACAGGATTTGATCATTGCTTAGATATGACATAGTCATGAGGAGAAACACCTGCCTTCAGGGAAAAAATGATAAGTTCTTTGATGGACATGATACATCTAAAGTACCCTGAGTTTACCAGGTAGAAATGTCCTTGAGGCAGTTAGAGATTTGAGTCTAGAAATCAGAAGAGAAATCAGGTTTGGAGATTGTGATTGGGGAGTCATTTACATAGATGTGGTAGTTGAGGCCATCAAAGTAAATGAAGTTGCCAAGGGAGAAGAAAGGAGAGTCAATCCATCAATCAACAAGCATTTATTAAGAGCTTATGACATGCCAGGCACTATGCTAAGCCTCGGGGATTCAAAGAAAAAGTACAAATGCCCCCTGTCCTCATGAAGCATACATTCTGATGGAATAGTCAACTTGTACATAGATAGGTGCATACAAGATATATGCAGAGTAGATGGAAGATAATGTCAAAGGCAAAGACTCTAGCACTGGGGGGATGGAAAAGGGCTCCTACAGAAGGTGGCATTTGGGCTGAGTCTCAAAGGAAGCCAGTTATCCTAAGAGATGAATATGAGGAGAGAAAGGATGATAAGCATAGGGGACAGCCCATACAAAGGCACAGGGATGGGAGATGGAACATGATGGGTGAAGACCAACAAGGTAGACCAATGTGGTTGGACCACAGCGTGTGGGGCAAAGTAATATGTAAGAGGACTGGAAAGACAGGAAAGGGCTAGGTTGTGAAGAACCTTAAATGTCAAATATTAGAGTTTACATCTGACCCCAGAGGCAAAAAGGAACAGGGAAGTTTACTGGGGGGCAGGGTAGGAGGAAGATGCAAACAAAAGTTGCCCTTGGTTGTAAAATCGAATGTTTCTCTCTCTCCTCTTCCTTTCTCATCTCCTTTTTCTGATAAGCAGGCTTCAGACACCTTCTAGTTCTATACTGCCTTTTTGCCAGGGTCTTATGACATTACCCTTGTCCCTCTAGGTCCCACCATGGTCACTAGTCCCCTGGAAGAAGAAGGTTCTTTCCTATTTAGCCCCCAGAATCCAGCCAAGGACATCAGGCTATCCTGCTTTGACCTTACCGATTAAAGTTTCTATGGCTAAGTCCTATCCTGTCCCTTCTGTCCTATTCAGGTTGTTTAAAGTATATTCACAGACCGATTGTTAAGACTGACTGGTTCTACCCTACCCCCAAGCAAGGATCCTTCACCTAGTATACTCGGCTTTGTCTCTCCAGTGATCATGTGGCCTCAAACATGGGTCACTGTGGTCTTTCCCTGAAATTTGTCATCAAATGAAAACTCCCCCTCTCATCCTGTTTCAAAGCCCAGGCTCCCTTCTGGAACTCCCAGCTCTCAGCACATTTGCAGAGCAGAGATGTCTGACATGCATACATACCCTGAGCCCAATAAATGGTCCAGCCCCTCCCAGCTTATACTACCGTGTTTCCCCAATAATAAAACCTATCCCGAAAATAAGCCCTCCCCTTACTGTGTAAGATTCCTCTAAAATAAGCCCTCCCCCGAAAATAAGCCCTATTGAGATTGCTACTGTAGTGAAGGTGATCCCCTGCGCTACATGCTACATTACAGTACCCTCTGTATGCACCGTCCCCCCCCCCGTGAAACGCACGCCGCACTCCGAGCTGCATCCAATCAGAGCTGCAGCAGTGAGCGCGTCATCCTGTTCTTCCCCAGTGATTTGCTTATTGAATAAAGGTACATTTTTTTGTTCACATTTACCTGTTATTAAAATTGCTGTCAATGTTCATTAAAATAAGCCCTCCCCTGAAAATAAGCCCTCTGGTGTTTTTCTGTCCAAAAAATATATAATAAGACAGTGTCTTATTATTGGGGAAACACGGTATTAGTGCCATTTATTTCCCTGGGGTTCTTTCTGATGATTCATTCATCAATTGAATACCCCCAAAAGAGTGGTCTTCATTTTCCATAATCCCAATCTTTCCAAGGAAAGGGAAAGGGGAAGGGAATAAGCATTTATTAAGCACATACTGTATGCTAGGCACTCTGCTAAGTGCTTTACAGATATTATCTCACTTGATCTTCACAACCCTATGAGATAGGTGCTGTTATGATCCCCATTTTACAGTTGAGGAGACTGAGGTTAAGTGACTTGCCTAAGGTCACACAGCTAGTAAGTGTCTGAGGCCTGATTTGAACTCAGGTCTTCATGAGTCCAGATCTACCACTCTATCCACTATGCCACCTAGCTGCCTCAAAAGAATGGCAGAGGCAGAGGTGATATCTTGTATAAGCTTAGCCTTTCTTCCAGCTGCTAGTAGAATATTATACACACAGTAGGCACTTAATAAATGTTTGTTAACAAATCCAATTAAAGTTCAAAATATGAAATATGCTCTCAACGTACAGTAGGAATGAGTTCCCAAAAGGGATTTGATCCCACCACCCTAGCCTTCAATCCCATTCAAAGTGTCCTCACCCTTGCTGTGAAGTTGGACTTACCGCACACTCAGAGCTAGATGGACATGAAGAGTCCCCACCACCTCTCCTCATTAGTGCCCTCTGTGGCCTTGAGAGCATCTCACTTTGGTCCTTGGTGCTGTGATCTGCTCTGCCAAGGAATGGTTTACCACTGAGGACACATAAATGAGGTACTGCTCTATTTGAATTTTCACTCGAATTGGACTTTTCTGCAGAAAATCTAATAGAAAAATAATCCTGTAGGGGAAGACAGCCAGTGTTCATTGCCTCTCTTTCAACCCAACTGAGAGACATAGAGTCACTTGTAGCTACCGTGTGTGTGTCACATGGCCTGGTAGGACAGATGCTGGAGTGTGTAAGTTAAAGGACTGGCCCTCTGAAGACACTATGGACCCCTAGCAGGAAAAATGTGCTATGTCATTACCCCTCATCTGTGCTATCTCTGAGCACCTCTAAAACATTGCCCTCTTCCAGGGATTCCTCTTAACGGGAAACATCAGTCACTTCCCACAGGCTGTCTTACATGCAGGGACACCTACTTGTACACATCAGTGGGTCTGTGAGCTCATCAGTGTGGGCACTCCTCTCAGCAGGGGTATACCACACCCTACCCATTCCCTCCTATGTGAGTGCTGTCCATGGTCTTCCACAAATCATCCACAGGAGAGCTACCCAGAGGTTTAAAAAAAAAAAATCTACTTCAGCAATAACCTTCAGAATATGAGGCTGTCCAATGGTAATCCCATTCACTGCCCTGTCTGATACTGGATTTCCATTGAAATGTGTAGCTCTATCTAGTTAACTATTAGAAGTTCTGTATAAGACTGGGCTGTGGAGCCCAGATGAGTTTTAAGACAGATGCTACATTGTTGGCTGCTTGGGACCAGTTCAGAATCCCATGACTTAGAACATTCCAGAATTAGGGTCATTTTGGGACCCTGAAGCTCTATCATTGCGAGGCAAAGCACTTGTTAAATTGTCAGTGAGAAATCATGCCATACATGTGGTTTATGAAGGGCACCTGAAATTGTGGTTTAGTTCAAGCTAATCTGCCACCAAAAGTCCAACTCGCAGCAAACATGGTGCCGACCAGATACTCTAATTGTCAGTGTCACCAGCTTAAAAGCAGTAATTTAGGGCTTCGATTTAATGTTACAGACATTGGCTTGCACCAATTATATGCAAGGCACTGTGGAGACAAAGGCAATGTAAGGTGGGGTCTGCACTAAAGGACCTTACAATCTAACAGGAAATTTGATGGACAGCGTGATGTGAGAGATGCCAAAGAAATGAGGCCAAGAGCAAAATATCCATGCCAGGCATACACGACCACCTGAACAAAGGCACCAAGATAAAAGGGGGCAGATCAGGAACGAGGGCCATTAAGTGACTCAAGTCCCATCCCTAAATCCACTAAAATCCTACAGTTTCATGACCACAAGAACAACAATAACTAGAGATTTCCACAAGAATTCTTAGAAACAGAGGATTTTAAGTTAAAGTATTTAAGTTACATTACTGAAAGAAAGAAAAGTGAATGGGAGGTAGGAAAGGGAAGGCCACTAGAGTAAACAGTTATAATTTGACTGTGAAGAAGAGGAAAGATACAGGGTAATAGCTTTAGGAGGCATGGTAAGGTCTGCTACAGGATTAGTAAGAAAGGAAAAGATCTGAGAATCTTTGTAGGCAGCAGGGAAGGCATCAATGGAAAGAGCATTTAGAAAGTACTGGGAGAAAGCAATGATTAAAGGCCCAAGCCCCTAAAGCAGGTAGGGTTGTGACTGGCAGGAAACTCCCAAATTGAGTCAAATGAGGAAAGAAGAGAAGATGATGGAGGTGTTGAACTAGGAAGAAAAGGAAACATAAACAACAGTTTTTTTAACATTCTAAGCTTATCCTGTGATGTTGTATGTTATATTAAACTGTGTTTATCTCCATCAGTCTATAAGATTCAAGAGCGAAAATGATGTCTCGTTTAAGCTTTCAATCTCCCCCCATACCCAGCACAAGTCTCTGCATATTGAGGGTTAATAAATGTGTGTTAAATGAAAAAGAAATAGATTTTGTAGCTGTATTTTGGTTAAAAGTTTGCTCTAAACTGACTCAATTTGATCATTTCTAATGGGACTCATAATTATGATGATTAGTTTTTATTTAATTATGTTTTAGATCCATGATGGAAAATATGTTCTCCTTTGTAATAAATATAAAGATATTGAAATTCATTTTCATTACCCAGTGCTTTTCCCATTATACTTGATGCAAAGGCAGAGAATGATTTTTCCACTGAGGAAGGGTCCTTGAGCCATTGAAAAAATCCATAAATAGCCACATTAAGTTAAAAAAAATCATTCCATTTCATATTTTGATGTTTTTTGAGGGTGGAGACAGTTTAAGAGAGAGATGGAAATATAAAAATATTTGGTTCATTTAATTTTTATATGCAAAACAATGAACATGAGCCTTTCAATTAACAGAAAGATCACTTATATAATATGTAATATAATGATAGCCAATTAACAGAAAGAGATGGAGGTGAGAGGTAGAAAAAAAACAAAAGGAAGGAAAAGACCTTCAGAAAGAGAGGGAAAGCAATACCAAGAACTAAATACTAAAGAAACTTTGGTGAAGCAATACCTCCATCTAGCGGCCTTTCAGATCCTACTGCAAAGGATTTTTTTAAAAACCGCTGTTGTCACAACTATAGACAAAAACATATGATATTCCCATGGCCCATGGAATTGAGCTGAAGGTCAGTTCTGGCCTTCAAACCAGATTTTCTACGCTCCTGATATGGGTGGTAAACTTCATGCTAGTTAATGCATATTCCCCACGCCAATTCCTAATGCCTGTCCCTCGTGTGTGTCTGCATTAAAGAAAGATAAGGAGTAAGGGCCCACAATGGATGACTGCAAATGAAAGCAAAACCATGTTGGGATGGAAAAAAAAAAGCTGGCGTTCAGCATAGTTTCAGCAGCATTCTTTTGCAGCTGGAAGGAAATTAGGAAGATTAGCAAAACAATCTTAAGCAAATCACTTACAATTTGGCTACCGTGCAGGATGGCCAATTATCAGCTATACTGTGGATGGAAAATTTCTTGGAATATTTGCAAACTGAATCCCAAATAAACTGATCCAAATTCTGTCTTAACTAAAATGCAGTCTCTCTAACCATGATGACAACTGGTCATCAAGACAACAAGCATTTATTAAGTGCCTACTACATGCAAAGCACTGGGCTAGGCACAGAAGACACAAAGAAAGGCAAAAACCAGTCCCTATCCCTAAAGTCGCTCACTGTGTCATGGAGGAGACGACCTGAAAACAACTCTGTGCAAACAAGATAGAATCAGGGTAAATGGGGGGGGGGGGGGGGGAGTTAAACTCAAAAGAAAAGCCACTACATCCCGGAAGGCCAAGAAAGACAGAAAGTGGGATTTTCTCTGAGACCTGAAGGAAATCAGGCAAGTCGGGAGGTAGGATGAGGAGGGAGAACATCCCAGGCATGAGGGATAAGCAGTGAAAATGCCTTGAGTCGGAAGATGGATTGTCTTGTGCAAGAAGCATTTAGGAAGCCAACATGGCTGAAGTGTAGAGTCTATGGAGGGGAATGAAAGTATAAGAACACCAGGTGAGGGGTTATGAAGGGCTGTAAGGGCCAGGCTCATTCAAAGTGACTTATACTACTGCCATTTCTCTGCCTGGATCTTTTCTTAAGCATGAGTGGGTATCATTTTCTCCTTCACTCAAAACCCCTTAGGTCTCTTCATCAGGGAGAATTTCTTTTGGGAGGAAAACTCCACCAAGGAGAAATCGGTGAGAGTCTGAGGGAGAAGGTGCCAAGACTTAGGAGGAGTAGAGGGCAGGAGGGAGGGCCTGGAGACGACCAAAAAAGTGACCCTGAGTTGCATTAGGAAAGGCAGAGCATTCAGGCCTCAGGAGTTCATTCCTCTGTCTTCTGCCTCCAGACCACACCTGGGACACTGTGCTTGATTCTGGGTCTCACATTTTAGGGAGGCTATCCAGAGGGAAGGTAAGCCAGGTTGGTGAGGGCCTCACGAGCATGCCAAATGAGGATCAATTAAAGAAAATAGGGGCCTGTAGCCTGGAGAAAAATGGACTCAGCAGGTACGTGGCGGCTCTCTCCAAAGGCAGCGCCTTCCATTTTGTTCACAGCACTAATTGTTAGGAAGTTTACCCTGACGTGTAACCTCCACCTACATTTCTCAGTTTTACCCTCTGCAGTCAGGCGGAACAAGTATTGTCCTTCCTTCCACATGACAGATTTTTAAGCACTTAAAGCTAGCTATCATGTCTCCCTCTGGTGCTAGCACAGTGCCTGGCATACAGTGGGCATTCTGAGATTCCATGCTTCTGAATTGCCTCCAAGAGCTTCTCCTGGCACACCACGACCATTTAAATTATCTGTGTGGCCCCATTTCTTGATGTCTTCATTTCCCAAGACTTCTAACAATAATACAGTAAAGTACATAATGTTGATTGCTTATGACTATAAAATTCCATTAAAAAGCATCACAGTGTTCTACAGATTTTCAGGTGATATCATACTTCACCTTGTACATAAAGATGGGTGGGGCATTCACACAATAACTAGAAAACTCATGACACACGTGACATCCTTGATGCCAGGCATCAGGGCTGTGAGTGTTTTCCTCAAACTCCATTTGAGATAGAGCAAAGATGACAGTTTGGATGGAAAGGAGAAGGAGTTTTAGTGTACCACAAGGTCACTATGAGTCATTGGGTATAACGTGGTACCCCAAAACCCAAAGGCTATCTCTGGCTTCCTCAGACAGAGCATGATGCCCAGATCAGAGGGTCTGCCCATTCTCTCCTTTGGTCAGACCATATCTGCAGTATCGTGTGTATTTTGTTCTGGGTACCATATTTTAGGGAGGAAATCAATAAATGAAGGGCATCCAAAGCAACCATGATGGTAAGGAGAGTAGAAGTTATGCCATGTTCACTGAAGAAATGGGAGGTGGGAGGAAATCTTAGTCTAAGAAAGAGAAAACTTGTTAGGGACCATGACGGCTGCCTTCAAATATCTGAAGTACTGTAATGTAGGGAAAGGCTTATTTTGTTTGGTCTCAGAAGAAAGAATCAGGATTAATGGAGAGAAAATACAGGGAGGCAGATTTAGGTTCAGATTGGAGGAAAAACTTTCTAATTAACAGAGTTGTCCAAAAGTAGAATCACCAGTCTCAGGAAGTAGTGAGTTCCTCACCATTTAAGGTTTGCAATTATAGGTTAGATGACAATTTGTCAGAAAGATAGAGACAATTCATGCATCATTGTATCAGTGGACCTCCAATCCCACTTCCATCTCTACAATGCATATTTTCAGATATTTTTAACCTACCCTGGCCTTTAGGACCTATTAATGAGGTGTTTTCCATTTTGTGCAGTGGATATTGGGGGCCAGGGAGAAATAATTGTTACTATTGATTCTTTACTTTTCCCCCAACACACAAGCAAACCTAGTTAGAGGAATCTCTCATGGTTTCTGCTGATTTGTCATTTTAACAATTCTATGCTGAAAATCTATGACCCAGGAAATATCTGGCAATTCACTGTTCCTACCATCTAATTAATTATGTCCACTTCTCTTTCCTTTCTTCTCAGGTACAAGTGGGAAGTACACCTCAGGACCAAAGAATCGTGGGATATATTTCCTGCACCCACTTGCAAGCTGAAGGAGGTATGGAATTACTTACCCCTTAATTCTCAGATTTGTAATGCAGGCAACACTTTATTGGAGAGAGAGAGGGAGGGGGGAGAAGGAAAGTGAGAGAGAGAGAGAGAGAGAAAGAGAGAGAGAGAGAGGAGAAAGAAAGAGAGAGGAGAAGGAAAGCAAGAGAGAGGAGAAGGAAAGCAAGAGAGAGGAGAAGGAGAGAGAGAGGAAAAGGAGAGAGAGGAGAAGGAGAGAGAGAGAGGAGAGAGAGAGAGGAAAAGAGAGAGAGGAAAAGGAAAGAGAGAGAGGAGAAGGAAAGCGAGAGAGAGCAGAAGGAGAGAGAGAGAGAGAGAGAGAGAGAGAGAGAGAGAGACAGAGAGAGAGAGAGAGAGACAGAGAGAGAGACAGAGAGAGAGAGAGAGAGAGAGGACTACCCCCACCTATTTGCATCAGGGCACAGGGAACAAGAGTGAAATAATTCATGTACTCACAGATACAAAAATAGCATTGAAAAATACCCTCCCACCTTGTTGGAAGCAAGACAATTGTACCTTGTCATGTAATCAAGCATTTACATACACCACCCTCCCTCTTCCCAGCCCCCAGCTAATCAGAACATGGGCAAAGTAGAAGGCTGAATAGTGTCTCAAACTGCAAAGAACATGGTTATCAGAGTAACTCCTTAGAACAAGGCAGACACGGAAGCTTTCACTTCCCACGCACGTCTGCCCATTGTTCCAGGAGAGACAGCTGTCACGATTCAGAGGTTACCCAGCAAATGTTGCTCTTCCTTGGAGAAAGCAGAATTTGATGCGATTCTATGATACAGGCATGGTGGCACATGGTATACAGTCATGGTCACACTTGTTGTTTTGTCCAGTCAAAAGTCTATGGGGCAGAGGGATAGAGCTGAAAGGGTCCACCAGAGAATTCATGTTTCCAGTACTAGGGCAGGAACCACGAAACTTGTCTTCTATACAAAGCTCTGTCACTGTTCTCAGTAGACAGCTTCACTTTCTCCTTGGCTTTCATTTCCCCTACAAGAAGCCATGAAATGTTCCTTGCTTAAAGAATATTCTTAAGTGGCACTGAACACAACAGTGACCAGGGAGGAGAGTGACTTTACTTGGACTTCAAAGGGAAGTGTGACTCTCTTCACCCCAGAGTTTACAGAGATGGCAGATGGTATCTAGCAAACTTCTTGATTCACAGATTAGAGCAGGAAGGGATGTTAGAGGTCATCCAATCTAAACTCTTCATTTTGCAGATGAAGTTCAAGGAGAATTTGGTAATTCACTTAAGGTCACATGCATAGCAAAGGCAGAGCCAGGATTTGAACCCAGGCTCTCTGATCCCTGCCTCTCATAGGATTTACCTCTTCTTTCCCAGCCCAAAAGAGAATAGGAGTACTCATTTTTTCTAAGGCTTCCTCCTTCCCACTAATCAATCCCTTCACAAAAATTTAGACTCTTTTAGATGGATGGGACCTCGGGAATCACCCAGGCTAGCCTTGCTCCAGATGTGATCTGACCATGGTTGAGGACAAGAATGCTATAAGCACCCTCATTTTGGACACCCTATTTCTAGTAAAGTAACCTAAGATCCAGGTAGTTTTTCTGGCTGCCCTCTTATTGTCCATTAATAAATCCCCCAAGTCTTCTTCATATGAACTGTTTTCTAGTCTCTCCCTCATTCTTTTGGTTGTGGAGTTGACTGATTCAAGTAAAAGACTTCATGTTTATAAACATTAAATTTCATCCAATTCATTTTAGCCCAACATTCCAGCCTGTAAAAATCTTCCAGAATACAGATTCTGTCTTCCAACATAAAGAAATTATCATTTCATTAGCCTGGTCAATTCCTAGTATGGTCATTTCTTCCACCATCACAGATAACAAACCATCAGTGACTTAAGAGATAAATCCTAAGGAGTTGCCTGAATTGCAGGAGGTTAAGTGATTTGCCCAGGATCACCCAGCTACAAAGTATCAGACCCAGTATTTGAACCCAGTTCTTTCCTGATTCCATTCCAGCCCTCTGTCCACTACACAATGGTGTCTCTGGTTTCTTATCATCCACAATCTTGGTAGCCATAACGTATCTTCATCTGTCATTGACTAAAGTGGTGTGCAGAATGAGGCCCCAAATACCCATGTCTCTTCCCCACAGATCCCTTCCTAAGGATGAGCCCTGCAGCCACAAGTGGGCTTCCTGAATGAAGGTGGCTGCCAGTGGTGAGGAAGTCCTTGGTGCCACCTATGCAATTCAACAGCCCCTGTGTCTGGAGAGGAAACACGAATAGGAAAGTGACAGGGTTTTCTAGAGCATGGAGAGAAGCCCTTGCTGACAGACACAAGATTGAGAAAGTGTCTAAATCTGTCTCAGAGAGTATAACAGAATTTATATTTTTTTGAATCTCAGTTACCCCAAATCTCATAAAGTCCATATGTATTTCACTTCTTCCATCAATTCATATTGTTACAGCTGGAAGAAATCTAAAAGATCTTGTAATTCAAGGATTCTTAATGATTTGTTATAGACTCCTTTGGCAGCCCTGGTGAACCCTATGGACCCCTTCTCAGAATATTGCTTTGTTCTCTACATTCATAATTGAAGAAAATGATAAAATTCAGTTATGTGTTAGCAATAATAAAGATGTAACTTTCCGGGGGCAGCTAGGTGGCGCAGTGAATAGAGCAGCAGCCCTGGAATCAGGAGGACCTGAGTTCAAATCCAGCCTCAGACACTTATCACAAAAACTAGACATGTGACTTTGGGCAAGTCACTTAACCCCAATTGCCCTACCTTTCCTCCTCCAAAAAGCAAACAAACAAACAAACAAAAAAAGATGTAATTTTCCTATCCATCTTTACAGACCCCCTGAAATCTCTCTATAGGGGTCTTCAGACCTTCAGTTAAGGATACTTGGTTTAATCCAATGCCCTCACTTTACAGATCAGGACATCGGGGCCCAGAATTAAAAAGTCCAATTGTTGTCATTTCTCACAACAACCCTGTCAAACGGTGCAAGAATTATTATCCCTACTTTACAAAGATGAGGAAACTGACTCCAGAGAAGTTAAATGATTTGCCCAAGTCCACAAAGCTAGCTAATGGCACATTTGTGCATGAAGCTAGGAAGGTGGCTGAATATATTAGGAGACAGACTCAGCATCCCAAAAGAATCATGGCTTCTGATTCTAAATCTAGCATTCAGTTCATTGTACCACACTGCCTACCCTTGGCAGTCATAAAACTGTCACCTGCATTCTTCCCTTAAATTTTGCCATTTAAAATTTAAATCCTTAGGACAGTTTAAATGTGCCCAGAATTAGTCAAAAAATCCAAAACATCAGTTATGTCTATGTAACAACTATATAAACAGTTATAAATATAAATTTCACAAACCTTTGCCCTATAAAGAAAAATCCCCATTATACAGGAAAACAGCAGAGGACCTAAGATGGAAATCATCCTCTGCTACTTATGACCTGAATTTCTATTTCCTCCCCTCTAAAATGAAGAGTGTTAGACTGGATGGTCTCCACAGGTCCTTCCATTCTAAGTCTTTTGACCCTGATGAGAATCAGGGACCTGTAACAAAGGCCACCATGATGGATAATGGGTTGGAGTGGTCTTGCTCTTTGGAGCTTGCTCAGAGTGAGCCTGCTAGAAGAACCAGCATCTGGAGTTGGTCCAAATTCTTGGCCTGGTTTCTGGCTGCCAATTGTAGCATAAATTGTTAGCAAGCTTATGCTCTGTATAAAAATATTGTTTGCTCTGTTTAAAAATATTTCCACTACTTCGGCTACTACTCTATCCAGAGCCAGATATGTGCTGGGCTTTGTTTGGGGAAATTATATACTCTCAAAGACAACTTTCAGTTCAATGTGTAGGTGAGTTAAATAAACTACAACCAAGTCCCAACAGTAAAGCATGGGGACGAGTGTTAGGTTGACATGGTGTTGGCTTGGGCTGTTTGGGAAGATGCTAGGTTGTCATTTTTTTCCAGTGGATTTAGTCCTCCAAATCATTACTCACTCTGAAGTACTTGTGGCTACTTGGGGCCTCGGGCAGTGAAGTCATTAATTTACTGTCAAAAACAAGGTTTTGAGCAGCTTCTAAACCATCTGTAATTTTGCAAACGAGAATCTCACTTGTTTTGGGCAAGACACAGATTCACTTTCAAAATTTCCAAGTAGTCATCCTGGGATCTGGTGGGAGGGGTGGCAGCATCTAAACCCTCCCAGGAGGCACAAGGAGATTGCCCAGCACTGCTACCAATGGTCTTGGTGACAGAGCTGCCCTCCTCGAGGTAGGATTATTGTCATTTTATAAAGCCGTGAGCCATTCACAAAGCATACTTAGAGTCATCTTGTCCAAGGCAATGAAGGTCTATTTTTAGACCTGCTTTTAACACTTAGAAAGATAACCTCAAGTGTTGCTGTTGATGCATGAGCAAAAAAATGCCATGCAAGACAAAATCAGAAATTGCCCACAGTATCCCAAGGTATCATTTCCCTTCCGTTGTATATTGTATTTAGTCCTAGCATGGTAGCGATCCTCCTCCCCAACCTGGAGAAACAACACTGTTAATACTCACAGAAGTATCACATTTTGGTTTCATTTCATAAACTAGGAAGTTTATCTAGGGGCTAGAACGCAAGCCCTCGGTTTACGCGGACTGGATCCAATATTGGCAGCATCTCACCAATTATTCTTTCTAGCTCAGACCCAAACCCAGAGTTTCCTGGAAATATCAGAATGTAACTCATGTCTAGGTCCCTACAAAAAAAGACAAAAGGATCTTCAGTTTCCATGCTTATGCTCAGGCTAACAATGCATCAGCGATGGGACAGGCTCTATCTAACCTAACAAAAAAGAACACAAAACACAAAGGTCTCATGCTTTATACTTAACTTTTCAAGACAGCCTTCTTTCCCTCGCAGGTAAACTCTGACTTTTCCTAAGGACCTATAATGTCCTTTATGTTCATAGGACTATGAGTAGCCTCCAAAAAGGGGAGAGGTAGCAGGAATCTCTGCTCTTCTGATGAACCTCATCTCCCCCAGAGGATTTAGACAGCCCTCCAGACTTATAGAACTACCTGGAGGCTGAAAACCTCACCACGAGGGGAAATACCCAGGCAATGACTAGAAAATCAACCCTTTTCCACTGGACCTTCACAAGCCACAGAACTCACAGAATTAAAAGAAGCCAAAGTTCATATTTAGGTCTCCATCTTGTGATTCTGTCCTTCGTTACTTCTCAGCTCTTGGTCTTACTTCACCTTGGAACTCAGCTACTCCAAGAATACCTCCCTCTAAGAGGTTTAGTCCAGAAATTCCCCTTCTGTGTCCTTATCTCCTTTCCTTGAGCAATGGAGCTCTTTCTCTCACAGGGCCATGATTCCCCAGAGAAACCTTGCAGATATACAGGGGTCCCTTCCAGGGAACAAAATTTAAGTCCCTGTAGGCCCTCTTTTATCTGCATCTCTTTTTCTCTCTCTCTCTCTCTCTCTGTCTCTCTCTCTGTCTCTCTCTGTCTCTCTCTCTCTCTCTCTCTCTCTCTCTCTCTCTCT
>NW_027185771.1:14772946-14900595 GCF_028583685.1 Petaurus breviceps papuanus
TCTCTCTCTCTCTCTCTCTCTCTCTCTCTGTCTCTCTCTCTGTCTCTGTCTGTCTGTCTGTCTGTCTCTCTCTCTCTCTCTGTCTTCCTTTCCCTCTCTCCCCTTCCATTTGCTATTTTAGTTATTTTATCTAGAAGCCATACTTTATTTTCTTTTTTTCTAATATATTTTATTTTTCCCCAATTAAACATTAAAACTATTTTTGAACATTTCCTTTTTTAAAGTTTTATCTGCATCTCAAGTCAAATATCACTATTTCTCTAGCTTCCCTTTATAAAAGCCTCATAGGCTTTTATAAAGGTGCTCTGAAACTAGTCATATATCAATCCGTATGAGGCCAATGGGTCTTGGTACCCAGGATAAGGAGAATTCACAGCCCACCAAAAAGACATCATCCATGCCAGACCAAATTTTACAATGTGGCAGAATGGATGTTTGTCCTTGTATAGGGAGACGTCATCCATGCCAGAACAAAGGTCTCGCTCTTTAACCTTGTTATAGCTGACCAAGTTCCTCCTTCTACATATGATTGAAGGCTGCCTTGGCTGGGAAATGGAGTACATGGAGCAAAGGCAAGGGGGAATCTGCTGTCAAGGCCTAGCTCAAGACCTTGTCTTCCTTTCTGTACCCCTTCTTCATAACCCACCTTTAGCCCTTTTTTCCTTGTATAAAGACACGGTTTAATCTCTGCCCAGGTTCTGAAATCACCTCTGGGTCCTCTGTTTTTGGTGTGGCAGACCAGAAGGAAGTAGGAATGCAGGGTGGAAATCAGAGCCAAGAATCAAGCTGTACCTTATCATATGATCACTTGAATACCTTTGTATTTCTTTCATTCTCTCTCTGGAGAGAGCAGCACCAATTCCCCAGCTACTCGTTTTTTAAAAAGCATCTGATTTTCATTCCAGTTGTTGCAAAATAACTTCATCTCTGGTTCTTCCTATGCCTGCAGAGTTGTTCTAATAGTAATGCTTGACATGCCTCTTCAAGAGCTATGTACACAGGCTCAACACTTCCATTTGGGCTCTAGGCTGCCTGCATTCCAGTTTCAGGGTTCCCTTGACAATCATGGGTTCTGGCTCTGAGCCCCTTGACTCACCAGCTTTATGATGATGCTATAGGGATAGTATAGAGATACTTTTCTGAGGCTTCTCTCTTCACCGCCAGTGGCCCTTGTCAACTCCAGCCTTTAAGAGAGAAAGAAAGAGTCTACTTTAGACTGCCTAGAAGCCCCTCTCAAAATTACCCAAAGACTTGGTTCTTCAAGGAATACAACATCATCTGGATGTTGGGATTACAGCTAGGTCCAGATTAGTATGAATAATAAACCCCAGATCCCATTGAGTGATCTAATTATTTGTATTCATACTGCATGTTTCCATTGGACTGTAACCAATTACCATATTTTATATAATTATAATTTTAAATAGTATGAATTTGAATATTTAGGACCACTTCATAGGATTACTCATTTGCACTAATTAGAATCTAGCCATAGCCTTTTCCTAAATTCCCTTTCTATAGAAGTTAATGGTATGTACCTAAAAAATATATACAGTGCCTCCATCAACAATCCATCTACACGAGTAAATTGTGTATCAGTATAAAACAGTGACATTCAACTCTAGACTACCTATGTGACCTTAAGCAAATAATTTCTCCTTCTGAAGTTTATTTTTTCTCTATATAAAATGAGAGGTTTAGAGTAAATTATCTCTAAGGTCCCTTCCAGGCCCAAATACTGTGAGCAATATAGTCTATTTGGTCATGTGAAATATCTTCATGTTGTCCTAATTTTCAAAAGAAAAGGAAGTGAATGGCCATGTGCAGACTATAAGCCAGTGAGCTAGATTTCAATCCTGACAAAATTCTAGATCATGTTACTAACAGGATAGTTAGTGAACATCTAGAAAAGGAAGCGCAGTAATCACAAAGACCCGACATGGTTTCGTTAGGAAGAGATCGTGCCAGGCTAACCTCATTTTTTCAGAAGGTTATTAGACCTGGAGAATCCTATAGATAGTTTAGCTAGATTTTATCAAAGCATTTAACAACAATTCTCATTCTTGTGTAAAATCCAAAGGACATGAGCCAGACAGTAGACTTGAAACTGGAAGGATCATTAATAAGTCAATGTCTACTTGGAAGAAGGTCTCTAATGAAGTGAGCCAGGAATCAATGCTATTTAACATGTTTACCAATAACTTAGATGAAAGCATAGATCACAAGCTTATCAAATATACAGCAGACACAAAGCTGAGAGGGATAGTTAACACACTGAGTGACGATAGCAGGATCCAAAACTATTTCAACATGTCAGAACATTGTACCAGATCAAATAAGATGAAATTTAATTCTGATAAATATAAAGTCTTACATTTGGGTTTTTAAAGATCTATTTTATAAGTAAAGCATGTAAGAGCCATTCTTAGTACTTTATCTGAATTTTTTCTAAATGAGGGGGGAGAGTGTTAATGAACTACAATCCCAATGTGCGTCAGCAGTATAATATGAAAGCTAAGAAAGCCAACAGGACCTCAGTCTGTATTGAGAGGCATGGTAATGAGGCAGCCATGTTCCTAGACACTGCCCTGATCAGACTGACTACATCTAAGTGTCACATTTTAAGAAGGACTTTGATAAAATGGAATATCCAGAGGAGGAGAGAGTCAGATTAGTGAAGGGCCTCAAGATCACATCCTGTGAGCACGATTCTAGGATGTTTAACAGGAACAGCAGACTTAGTGGTCCCTCTAACTAGGGAGCCAATTCTCCTGGATTTTCCAAATCCTTATGATCACTGAAGATGAGAAAAATGGTTAAAAGGCATTCAAAATTCACCAAGCAGCCCACAAAGGTGAAAGGAGGTAAGGGAGGAGGAGACCCAGTATTCATTCCTACCTTTTGCGGGAAATTGGTTAGCTCCAGCTCCCTACCCATTCCTGGGAAGCTGGGGGTGGGAGTCCTGGCAGAACCAGGACCGGTTTGTTACCACCTGATCTGTACAGCTTAAAATGAACCACTATGTCATGGGTGACTGAGTGAGAATGCCTGCTATTCTGCTAAATATCTTCTTATCCTGGGGCAAGGGATAGTGATGAGTCCTGAGCAGACCGTGGTGCTGACATCGCAGGTCTCTTGTCCTTTGGGGAACTAAGTAGACTTCCTCTCAAAGGCAAGCTGGATCCTCTTTTCTTTCTCCAGAGCCCAAGGACAATTCTTATGGGCTTTTAGGAGACTATTTTCCTAAAAAACAAACCACTAGCTTTTTCATGAAGTAATATCTCTGAAAGAAAGATCCTCGATCTGTAAGTAAGTAGGGGGCATCTGTAAGTGGGGGGTGGGTCAGAGCTGTGAGATGCACCAGAGATGGAAACCACAAGGCGGTTTTTAGGGAGCTGGGGTTGGCCTCTGTGCACTCATGGGCAGGTGCCAGCCGCCTGACTGTGAGACAGGTGACTCATGTTCTCCCTATGGCTCTTTTGTCACATCTAGAAGACAGCACCATTCGATGTGAACAACTGAATCAGCTTCAGGATTGGCTGGCTGATTTCCGAAAATCTACCTCCTCCTCCAGCACAGCCAATCCCGAGGAGCTAGTAGCGTTCGACGTGCTTTGTGGAGACTTCAACTTTGACAACTGCTCTTCTGGTGAGAAAGCTTTTTCTCTCCCTTCCTCCTCTAATCCTATGAAACCGAACATGGGTGCTGGAATCTTCCTTTTGCCTCTGGCACTCACTGCTTATGGGATTTGGGACACATCATATCATCGCCCTGGGCCCCAGTTTCTTCGGCCATAAAATGAAGAGGTTGGACGGTGTGGTCTCTGAGGTCCCAGCTGGAATGCTGTGACTACCCCTCTTACCCTAGCTCCTGGTGACACATCATCACTCGTCCTCACCCTGAGTGGTGTTTCCCTCTAGTCTCAGGAAAAAATGTTCAGGGCTGGGAAGCACCTTGTTAGCAAGATCAGAAAGCAAATACTCTGATGTTTCATCTGCTACCATCGCCTGCTCTAGAAACCTCCGTTCATCGAGTCGCACTGGCTGAGCTCTGTCACTACTGCCAGGCTGCTCTGGAGTTTTCAGTCAAGAGAGAAGAAATGCAGCCAGGCTAGCTTCTAGTATTGTCAGTCAGGGATCTGACCAGCACCAGGCTAGGATCCCAGACTAGAAGTTAGGACCCCAGCCCTTAAGAAATAAGTGATAAGCCTGATTTTCTTTTTAAAACCTGGGTGTGAAGGGACGTGGTTCTCCTCATATCACAGAAATAATAAGGCTAATTCCTCCAGTGTGGACATGAGGCATTGTTTTCATAAAGGCTATGAAAAATTAGCAGATCTTTCACTTTTGTTTTTGATGGAAATAATAATAAATGACATCTAGCATTTACATAGTCGGCTTTATGGTTTGCAAAGCATTTTGTCTGTTTCCTCTTCTTTGATCTTCACAATAACCCTATGAGGCAGCTACTATTACAATAATCATTTTACAGATAAGGAAAAGGCTAAAAGAGGTTAAGGGACTTGCCCAAGGTCACATGGCCAACAAGGATTTGAGGTAGGATTTTAACTCGGATTTCCTGACTCAGGACAATGCACTGTGCCATGTAGCTGCCTCTATGCAGACCTGACTAATGGACAACACGTCTTCTAGATCAACAGATCCTTCCCTCTTCTATACAAACACAAGTCTAAGGCTGAAATCCTAGAGCACTGGATGCCAAGAAGAGGGGAGAGGGCAGAAGAGATAGAGAAAGCATAACTCCAGGCATTCCTGGGCCTTCACATGAAATCTTGGACCACTGGCCCCTGAGAAAGCCTAAATGATGGTTTAAGGCCAGTCCTTCATGAGCTCAGGAGGTGACCTGAGGCCAGTGGGGAGAGGGGGTGAATGGAGCCCACTATCCTTGGGCAGGGGAGAATTAGAGGCCAGTGGGTATAGGAATCTGCCCTTTCTGAACATTTTAAAAAGAACTTGTATCAAGGTATTCTCGTCCCTTTCACTCTTTCAGGACAGGGGTGCCCTTAGTCCCTCCCTCGGTGTCAAAACCTGCCTTACACAGATTAAGTAGTTAATAATTAATAACTTAATAATTTGGGGGAGACAACCCCTATGTGTAGATTTAGAGAGGCCAGAAGCATCTTGCACCAGGTACTGTTACAACTGCTTAAATCTAGTTCAGTTAAGACATCTTCCAAGGATGATACTGGGGCCTCCATAAGCAGCCTAGACAGTTACCCCATCCCTGCTGGGCAAGACCCTCACCCCTGCATTCCAGTCTCTGCCCTGGGAGAACTCCTCCTGAGAGCCTTCCAGGGTCACTATCGGGCAAGGCCAAAGCAGAGGGAGCTGAGGGCCCTTGGTATTCCTGGATTTCCACTTTGTTTGGGGACAGGCCTGGCTAATTTCTTCTTCTCTGTCCAGATGACAAGCTGGTACAGCAGCACTCCCTGTTTACACACTACAAGGACCCCTGCCGCGTTGGTCCAGGAGAGGATAAGTCGTGGGCAATCGGTAAGGCATCCCCTCCCACTTCACAGAGGACCATATTGTCTCTGCTGTATGATCAAGGTGGCCCCTGCACAGCCACGGGGTGTGGCCAGGGGAAGCACAACCAGCCAGGTGTCCTTTGGTGTGGGTTCTTACTATGTGGACCACAAGCATCCTGACTGGGCTGCCATGGACAAACATGTCCTTTCCAGAGCAGACCACAGACTCATATAGTGAAGAGACAAGGATTACAGCCAAAGGACCCTCTCCCTTCTCCCCTAACACCTCTGCTCTCCTCTCTTCTATAGGCACATTTGCTTGTTTCCTAAGGGAAGTGGGTGGAAGGGGTAGTGAGGGAGGGTCCCTTTCACACTTGAGAAAAGAATCTGGTCATGGCAATCTGGGTAGGCAGGGGCACACATATGGCAGCTCAGCCCAAGGAATGTCAAGTTCAGCCATTACATGTGATTCTCCTTAATTCTTGTTCTTGTGTCCTCTTGGTTCTCAGGTACTTTTTTAAAACAAGATCGCCTCCATGACGAGGAGGTGTGCACCCCAGACAATCTGCAAAAGTAAGCTGCTTCACCCTGGTGTTTTCCCTTTAGCAGATAGAAACCCTGGTCTGGGTCATGACCCCAAGGAAATATCAATCAGAGGGGCATCAGGGCAGAAAGGAAGGAGATTTGGCTTTGGAGTCCAGTCCTGTCTGTCATTTACCACCTGTGTGACCTTGGGAAAGTCACTTCCCGGTTCTGGGCCTCAGTTTCCTCATCTGTAAAATGGAGGGGGGGGGTAGACAAGGAGGCTTCTGAAGTCCTACATCCATGATCTTACTTTGGGGATGGGGAAGCGGGTCAGTGATAGCTCTATGGATGGCCACAGCATATATTCACAAGAAGAAAGCAGAGATTCACTAGATTATTATGTCAAAAGCAACAAAGAATCCAAAACAGGCTTGTATAGTGAAAAGGGAAGTGGACTTGTGTAGCAGCAAGCACCCCAGTGTCCCCAAGGTGCCTGCTCACACAGGTTCTTGGATCTGCTTTGTTAAAGGAAAGCAACTCAAAATGGGTTAACAAGCTTACTTTAATCAGTCAGACATATATCGTTTACCTTGTTCAGGAGAAAAGGTCAGCACCCTGAACCTCAAAGTATACAGGCATAATTATCAAGACAGAAACATCAAGTAGACAGATTTCCAAACTGTCCAACCATTACATCCATACCCAGTCAACATCTGGGTTTCCACATTCTGGGTTTTTCAAAGCCGGGGGACTCTCAACAACGGCTTCCCAGAATCCAGATCAAATCACAGAACACTTCTCAAAGTGAGTCCCAAAAACAAAGCTACACATCAGGGCTTATATTAGCCTTCTCCTGGCTCAGAGAATGTAACAACCTTATTGACTCACTGGCCAATCAAGAAGTGTCTACTGAAAAACAAGCCTCCCCCACCCCAGGCTTCAGGTGCACATTAGCCTAGGGGCAGGGAAGATCTTTAAAATTTACATTCTTATTACAACTTGGAGTCAAAGAACCAAATCCTGGCTTGGCTACTTACTCTCTCAGGGGCCCTGGGCAAATCACATCTTCATTTGTAAGTAGCAGAGGGAAGGACAGGGGTTGGAAGAGATCATCTCTATGGCCCCTCGCAGCTCTGTGAGCCTAGGCTGAAACTGAAGCTTCCAGAGACCTTCTTCAGAGACACAAGCAACACGTGAGCTTTTCTCAGGCTACACTAAAGTCAGAGGGATGAAACGGACAGTGTCCCTATTGCTGGTCAGCAACATGGGCCAAGGATGGCCCAGAACACCAGGACAAACTTCCAGGAGACAACAGCCCATGACACTTAACCCTTGGGCAGGAGGCCAAGGCGCTCACACACACACAAACACACACACACACACACTCACACTCATATACACACTCACACACACACACACACACACACACACACACACACACACACACACACACACACACCTGGGAGCCTGAGATTGTTTAAGATGTCCCTATCTGCTTATTCCCACATTGGTTAATGGCGCCCGAAGCTGGTAGTCAGAGAAGCCTTAAGCACACACTGCTGAGTGGATCTTTCTTCACATGGCGCCTCCATTGTTCCTCCAGCCTTCTCTGTGCAGCTAATGGACAGTGCCTTGTGTGAATGACCTGCTGGCAGGGCCTGGGGAGGGCCCCAGGTGAGAGGACCAGGCTCTGGATCTTCCCCTTCATGAGCTGTGACTCTTTTCCATGCCCAGGCTAATCAAACCTTTGTTCACAAAGGGCTTCCCTCATTAAAAAGAACATACAGAGGGATTTCTTGGCTAGAATTTGACCTTTCCACTCATCATACCCCAGATGTACTTGGTTTCCTCACAAAGGGAGCTGAACTGTGCTAGGAACCATTCATTCAATCAGTCAACAAGGATTTAAGTGCTTACTTGGTGATGGGGTGTGTACTAACCCAGGTCCTGAAAATGGGAGCTGGGAAGGAGGGCGCTCCAGGAACAGGGGTCAAGAGATGGAGGGTTATGTGCAAGAACAGCTAGCCCTGCAGTGTAACTGGATAGGAGAGTGAATGGAGGAAACAAAATATGAGCAGTCTGGAAAAGGAGGAAGGGGCCAGACGACCAAGAGATGCAAATGCCAAACAAAGGACTTTTTATTGGATCCTCAAAGTAATAGGGAGCCACTGGTGTTTATTGAGTACAGGGATTATATGGTCAGACCTATGCTTTAGGAAAATCTCCTTGACAGGTAAAGGGAAGATGACTTAGAGTTGTATGAGACTAAAGGTAGGGAGCCCATATGGAAAGCTATTATAATAATCCAGATGTGTGGTGATAAGGCTGGTGGCTAGGGTAAGTACAGAAAAGGGGGTGTATACAAGAGATGTGGAAAGAAAGATGCTGTAGAAAGAAATTCCAAGATCTGGCAACTGACTGGGGATGTGGAGTGAGCAATAAAGGAGTCAAGGCTCCCCTGGGGAAGCTGGGAAGGATTGTGGTCACCTGTACGTAATAAGGAAGTTCAGAAGAAAGAAGGGTTGGGGTTGGGGAGAGAGAGAATGAGTTCTGATTTAGACATGCTGAGTTTGAGATGACTCGAAATATCCCATAGACAGGTGGTGATGCAGAACTGCAGACCAAGAAGACTAAGAGTGGAAATGAAGGTCTGGTAATCACTGGAATTGAGATGATCATTGAGCCCACAGAAGCTAATGAGAGAGAGAGAGAGAGAGAGAGGAGAAGGAAAGAGAGAGAGAGAAGGAAAGAGAGAGAGGAGAAGGAAAGCGAGAGAGAGGAGGACAGAGAGAGAGGAGAGGAGAGGAGAGGAGAGGAGAGGAGAGGAGAGGACCCAGGACAGAGCCTTAGGGGACACTCAGAGGTAGTGGATAAAGATTCAGCAAAAGAAACTGGAGAAGAACAGTTGGACAGGTAGGAGAACCAGGAAAGGGCAGAATCACAAAAACTCAGGAAAGAGAGAGGATTCAGGAAGAAATGGGGCCAACAGTGCCAAATGCATTCAACAAACATTTATTAAATACCTGCTGTTTCTACAGCCCTGGATTCCATGCTAGAAGAAATACAAAACTAAGAGAAAACATAGTTCCAACTCTTATGGAGCTTACAGTCTAACAGAAGTATAAAACACACAGACAGATGGAGTTCCCAATATTCCCCGCCCTAGGGCACACAAAGGCCATTAGACCAATAGCTGAGGCAATGACCCTAGCCATGTAGAAGACTTTGTGCTTGTTGCTGGAGTTCACAATGTGGGCAAATGCAGGGCCCTCAGGGAAACTATGATCCGAAGTGCTTCATTCCCTGTCCAGCTGTGGGCTGTGCATGGAACGAAGGAAAAAAGCCATCAGCTGAAAGGGGACACTGCTACCTACAGATGTTTCCCCTGCAGAAAACAAGCTTAGAGCTCAAACCCCTCCTAATGGAGGGAAAATCTTCCATCATAAGCCTTGGCAGAAAAGCCAAGACAGCATTTGTATTGGCAAGGACTGTGCTAGTGCAGCACAGGCATCAATTTTCTTTGGCCTATTAATGAAATTGGACCATTGGGTTATATGATTCAGATAGGTCAATGGGGCTGGCCACAGAGTTTCATCTCTCATTCAAAAAACCATTAGTAACACTTAGCTACCTTCTTAAGAGTTCCACTGAGCCTAGGGCTGCCAGTGCTCTGGACATGCCTTCTTGGGATGCCTAACTCCTTGGTCCCTATATGGAAATGGACTAACAAAAAATCAAGTTTATACACAGTGCTTTAAAATTTGCAGTTTTCCTCACTGAAGTTCTGAGTTAGGTGGTACCAGAATTACTGTCCCCATTCTACAGAAGAAATTGAGCTTAGAGAGATGGTGATTTGCCCACATGGACAAAGAAGCTCCTTCAGACTAAGTGTAAAACCTCCCTCTCCCCCATGACATAACAACTTTGCATTAAACTAACTTCCAGGAAAGCAAAGTCAGTGGCTAGTAGCCACCAATTAGATAACAGGCCCAAGCAAATTTAACACAAGCTGATAACTTTCAAAGCAAAGAAAATTCCATCACAGCCAAATCACATTCTAGAATCTAAATGAAACTTTCACAGAGGATGTACATTTAAGAGACCAACAGTTGAAGCAATTTCTAATTCAAAGTCTAAAATTACATGAACTCAGGGCTGTCTCTTCTTACAGCTAATTTGAGGCAATTAGTTAGATTATAGTCTAAATCTAAAGCACCATCCTATACCAAGAAAATTATCTTTTATGAGGTGATGATTAAAAAATGACTCCTATCCTTTGCTTATCAGTAACTCTCAGATCACTAATGCTGGAATTAATTAGGGAAGGCAAATGGATGATAATGGATTCCATTTCTGAGATTTAATGATGTTCTGAATGTTATTAGAGTATTTATCTTTAATGCTGATAAATTACTTCTTGTAGAAACCCGTGTTCGTTCGATGAACCGTTTTCATGCTCTTGCCAATTTGTCTACAATTTAACTGACCCTATCCAGAACATCATTTTAAAACTATGCAGTATCTCATCTTTTACTTCATCCTGTGTGCTTCTGAGAGGTTAAGACTACAGGAAAGGGGCAGCCAGGTGGCGCAGTGAGTAAGAGTGCTGGCCCTGGAGTCAGGAAACCCAGGATTGGTTCCGGCCTCAGATACTTGGAACCCACACAAAATAACTGACCGTGTAACCTTGAGCAAGTTACTTAACCCCAATTGCTTAAAAAAAAAAAGACTTCAGGAAAGACGCTTTCTAGCTCATTCATCCTCTCGAACCAATCCCTAGCTTCTAGTATATAGTTTTTTCTAAGAAGTGGCAGCTGATTTGGGGGTCGCAGGGGACAGGGAATGAGTGGTCTGCTCCTCAACCCAAAGTGCAATAAAGTCTATACATCTATCCCACTGTCCAACCAGCAAGTCTATCCATATTCAAGTTTATTCATTGAACCAGATTGCTGAAAAGGAGCTTAAGCATAATACTATAGAAAGAGAACAGGGTTGGGAGCCTTGGTCTTGGGGTCATGTAAATAGGTGGGCAAATTGCGGTGCAACTCTGTTTCTTACCACCTACATGACCTAAGTTTGGACTTCAGTTCCTCATCTATAAGATGAAGGGGTTGGATTAAATGACCCCTAAGGTCCTTCCAACTCTAAATCTACAACCCACTCCTGCTCCCTCACCTTGCAGACAAGAAAACTACCTGCCTTAAGAAATGACTGTCCAAAGTCACATTGCTAACAAGCAGAGCTGGGACTAGAGTCCAGATTCCCCTGACCATTGGTCTTTCCAGTACATCAGGCTGCTCTCAGTACTCCTGGTAATTGCAAAACCCATAGAGTCAGGCTGAGAACTTGTTTCATGGAAATATTTCTAGGCATGGAGTCATGAGAACTGGGTTTCCTTAGTGTTAACTCAGTCCCTGTTCAACCCTAATTCACTACATGGCTCTGAAAGATCACCTAACTACTTTGCACCTCAATTTGCCCACCTATTTACATGGAATGAATAATAGTTATCTAAGCTAACCCAACTTCCTCGTGTTACAGTTAGGGAAACTGAGGCCCATAAAGGTGGCCTGTCCAAGGTCACACAAGTAGTGACACCAACAGGATTGGAATTCAAGTCCTCTGGCTCCAAAGCCCAGTGCTCTTTCCTGGACCCCATTGCCCCTCTACTGGGAGATCAGTGAGATAATACATGTGAAAATAAACCTCTGTAATCTTTGGAAAGAAAACAAAGGGCCCCCTGTCCCATGGAGACTAGGGTGACAAAGGTAACATCCCTCTGTTATGCAGCAAGAACCCAGCTCCTAGAAAAAGGAGGCCTGGATAGCCCCATCCTCATCACGGTGCCACAGGCTGTGTGTTTCAAGCATTCAGTCTTCTCCAGCAAGAGGAAAAACAGAAGAAATAGCCTACTACTTCCGGTTCTCACACTGCACTCAAACGGACTCTGGAAAAAGCCATTTTTGAGTCATTAAAAAAAAATGAACACTAAAAGCCCACATTTCTAAAGCAGTTTCAGCACAACAGTGGGAGGAACAGACTGGCCCTCAGGAGATTAACCAACAAAGGACCAAGAGTTATTCTAGGCTTGAGGTGACAATCTACACCTTCCCCAAAAGAAGCTGAGCCTGCAGGTGCTGGGGTCATGTTACATGGCAGTGCTTAGCTAAAAGCACCTAGGCTTTTCAATTTAGAGACATTGGTTTCCATATCCCACAAATCCTGTTTCCAAAGAGCAAAGTTTACTTGAGTTACAACAGAAGAGATCTGATTTTTTTAATGTTTCATCAACTTAACATAATCAAGATTATTTCCCCTTTTACAACCTAATGGCAGCTCCACTGGCAGCAACCACAGACTTGCTGTGGTTTAAATCCAGGGATGCCAAAAACTGTTGTGGTGGGGGCTCTGCCTGCCCAAAAACTGTTGGGGTTTCATGATGTGTTGTGGTGGAACCATCTCAAAGAATTCAGTCAGACGACCACTAATCCAAGTACAGGCATTTATTGAGATTGACGCCTCTCATGAAGCAGGCTATGTTCCAAGAGGAACCAGCAACTTCAGAGAAAGCAAGATGGATTTTTATAGGGTAAAGATGCAATTACATAACGGAAATTTACATAGAATAGAGGAATATCATTAATGTTAAAAAGGCAGGAAGGGCTAGTTATGGTAATGGAGGAGGGGTCCCATCTATATAGTTTAGTGGTTAAACATTCTGGTCATGCTGCCCTCCAATTGGCTAGCTATTGTGGTCCTGTCTAGTCAAGATAGTCAGATATTGTGGTCCTGTCTTGGGCTAGATGGATGATGTGATTGTGATTGAATACAAGAACACACCTGTTTCTGTGGGAATGGGTCTGGGGGCAGTGACCAGGTAGAGGCAGTTGCTGGGTTCCCACAACATGGACACAGCTGCTGTTTATGTGGGAATTAAGAGTTCCAGGACATACCTGTTGTTCCAGTGAGCAGGGAGGCATATATGAAGTTAGGACATTGGCAGGGGGAGGGAGGGGGGTGCTAGGTAGGTAGACTGGGTCTGCTGTTCAGTGGGGCCAGGCCTATAATGAAGTTAGAATATTGGGACTGGGGGCAGCTTTATTAGGATTCCATCAGATGGACACACATAAATCTTATGTTGGGGTTTGGGGAGGGAGTTGAGGAGGGGTGGCCAGTCATCCTTCAAAAACATCCCACACCTGACATGATGACCCTTGAGACTGTCTACTTACAATTTGTCATTTGTGTGGACTAGGGCCTTGGAAAGTGAAGAAGGGAGGAAGGAATATATTGACTATCCCACCAGCAAGAGCCATCCTTCTCACCAGAAGATCTTGGTGAAGGGTAATGGCAGGAGGATTGACTACATGCTCTACTCTGAGGAGGGGCTCTACATGGAATGGAAAATGGTGAGTGTTCCAGGAAAGACTGTGCACGGGCCATCAGGGAGGGACTCCCTGGGCAATAGGCCTGCCTTTGGCAGGCAGCCCTGAAACCCACTCCCCGGGCTCAGCTGTGATGTCTGTGGAGCTGGGCACAAGGAGCATCAACTTGCTAGACTGGATAGAGGCAGAAAATGTTGAGTTGGAGTGAACTATCTCAATTGAGACAGCATGGTATATGTATTTGGAATCAGAAAACCTGTCCAATGCCATCTCTGCTACTAAGAAAAGACCTATGGGAACCTGGGCATCTCTGGACCCATTTCCTCATGGGTAAAAGTATCCGGTTGGGCCAGATCAGGATGTCTCCCCTTGTTTGTGTCATAGGCCCCTTTGGCAGTCTGATGAAGCCTATGAACGCCTCCTCAGAATCCTACTGGTAAATTCATAGGATTACAAAGGAAAGCAATTGGATCAAAATACAATATCAAAGTATTTTTCTAAACAAGTTCCCAGAGGACTTTTTAAATGATGTCTAGCTCTGAATCCTATGGCCTCATTTTGAGGACCCAATGAACTGATGTATGGAAAGCACTTTACAAACCTAATCATTGCTCCATCAGTGTCGGCTAGGACGGTGACAATCATCCCATAACCCACGAAGCCCAACCTAAAGTGGAAGTTGGGGGGTCAGTGAGAGGAGGGGAAAGGATGAGCTTGGCAAGAGCCCGTGATAGGAAACCACAACCTTTTAAAGGGAACATGGCGCCAGCCATCTGGTCTCCCCTCCATTGCTGTGCCAGAGTCCTTGTTTGAACACCTCTCTCTCTCCACATTCACCTTATTGTCAGAATGTGCTTTTCTGTGCTTAACTGCAATCCCTTCTGTTGAATTTTATCCTAACTCCCTCTTGTTCTTTACACCATTATTTTCCTGTAGGAGGTGGAGGAATTCAGTTTTATTACCCAGTTAGCAGGTCTGACTGACCACCTCCCTGTGGCCATGCGCCTGATGGTCAACACTGGCGAGGAAGAGGTGTAGATGTGCCAGCCCCATGGTCAGTCAGGACCCAGGCCAGCCTAAGAAGACCTGGTCTATGTTCTTGGGATACAAAGGACTTTTTTCCAGTGCCACGTGAGCCAGATGAAAACACCTGGCCTCCAGTCACCTCTCCCAACACCTCCAAAGGTGGACCAAGTCCCCTCCCCATTGCTCCCTGGAGCTGGGGAGAGGGGACAAGGATGGTAGGAGGTAAGGGACCAAAAGGGATCCACAAGGGGCTGAGACCACTGTCTGGAGCTACTCAAGGCAGCAGGGTCAGCCTGAATTTCTACATGTTCACTGTGGACCAAGGAATGCCAGTGGCCAGGCGGGTGGGGAGGGGAGGGGAGAGCCGAACCCTAATTCCTTTTAATCAGTGCCATTCTTACAAAACATGGTTTTATATGAATTATACAGCACAACTTAGTTTGTAATCTGTGGGGTAGTGCTATTAATGGGTTTTGCATCATTTCTTTGTATAGCTCTTATAAAGCTGAAGGCTTGGTTTTGGATTTTCTTTTTTTTTTAGCCTGCCAATGTCGTCATAGCATGCCTGTGCCCTAGCATGCGCTCTAACTGCATGCTACACACTCGAGATGAAACAGCCATTATGATAGCCATAGGGTAAAAATAGGACAAAAAAAAAAAAAGAATTCGAAATGCAATCAGGAAATAGTCCAGGAAGCCCATTTCGGAGTGCTGGACAGCCATTTTTTTTTTTTTAACCAGCACAGTGGGGCTTTTCCCAACCAACAATAATGCTGTCTCCAGTGGCAGGGAAAATGCTGTGTTCCTTTCCAAAGGCCTACATTTGAGGGGAATTATGCTCTAGAAAGAAAAAAATCAACTTTTAAGGTTCCCAGGAAGGGAAGGCCCATGGGGAGCAGGTTAGCGTCAGTCCCCACCTGACTCTAGACTCCCAATGCTCCTAATAGAGGCTTGTCAGGGTTGAAAACTAGAAAAAGGGTGTTTCTGGGAAAGGGACATGATGAGAAGGGAAACTCAATAAGCCCTGTGGTTTTACTAGAGGGAGAAGAAACCTCACCACACAAGTGGGAAGGAGCCACCTGCATTTTAAAAATACTGGTTTGTAGCATTGTTCTTTTCCTGTCTCTAAACCCACAGCTGTTTCTATTGCATGACCTTTCTTAGCTTCAAACCTGAGTGACTTTGACCAGATGACAAAGTTAGGACTTCAGGGTTCTTCTCCATCATGTGGCATCATTTTGTGATTTGGGGAAGAAAAAAAAAAAATCCCTTTGTGCCTCAGTTTACCCACTGGTCCAGTGGACTACCGGTCCCTACCTCACTGGCCCAGCTGAGCCCCAAGGGAGTTAGCTGTATTGTTGTCCACAGTCAGCTTCTGAGTGATGGCTGTCTCCAGGATGAAGTCTGCCTTGGCCTACGTGTTTCTCTCTTCATCCAGTAGCCACCCCAGATCTCCTGGGATCTCATTCCCAGTTGCTCAGCACATCTACCTTTTCTTTTTGGCCCATGGCTGAGGGCCCCTGGACACCAAGCCATAACAGAGGGGAGGCAAGGGAGGGGCGTATAACTAAGGATCCTTTGAGGACTGGGCCTTCACATTCCCACTGGGCTCTCCCAAGGAAGGGTTCCTAGTTAACCAAACATGAAAACTGAGGAGGAGGATGTCAAGAAAAAAAAGAAAATTACCAAATCAACCTTCTCCATTTGGTGAGATTTATCATTAACACCTCCTGCCACAAGATCTCTGCACAGTCCACACAAATGGAGAGAAATGGCATCTTGTGTTCTCAGACATTTTGAGAAAAAATGCCTCATTGGCACCCCCTGTACCACTTGCTTTTCCTCGATTGTGCTTTCTGTGGGTCCCCCCCCCCCTCATTTGGCTGGTCCTGGGCAGCTCTGGTCCCAGGTTATCACTGCTGCAGGGGAAAAGTCCACTCTTAGCACTGAGGAATCCAGTTTGATCCCAGATCTGAAAATCACCTGTTGGGGAGCCCGATGCCCTGCCAGACCTCCTCCAACACAGTCTGCCAATTCCCTGCAGGAACATCCCCCCTTAAGCACCTTCAGCTTTAATTCTCTTCGTAGCCTCTTTAAATAGAAGCAATCAAGCATTTTCTTCTCCCTCTAGACCACGGAATTTTTTTAACTTTATGCTAAACTACTACTTAGATTTTGACCTTGGTTTTTTTGGTGATCTCTGGTTTTAAACAGAATGTTGTGCTTGATTGTTCACACAACCATACAACACCCTGAGCTCTTACTCACACCGGTCTTATACCCCAGCATAGCCCAGTAAGAACAGGGTGATGACAGCACCAGAACCCCATGGTACAAATTCTCCTTGTCTTAGTATATTGACCCTGTGCCTTCTGATGCCTTCATCTGCATGAGAGGCTGAGTGAAGTTGACGGGCAGGAGTGAGGGTGGGGAGAAATGACTCTCTCTCATCCAAATCCAGCCAATCATCAGTCCTCAGCCAAATGCAGCCAGGAGGCAAGACTGGCTGTGGACAGGTGACCCATGTGTGACCCATCCAAAGGCCTTAGCCCTTCACAGCCATGAGACACTGCTACTGTTTGGGGGAACAAATACCCCTCCCAAGTCAGGTAAGCCCAGGGCAGCTCTATGTACGATTCTGCTATAGGACTAGACCCAAGGTTAGGCTCAAATTCATGGAAACCAAGGCTGACATCTAATTGTTCCCAGGTAGTTCGACAGCAGGTGTGAGGGAAGACCAAAGGCAAAGAACAGGACCCAGGGAGTCAACCCACTGCAAGTCTGTGGGGCAGTAGCACTGCCTGAGGCCATGCCATCAAAGAAATGCTCATTTTCTGAAGGGAGCAAGTTTTAAGCTGTGAATCAAAGGATGAGAAGGTACCGACTATAGCTGACAGTGTCTGATCAAAGCCTTCATCTTGTTCAGTGAATTCTCCCTATTCCTGATCTCACCTCCAAGGGTCCCCTTGGGAGTGATCACAAGCACAGAAGGAGAGGGCTCCGAGTTATGCTAGCAAGAGACCGGGCCTAAGTCAAGGGGGCACTGCCAGCGCCCCGCCATCTTTACCAGGGTGTCTCATCCAGGAATCGTGGTTGCAGCATCTCTACATTCCCAAGGAATGCAGGAGTACTTCATGTTGGAACGGAATGTTAGATTCCAGGCCCTCCCTACCTGTCCCTTCCCTCACTGATTCTCCAAACAAGACTCTGACATCTTTTTAGAATCATTCTCACTTTAGAAAGGGTTTTCGCAAAGCTAGAGAATCCCATTCTCTTGTAAGACAGAAGCCTTTAGATTCTGGGATTTTTTAACATCCACTTATTCTGCACTGTCAGCGCACATGAATCATGTGACTGTACAGATTGAACACATGCAACAGGCCTCATCAGGTTATGGTTGCTCCGGCTGTGAAGCAACATGCCCCTCCCCACAAACACAACCAACACCCCCAGCCGTGTGCCCACATATACAGAGCCTCAAGTTCGGGGCCAGTGACAGACAAGGTCAGTTTTGGCTGGACCCAGCAGGAGAGCCAGGGGTCAGGAAGGAACTGGTGCCGCTCTCCAAGGCTGGAAACAGAACATGTGATGGTTAGCATTGTTCTGCCAAGCAGGGCCATCTGCTGGGAACTGTATTCACTCACCTGTAAGTGACTGTTCCATCTGGAACACCACGATGGCTGGGTCACACATACCCTCCTTACTGACTACACAGCCTTAGGCAAGTCTTTCAACCTCCCCGTGCCTCCATTCTGTCCTCTGTGAAATGGGGACAAAGTCCGGCAAACCTCTGGCAGCCTTTGACCAGAGGGAACAGCTTGATGCCTCTTTCCCCTTGGGCTCCTAGCCCCGCTTTCACCTTTTCTGATAGAGATGTAAAGTAGTGCTCAGAGATCACAACTTCCCATTCCTAAATCCTTGGCAGCCAGCCCAGAGCATCTGCTTGTCATACTAGTTTTATGAAGCCCGTAGATTATCCTGAGGGGGCTTGCCCATAAACTAAATTTTTACAATTTTGATTTTTTTTTTTAATTTCCCTGTGACTCAGATTCAATCAAACGGAGTAATGTCCAAGCTGGGAGTAGCTCATGGTCTCGCTCCCAACTCAGAAACAATAATCTGCTTCTGCTTCTGCTTCTGCTCCTGCTCCAGGGCTGGGGAAGGGCAAGATGCCTCTGACCAGCTCCAAAATAAGCCATGCATTGGGACCCAGTTCAGTCAGATGGCTTATGAAGGAAGCATTTTCATGTGTCCAAAACCATCTTGAGTTTTAAGTATGAATATTAATCTTGATGCTTTTTAAATATTGTATTACTGCTAAGGTTTAGAAAATACTGTTTTAAAAAACTTTTTTAATTTCAATAATTTTTCTGTATTGTATCCTTCTGGGACCTGAAGGGGTTTTATACGGTAAGCACACCTAACGTTTTGGTAAAATTGTATCTGATATATATCCATCTGTTTCTTCCCTGTAAGAAAACAAGTCTTACACCTAATAAAATATTTTGAAGGGGTTTTTTTTCATTTATTGGTGCTGAAAGGAATGAATAGTTGATGTGAAGGAGAAAATAAAACATTAAAACTCAAAGCTTTTTTTTCTCATTTATTTGAGTGATTTATTGGGGGAATTCATTTTGCTCTGACTCCAGAGTATAAACCACTTTTCACGGCTTCAGAAACCAAAGAAGATCCACCTATCCCAGATCTCTGAGAGAACTCAAAGTGGTAGCTAACAAATTTCTATCATATTCCTCAAGTATCTCCCAAAGATGCTATTATCATAGAAAGAGGACCCACTGCAAGATCCCAGTTCCAGGTCCAGCTCTGCCATTATATGTAACCATGATCAAGTGTCCTAAGCAATGAACTAATCTTGACTTTCCACCCAAATTGGGATATGTTGCTTGCCTTATGTATTTCATAGAACTGTTGATAACGAAGTGCTTTCAATTCTTCAAAACATCTGTCATTTCCTCTTTATAGGTACTTTGTCGAACAATGCAGCCCAACACCCTTGCTCTGTGCCTTGATAACTGTTTCACAGTTAGCTGTGGCTGAAAAAAAAAATCCATCAACTGATGGCAAA
Organism: Petaurus breviceps papuanus; assembly: GCF_028583685.1. NCBI lineage: Eukaryota > Metazoa > Chordata > Mammalia > Diprotodontia > Petauridae > Petaurus > Petaurus breviceps. The sequence continues at coordinate 14,792,457 of NW_027185771.1, forward strand.
TCCTACAGTAACATAGCCTCTCTGTAGTTAGCCAGACCAGACAACTTCAAGCAAAAGATACAGAGTCAAGCATAGGCTCATGCTCAGGCCTTCCTGGTTCAGTTAGGACCTGCAGTTGCTGGTTGACTGGCCAACCCAGTGCCCAAAGACACTCTGATGAGTTACCAGAGGAGGGCTAGAAAAGAGAGTTATCCCAAACAAAAACTGTCGTCAATCAGACGAGCCCTACTTCCACTTCAAAGGCAGTGAATCCAGGAAAGGACAGCCCCTACCACCATATCCATCCTCCTTTCCTACACTGCAGATGCGGTGGATGGCCTGAAGGCCAGGAGCTCCAGTGTCATCTCTACTGACTAAATTATTGGCTCCCCACATCTCCTGGGTATGAGTCTTTGGAGCTCAGGCAGTTGTGATTTTTGGCTTAGATGAGTGACAGTAAGAAATTAAAAGGGAAAAAACATTGACATAGTGAAGGACCACCTTCCAACACTGGAACATGGCACAGGGCATTTGGCTACTGACTCCTCACCTCCAACCTCAAATGACATGCTCCGTGGGAGCAGCTCAGTATCCTCTCCAGTGAGGAAGACAGCTTTCACCAGTTTTATCTCTCTTCACTGAACTCCCCTTATAGAGTACAAAGCAAAGGCCTCTAAGATGCTGGGCCACCCCAGCCTTCCAGAGAAAGGTGATGAATATGACCACCCCATACATCTACTCTGTAGGACCCCTCATCCCAATTGCTTGTACTGAGTCAGACCCCCGGGGACCTGCAAGTCCCATCTGGACCCTGTTTTTGCCCCTAGATGTGGATAAGTCTCTCCTCTTTTGTGATACAACTTCCCTGAATGCAAAGCTGGTAGGTCCCTCTCAGGTAACTTATGATAATGGTGTAAACCAGAGGCATCATACATACAGGCCACAGTATTCCCAAATGTGGCCTGAGCCAGATTAAAATGTAATTAGGAAATATTTAACAAAATAAATAAAAATACAACAAAATGGAGATAGTGTTGATATAGTATTGATGTGATTTTCTAAGTCAACATGAGGCCCTTAGGAATCCTTATGTATAGCATGGTGCCCCTCCCCCCCCATTTCTACTTGAGTTTGACACCAATGGACTAAAGCATCTGCCATTAGATTGTCTGTTTTCAGTGTTACTGGAAACCTGCCGCATGTCATAATTATCTGCCAAAGGCATTTCCTTCACCATTTGAAACAAAAAGTTCCCCGATCATCTCCATCTATAACCAATACTTCCCCCTCCCCAGTCTGGTCATGGACAACAAGCAGCAATAGCCCCACCATCTGGAAAGTCTTAAGGCTAATCCATCTCAAGCAAGAAGAAACCAATGCAAATGTGCTCTCCTTTTGCCAAAAATGGTCCCAGTCTAAGAAGCCTCTGAGTATACCTTTATGGGATCACCAAGCTGAGCTGAGAGCTTCAGGCAACTTTACACCATGTTAACCACTAAAAACGAAGTGGTACCAGGAAGGCCTTCTTGCTGAGGCACAGCTGAAGGAAACCCATGCTTGGGTTTCTGACCCAAACAGAAACTACCACAGCTGAGTAAAGGGCCTTTCAATTAGGATTTCCTTCCCAAGTTCTTTCCTGAGCCAGTTGTGACAATCTCAGGCCACATGGTCACTTGAGGGAAGCCTCCTGGTTTGACTGTGGTGAGATGGATTACAAAGAGGCCATGTAGGATAATGGACAGAGTGCTGGAAGAGGGCTCAGAAGACACTGATTCAAATCTGGCCTCAGACACACGAGCCATGTCATCAGACTTTCTCGGGACTCAGGTTCCTCATCTAGAAAATGAGGCTGCACTTCATAACCTCCATGGTCCTTTCCACCTCTCGCCCATGTCCCTACGAAATCCTTTTACACTGTTGATGGTGGCCACAGGACAAGGAAAAAGCATATCCACAGTGCTGGGGACAGGTGAACTCCCCAAGAAGGCCGCTGACAAACGGCCGATGGGGGCGGCCAGGGAGCAGAACTCTGGTTTCCCAGACCCACTGGCCAACCAAGCGGATGATCAGGAGCAACTCATTCAATGGGACCCTGTTTTCTCACCTGCAAAGGGAAAGGGGGGAAGGGAGGAAGAAACCTTGAAGTCCCTGCCAGTGGCAGAGTCCATGTTTCCTTGTTAGAGGAGTTGTGTTAACGGAGAGCCAGGGAGGATAGCAAAGCTCTGTCTGGACAATGGATGAGGTCACCTGAGCCTGTCAGATCAAAGGCAGCTGTCATCTGTGCTTCTGAAGCATCTGCCCCTTGACTTTAGGCACACCATGACTTTTCTGCTGCAGGTGAAGTTACTACTCATGTTTCATCTCAAACTGAAAGTTCAACCCTCTCAAATCATACAGACTGGCTGAATTTTGTAAGATTTCAAAAGAACAAGGAAGGTTCTGGTTATGTTCTCTTCCCACAGGAAAACACTAGAAGCAATCTCGTATTCCTTTAAAACCTTTACCTATGAGAGGGTGTTTCTTCCTCCTCCAATCCCAGTGGAGATTAAGTTCATTCTCCTGATGCAGACTGCAATCTATTACTGATCAGCATGGTTTCCTTCCTCTACCTGCTGCAGGTTTAATTACTAACAACTCAAGAAAAGCTCAAAAGCAAGGGTTCTAATCCTCTGTGTCACAGAACACTTTGAAAGTCTGTGAAGATTGGACCCCTTCACAAAATAACGTTTTAAATGGAAGGAAATGCTAAATTCCAGTCATAAACTGGTAAAAATAAAGATTTTTTTTCCTGCTCAAGTTCACAGATCCCTTAAAAATGTCCATGGACCTGCTGGAGACCACCCATTAAGTAAGACATGTTCTAGTGACCCCATTAAGCATTATACTGATTTTGCTAAGAACTATAAACATCTAGAATGAGTATTCTCAAGCTGGCAGACATGATCTTGTTGTTAAAATACTTTTTTAGAACTGTATTTTAGTATAACTGGTTTTCTTTCTAAGCTTTTACATCTTATTTTATTATTTTAAAGACACTGTTCTGAGAATGAGGGCACCCATGGAACCCCTGACACAAAAGCAGGGGAAGAACCCTGGGCCTGGTGCCCATCTCACCCCCGCCTCTTTCTCAGTCTCCTCCCATCCTGGACCCCTCCTGCACACACTCTGGGATACAGGGACACTAGCCTCTGGCTGCTCCTCACATGGGACACACCAATTCTTGGCTCTGGGCATTTTCTCTGGCTGTCCCTCAGGCCTCCTCCAATCTACTTCCTGGCTTCCTTTAAAGCCAAATCTCACCTTCTACAGGAAACCTTTTCCAGCTCCCCTTAATTCCAGCACTCTCTCTCTCTCCACTCATTATTTCAACCTTATCCAGCCTATATCCTGTTTGTCCATAGCTGTTCAAATACTGTCTCCCTCCCTAGACCATGAGCTCCATGAGAGCAGAGACTGCCTTTAGTCCTTCTTTGCAGCCCCAATCATGGCCCCTAGAAAACATTTACTAAGTGTTTACTGAAACTAGATCTAGAACACCAGAGCTAGAAAGGACCAGAGAACCAAAAATGTTTCCACAGACAACACATAATGTCAGAGAAATATCATCTAATCTAACCCCACCCATCCCCTGCCCCCTCTTCTTACAGACTCTAAGGAGGAAAGTGACTGACCAAAGGTCAAACAACCAGCTCCTGCTTCAAAATGACCCTGACGTGCTGTGCTTCCCTCCAGTTTTCTTCCAAGTGCTCACAATGCACCACAAGGAAGGGAGGCCGGACTTCACAAAGCTTGTCCAGAGCCACCAGGCTTGAGAGCCAGGCCTTGTTTAGCTCTGGTCCTGCCTGAGGACTCCACACTTTTAATCTTACAGTCGCCTTTGCTCCCTCTAGCTGGTGCCAGCTTCTTCTTATTAATCAGGGTGTGGTTCTTAACTCCCCCTTCCCAAGAAAGCCCACTGATCACATTATAACAGCTTTTGTGCAACTTTATTTCTTTGTAACTGGAAAAGTCCAGGATGGCAAATGAATTTTAGTTTATAAGCCTGAAATCCATGGAAATATCACCCACCTTTGGGTTAAACTCAAGGGCATAGGTGACAGTCTGGGGACTGTCTTGAGTTTTTGCTTCCAAAGTAGAATTAAGGAAATATACAGCCTGTTTACAGTGGGGATTCCAGGAGCACTCACCCTGTGGGAGAAAAAAAAGAGATTTTAGGAGTTCTGAGCTTTTCAATGACCAAGGCCCTTTTCCCAAACCCAATAAGGCAGGGAGCAGAGGGAGTTTACCCTGAGAAGTTGATCTTTTTTTCAATTTCAGGTAAAGATTTTACATTAATCCCTATTACATTTAATAGAAATTAATTATTATCCCTCCTGACTAACCCCTAGTAAATGCTATCATTAGATTCACGTGGTAGCACCTTGTTAGGCTTGTGATGGATCCCGATTCCATCATCTGCTCTCTCCCCTCACCAATGGCTCCTGCCCTCTGCTGCCAAGCCCAAGTCGGATGGCTCATTTCCTGCTCTAGATTCTTTAAGGGCTCCAGAAGACTTTGTGGGTTAAAACACAAGTAGCTTCACCCGGTATTTAAAGCTCTCCAAGCTGGCTCCCCTTCTCCTTCCAATCTCATTCCTCACCACTCCCACAATCTCAAATTCTTCAATCCCCAGGATCCTGCTGCTGGCTGTTTCCTGGACAGGACATTATCTCTCCTGCAGTGTCCCCCAGGATGTCTGGAAGACGTTCTCCCCTCACCTCTGCCTTCCTGATCTCCCCTCAAGCCTGATCACTATCATTTCTCTCTCTTTAGTCTATCACTAACACATACTGGTGTGCATGTGTGTCTCCTCAGTGCACACATTTAGGGTTAGCAAAGTGTAAGGGCTCTGAGGGCAGGATTACTTCCCTATTGTTTCGTTTGTCCCCAGCCCCTCACAAGGAGGACCTGTGGGACAGAAGGGTGAATGCTCCCAAGAACTTAGCCAGCATGAGGAAGGAGCAAGATTTCTCACTGATTTTCCAATGGGCTCTCTCAGTCACTGCAGATAAACAATGATCTAAGAACAGAACTGAATGCCAGGGAGTGTTAGCTAGACAGCCCCAAAGAAGCTGGGCAGCCCTTCAGTGAACTCAGGTTGCTACCTGACCCACAGGTCCATATTCTCTTTAACACTGACATGTTTTCCTCAGATTCCAAGCCCATCAGGCCCACAGCAGGGAGGTGCAGGTGAGCTCAGGTTAACAAAAGCACCAACTCTGAGCAGGCCCTCCTGAGCCGTCCAAGTACCAAAGGCCGATGCCTCTCCTGAATGCCATCTGCTAATTTATACAGTGTAACCACAAATGAGATCATATTTGTAAAGCTTTTTGAAAAACTTAAGGTGCTACATCAATTCTATTGTTACTATTATTATTATCATTAAACTCACAGGCTCATCATTCTTTCCAAAATTACATTTATCCACACTATCATGCCTATTAGCCCTCTGGGGCATGTCCTATGCCACCTCTACTGGCCAGTTATCCGGGTTCCACAGCCATAAACAACAAAAAACAGTAACTCCCAAGAAGGTCGGATGGGAGATACATAAACAGAAATAGCCAAAGTGACTGATGAAGTACAGGTATAACCACTAGGTTAAAACCAAAAAAACACCTAACCTACTTCTGATATGTTCATTCTAGAATGTACCTTAAATCAATAAATAACAGCTATCGATTTAAGTGCATAACCCATGCCAGGCACTAGAGATACAAAGAGGAGGAACGGGAACCTTATACCTAAATGAGTATAATCTGAACATTTACAAAATAAAGACAAAGTAAACTTGCGGGTGGGGGTGGAGAATCAGGATGACCAGATCAGGAAAAGACTCCACGTAAAAAGTGGCAGACAAGTGTTTTGAAAGAAACAAGGCACTCCAAGGCCAGTTCTTGATTAGGCAAGTACAGCAAATATATCCCAGGAGCAGGACTTGGAAGTACATGTGTCCTTCTCTTTGTATGGGATGGTTTTATAGAAATGAAGGGAAGCACGCACTGTCCCAGTCGTGCTCTACAACCCTCCAGATACCTGGGCCTCGGTCATCTGGATGAGTCCTGTGCTGATCGAGCTCTCGGCAGTCAGGTGGTACTCCATCCAAAGGACCACCCCATGACTCCTTCCAGGCCTGGAAGAAAAAGCCATGAAGAGTGGTGTGAGTTGCTGCCTGAGAAGATCTTCAGTAAACCAAAGTGGTAGCTATTTCCACCTATTTCCCAAACCATTTGTTTGTCCTATCACTTCTGGACCTGCCTGGGAAAAAAGTCTTCTTCAGAGAGCTCAGTTTCCAGCTCTTCCAGAATGGCAAAGAAGTCATTATGACAGTTCGGAGCCGGAAGGAAAGGGCAGGGTCAGCCAGAGTGGGTCCTACAATGGCCACACCCACCCAGTGGTCCATAATCCCAAGACTTGAAAGGCCATGAGATGAGTAGGTTCTCCTGGTAAAATAATTTCCCAAAAGAAGAATTAAAAGTGTACCCAACAAGCCTTAAGGGCCCTTTCCTTTCTTCACTTGCTATTTCCAGTTCTGATGAGCACTTGGGATATCCTGGAGCAGAAAACCACTACAGAGACCAATGTGGTGAAAAATCACTTCATATAACTAAACAGTGACACTTCTTAATGCTTTAAACCCCAGTCTTTCCAGAAGCCACTTGGCTCACTCTGTTTGACCTTGCTCCCCCCCACCAGACTGTGAGCCCTCTGAAAGAAGCTTCTGTCTCTGACCATGGCAGGAGCTTAATAAGTGTGTGTGTGTGCTTGACTGATGAGGACTGCTTGGGAGTGATGGTGGGCAGGGAGTGGTCAGCACCCATTCCCACAAAAGGACATCCTTCACAACAGAAAAAGAGGCAGAGGAAACTTCACTATCTTTACGAAATAGCTACTTTTCTAAATACTCAAGGACCTTCCCAGGGAAAATGCAGAGGTGTCTGAACACCACAACAGGAAGGTCCCAGAGGCCTTGTGCTTTGCAAACTTTAAAAAGTGTACAATTTCTAGTTATTACTATTATTGGAGGAGATTCTTGTTTGGGTACAAGATTGCACCAGATGACCTCCAAAATCCCTTCGAACTCTGAGACACTGTGATTCTACAATATAACTGCATTTCTTTAAAAAATATACTATGAACTTTTTACCTATTCCCACATCAATAGATGCTTTATGGATATCTCCTGGGCATTTTATAATCATTTCAAACTCACTGAGTCAAAAATCAAACTAAATATCTTTCCCCTAAACCTGCCCCTCCTGCAAACTTCCCTATTTCTGCTCAAGGCATCACCATCCTTCTAGGTACCAAGATCATATCCTAGGAATCATCCTTAACTTTTCTGGGTCCCTCCACTTCCACAGCCAGTTGGTAGCCAAGCCTAGCCAGCTCTACCTCCCCAACAGCTCCGTCTCATCAGCCCTCACCTCTCTTCCCCCATGTTGCTAACACGATTGTTCATCAATTCTCAATTAGATTACTATAATAGCCTTCTATTGGTCTCTTTTTTAAAGAATATTTTCCATACAGGCAAAACATAGTGATATTAAAGACAGAATGAGTAAAGACAATTTATACTACAGATCTCCCAGAAGAACACAATAAATGAAAAAACTTGAACCCATAATGCAAGAATACAAGAAACTGCCCCGAACTTCTAAACACAGAAAATAACGTGCCAATTTTTAAAAAAATCCATAGATCACCTCCAGAAAAAAAAAAAACTAAGGCTGCAAACTCCAAGGCAAATGGTGGTTAAAATTAACAATTTCATTGGGAAACAACAAATTCTGCAAGCAACCAGGAGAAAGATCTTCAAATACAAAGTATTGGAAATCTGAATAATACCAGACCATTCAACAGTTCCAAAGAGCAATGGAGCTAGATCAAGGTCAGACCAAGGTGACCTGTCCTGCAAGTCGGAGTCTAACCATAAATGAAAAGAGATGGACATTCAATAACAGCCATTCAATCAGGGTAGCTACAAAGCAGTACGACCATCTGGGAAGGCAACTTCCCCCCACGATCGTGTTTCCTAAAAAGTGACACTCCACAAAACCTGTACAAAAAACCATTCTGATGTTGGTGGCACTAGGGGAGGAAGACATCTGCTAGCACCCGTCTTCCTCTGCCACAACCACATCCTCATCCTCTACCCCACCTTGGCCTCTTCCTTCAATAGCTTCTCTTTTCTTAGGTTTCACCTTTGGTTCAACACTTACGAATAAAGCACCTAGGGCTGCGCAGCCTGGAGGATGAAGGAACACATGGTATTTCCTTAAAAACTCAGTGTTTTCAATTATACAGGTTCTCAGTTCTTCAAGGTCATTTTCACAGCTTTAAGATGTGTATTCATACTAACAATTATGCAAATGAAGTAGCTACAACATCCATATCCTTTGAACCAGAGACTCCATTCCTGGGCTTATACTTCTTGATTAACCAAGAAGAAAGTCCCCAAATACACTAAAATATCTACAGCAGCACTTATGGCAGTAAGAGGGACAGCTGCTTAATTGACCACCATTTTGTTCCATCAGGGACTCTATCTGTGGGGGTCACTACAAGGAACACTGTAGTGCCTGCCTAATTATACCTGAGAACCTGGCTGTGAGGGTCTTCTGCCAACAGCTCAGCAAACCCTCCCTAGGATGGTGACATCCTTTCAAGGAAAAGTCAGACTTCCAGTTCTTCTTTTTTTTTTTTTTTTGGAGGGCAATTAGGATTAAGTGACTTGCCCAAGGTTACACGGCTAATTTTTGTGTTAAGTGTCTGAGGCCGGATCCGGAACCTAGGTCCTCCTGACTCCAGGGCTGGTGCTCTATTCACTGTGCCACCTAGCCGCCCCCAATTCTTCTTTATAAACAGACTGAACATGCTCAACTCTATCTCACAATGATGGCTTGCTAACCAAAACAGCAGTGCCCTGCTGTGTCTCTAGAGAGTGGAGGAAATGGTTAACCTGAAAAGCATAACCAAATAAACAAAACCAAATTGTCTCTGCAGCTGTAAGAAAATGGGCCAAGTTATTGAAGAGGAGAGTTTCTGAAATTATGGGTCAAACAGAAAATGGGCTCTTCCTTCACTAAATTCACACAAACTAGTGGCCTCATATCAGGGATGGCACAGGTGTAACTACAGAAAGTGAAAAGAAAAACTCTTTCAAAATGTGATTCTTCTATGACCGAATAACTGGAGTCTATAATAAAAATCATTCAAGAGAAGCAATGAAAAGGACCAGTGTCTGAGTCTGTCTTGGTCTAAGTTGCTGGGCTCTATGCCCAAGCTAGGGTTTACTGCACTGAAAGTCAAATCCTCAGTGATCACTGAGGGAGGAAAAGATGAAAATAAGCCCCTTCAGAGGGAGACGGAGCAGATGTGGAATCATCAGGGGTCTGGGGATGCCCTGTGCAATAGTCTTCCTCACTTTATCTGCTCTGGGGACCTGAGCGACTGTCCATCCAAGCCCCTGCTCACCTTTTCAGGGTGATGGAGCCTTTGACACTAAGTGGCTGCTGGGGAACAGGCTTGAGGAAGTCAAAGGTCAGGAGCCGCTGGGGCTCTGACAAGCATCGGCTTGAGTACTCCCAGAGAGGGTGAGGCTCTGCTTCCCCGGCTTCCCTGAAGTCCAGCGAGTGCTGAGGAGAAAGGAGCAGTGACAGTAACAACCGCCTGAACTTCTGCAGCTCTCAAGGTCTGCAGGCCTGCTCGCACAATCACCAGGACGAGGCAAGGCTGGGCTGGCATCCTTCTCTCTCACTCACAAGGGAAGTGCCTTCCTTGGCCCTGGCCTCACACAGTGTAAGGGTCGGAGCTGAGACCTGAACCCTGAGCCTCCTCACTCTGCATTAACAATGACTCACAGATAACGGGGTCTACAAGAAAGGGATGAGCAGGACAGAACCCAGCAGGGACGCACAGGAAGCCTTGGCCCTGGCAGACCGCATGGGCAACAGCTGCAGCTCACACGTACACAGTGCTTTAGGCTATAGCCGGATTTCCTTGGAGGGTTAAATCTGTGCAGTCACAGGCCTCTCCAATCCAAGGCCTGACTAGTGCTCCTTGCTACTCTGTCGGTCTCTCTCTCTAGAAGCTTCCTGACATTTGACAGTAACTTAGCTGCATTCCAGCCACTGTAAGGCTGTACTTCTCATCTGGGGAAGAGCCAGGGGGAAGGACGGCAGGGAAGGCCTGAAACCCTCATCTCCTGTGCTTCAGTCAGTATTTATTTTTAATTCAGTGAAAATTCTGCCCCAACTCCCCACCATCACAGTGTTGTCCCATGGTGCCCTGGGGACAGGCAGTCTCAACATACCTAAAAAAGGGTCATTTCTGTTTGGCTAAGGAGTTGCTTCCTGCCACCTGTCACAGCAGAAGCTGCCCCTCCCATATCCCTTTCCTCCAGCCATAAGAAATGGGCTGGGAGATGAGAGAGGCCCAGCAGAGTCAAGGCTGCCCCAACCAAGGAAGGCTGAGGGAAGCAGCCTCCACACCCCACACTCCAGCCCACCCTCCAGGGCAGGGAGATAGAACACAAGGGAGAGTGCCCATAACATCATCTCAACACCTGTCTGTGCAGGACACCCCCACTGACACTATCAGCATGGGACTACTCCAGTCCCACTTAAGGATGGCAGACTGTGCCCACCTTAATCATATCATCCATAATGTGAACATCAAAGCCTTCACAGCTACCACATGGGCTTCGGATCCGCCACAGGTCCTGGGAACAACAAAATAAACATTCACGTTCTATACCAATCTAATGAGAAACAGGTCTGTAAATTTTACCAGGAAACCAAAAGAGAACTGGAAAGGGAAAAAAACCACATATCCACAAGTAGACCCACAGCTGAATCTACGTTCCCTGAAAAGTTCATTAAAACAGCAGATAGGACAAATCTAAACAGCTAGAGAAATACTGATTACTCATGGGTAGACCCAGTAATACCACAAAAATAACACTACTAAATTATTTGTTTAGTGCCACACCAATCAAAGTACCAAAGAATTATTTTATAGTTTAAAAAAAATAAAATCCATCTGGAAGAAGAAAAAAAAATCAAGAATATCAAGGGAATCAATGAAAAAAAAGAGAAGGAAGCTGGGACTAGCAGTACTAGATCTCAAATGAAGCCACAAAGATGTAATCATCCAAACCATCTGATATTAGTAAGAGTGGTGGATCAGTGGAACAGATTAGGCACACAATATACAGAAGTAAATGAGCACAATAACCTAAGGACTGAAAAACCCCAAAAACCCACTGGGGCAAGAACTCACTAGTTTGCAACAACTATTGGGAAACTGGAAAGTAGTCTGGCAGAAACTAGGTATAGGTCATCTCCTACTGTGTGGGTGTACACATACATGCACACATACATGTACACATATATACGTGTGTATATATGTACACACTCACTGAGATAATCTCAAAATAAGTACATGATTTGGACATAAAAGGTAACATCATAAACAAATTAGGGGAACATGGAAAAAATTCCAAGTTACATCTGGATAAGGGAAGAGTTCATGACCAGACAAGAGACAGAGAGGACCACAAGACATAAAATGGATGTTAATTATATTAAATTTAAAAGGGATGGCACAAACAGAACCAACATAGCCAAAATTAGAAGGAAACTAAGAAAAAATGTTACAGCAAATGTCTCTGATAAAGGTCTCATTTCTCAAATATATACAGAACTGAGACAAACTTTAGAAAATAAGCGCCACTTCCCAATTGATAAATGGTCAAAGAATATAAAGAGGCAGTTTTCAAAAGAGAAAATCAAAGCTATTAACAGTTATATTTAAAAAAAGCTATAAATCACTAATAATTAGAGAAATGCAAAGTGGGACAACTCAGGTTGTCTCACTCAGGTTCTGCCTCATACATATCATATTGACAAAATGGACAAAAAAGGAAAATGGCTCTTAAAAAAACAAGATTCTATTATACTGAACTCTGCAATACACATCATTTCAAATGCCCCATCTTAACCCAAATTATCTGAAATAAAATTGTCACAGACAGCTTACCTTGAACTCCACCACCACCATGTGCAAGGAGGCGGCTTGTGGCAATACTGTGATGTTGTTAGCAAGGTGTTCAGTCACAGCTGTCCTTGCATACCAGAAGTACAGATTGTGCCATGGCAACAGACTTGTTGTAAAGAAAGGCTCCCCAAGAAGAACAGAGATCTGGACAATCAGAAAAAGAAGATGACACCATCAGCCTGATTTGACTTGTCATCAAGTATAAGCCATAAATCCTAAGCATGCAGAAAGGAAAGAGGACTTTCCAATTTTAAGGAAATATGCATGACTGATAAATATGACAAATTCAAAGTCATTTCTGCAATCTGAAAGCAAAAAGGTGAAGTTATAATGGTTTCTATTATTTATCAACTTAGTATCTTTACAAATGTTAATGCATTAATCAAAAAATCTTTAGAATATTAGTGGGATAAGTAACAAAGCAAGATCTATTACTTGAAGACAAGAAGTGGCTTTGCAATGAGACTAGTCAATACTGGAATTTCTTCATTAAAACAGTCTTGCATAAACATACCATCCATATTTCAGTCTTTATTCCCTTGTAAAGAAATATAATAAGTTTGAGGGGGGCAGCTAGGTAGCACAGCGAATAGAGCACTGGCCCTGGAGTCAGGAGGATCTGAGTTCAAATCTGGCCTCAAACACTTGACACACTTACTAGTCATGTGACTTTGGGCAAGTCACTTAGCCCCAACTTCCCTCCAAAAAAAAAAAAAGGCAAAAAGAAATATAATAAATTTGATTAGGTAACTTAAATAAACCTTACTTAAGTGAAATATCCAAAAAAGAAAAAAGAGATGTAGCTTGGAATACTGCCTTCAGTAGGTATGTGTTACTAATGCAAACATGTGGCATCTATTACTCACCTTTCTATCACCCAAATCTGCAGAGGTGAGTAATTCAGGACGCTTCTCTATTATGCTAATTTTATCCTCCAGGTGATTAGCCTTAAAAATCTTTAAGAGAAAAAAATAAATTTGGTTATTTTCTAAACGACTTCAGTTTTTGCTTTCCAAACACTCATTTTTCTTTTATGTGTATTCAGCATCAAAGCATCATGATGTGTGGAGGGCAAGCCTGCCAAAGAACCAACACAAACGGCTCTCGTAAGCGCTGCAAAAAACCCAGCTTCCTTATGACAATACCACTTCCTGAGAAGAATTTCAGATTCGCCCATTTCATCTCCCGATACATTTAACCCCTTTCCCCGACACCCACAGGACAAGGACAAGGACAAGGACATAAACTCATCAGGACATGAATGTGATCGATTCGATCCTCCAAGTGGGATTGTTCCTTAGACAAACAATGCAGAATTATTACTGCAACTGTTCTTTTTACTATTCTGTGAAATGAGGAGAAAAGTCTTAGTAAGAACAGGTAACCTCAGATTTTTTACCAAAAACAAATTTAAATATAGCAGCATATGTTAGTTTTATACTTAGGCAGAAAATAGGATAATCTACAAGGCACCTGTTTTTCCACTTTGTTCTAAATTTCAAAGGGATAGAATAAAAAACGACAGTTCAATGCCAGATGCTTAATCTCCCATATCACCATTCTAGCCAAATCCATCACGTCCCCTGAATATGTATCCACTCACTTTTTTCATCAGTCGATGTGACACTGCTGAGTTCTCCACTGTGAATACCTAAAGGGAATCATGTGCCATTAGTCACAACTGGCTTGAATTCATAATACCGTTAGAAAGTTATAAATACTAACACTTCCTAAGAGCATAATAAAAAGAGGGATTAGGAAATACCATCTCTATGACAGATACTGTTCCAATAACTGTCCACATTATCCAGGAACACAAACCATGATGTAGCTCCAGACAATATGCCTTCAAAGTCTCAAAACCTTAAGCTCTGAATTCTAATGATGACTGCTGGGTTATACCTATGAGCTAACCAGAGCCCCTTAGTGTCTAACACATGTATCTACAAGGCATGAGTATTAGGCCAGACAAATAATAATGTCTAAGAAGAGCTTTTAAAAGATACTTTGATTGATGTGAGCACTTCCTGTGCCACATGCCTTAGCAGATATTTCCCTGGGTTGCTGTGGGCCAAACCCAGTCATCACCTGGCAGCCAGGCCTCTGGTGACAGGCTTCTCTGTACTTTCAGGCTGCTGTCACTTAAAGACCTCCTGCCAGAGAAGACTTCACTCCTTCAGCACTGCCTCCCGGAGCACCTGCTCACATTCATGAAGCACTCCCCTCACACAACACTGCCATACAGGAAGGGCAAGTCCCACCATCCTTGAAGGCATCAACAGTCATAGCATGAACAACACACCAAAAATGTTCAGCATGTGGGTGAAGGAAAAGGTATAAACTGTAAACAAAAATGAGGTAAAAGTGCTAGAAGTAGTTAACTTCAAAAATGATCTGATAAGAAGAAATGTGCTATTACCTGTTCTGCCCCCACACAGTGAGCCAGGATTGGAAGCAAGCTGCCATCACTGATGCAGAGACAAACACTGTCTGCTTTCAATACCTAAGAGAAGAAAACAATTGTCAGCATCTGCTTCTGATACAGATTAAAAGGTTTTCAGATATCATTCGTCAAGAAATCCTTAACAGTTTAAATACAGAAGAAACTCATTAATCTGACTTTATTATTTCAGAACCGACCATAATGAAATGTGGTCTGAACTAACCTTACCATCTATAGAAATTACGATAAAAACAGACTGTTAAGCTAACGAAGTCTATAAACAAGACTGAAGAGGTGGGTTTAACCTGTTCAGGAGAAGGGTTTTTAAGGAAATTAGCACTTTTTAAAAATGCATACTACTACTACTTACAAATAATTCCATCTGCCAAGTCATCCCTAGGGAACTGCACCGTTTGCCACATAACCTACCTCACATCTCATGACTCCCCAATACAAACTGCCCCCTATACACATAATACTCATTCCAAACAACTCTTGTGCTGACCTTGTACCCACAGGTTGAATGCCCTTCATGTATCTCTATATTGATTCAGTCCCTTCACTTCTCTCAAGCACTGCCTTCTCCATGAAACCTTACTTGATTGCCTAGTCAGCAATGACTTTTTCCCTTCTGTGAATTTTTATAACACAGTATGTCTATACCAGACAATCTTGGTTAACTATATTCTACCTTGAGCTTTCCTCTAATTGTTCTCATATGTTTACATCTTGTTTCCCCAACTAAACTCTGAGCTCCCTGACCACAAGAACGAAGTCTTCTCCTCCTTCTTACCTGATTCTCCTATCCCCACAATAGCACATTAGGTACATAGAAAGCATATACTTGTCAACTTCTGAGTGGAAAAAAAAAATGCCACACATTTATATGAAATATATTGTAAGCTCTCCCTTAAAGTATCCCAGAAAGGAATGAAGCCAGTCTTTTAAGATCTCATAATTTAGGGGCAGCTAGGTGACGCGGTGAGTAGAGTACTGGCCCTGGCGTCCTGAGTACCTGAGTTCAAATCTGGCCTCAGACACTTAACACTTACTAGATGTGGGCCCTTGGGCAAGTCACTTAACCCCAATTGCCCTGCCTTCCCCCCTCCAAAAAAAAATCTCATAATTTAATGTCTCAAACCTTATCATCATAACATCTAAACCTAAATCATTCATGCTATGCTTAAAAATAATTCCTTGACATGGTACATGTGTGTATAGAGAAGTTCTAGATGGCAAAGAGATTTTTCAAAGGGAAATTAGCTTCTAATTCTAGTATAAGATTAATTCAATTGTTAGATAATCTAAACTTCAGCCAAACTCAGCCAATTAGAATGGATATGGCATAAGCTAATATCATAACCAAGTTCTAGAAGGACTTAGGCAGATTCACAGATGAAATTAAGAGAATCACAGGATGTTTTAGGGACATCCCTAAGCTTCTAAAGTTGACTGACACAATGGAAGAGAATCATCTCCAATCACAAACTACTGAAAAAGACTCCTAAGCAGGCATCTTTGTGAGTCTGACCCAGTGCATCACTGCAGACAGCCCTCAGCTATAGGAATCAAGTATAGCAACTTTACTCTTAAGTTAAATCCAGTCTTCTTTAATAACACCTAGCAAAAATGCATTAGAAATATATTCCAAATAATTACAGTTGCCTGGTGAGGGCAATAATTCAGGTGAACGTGCACTTTATCATTACGTTTCCTTGAAAGAAAAAGCCCCTCAGACTATCTGCCTTGGGAGAGGCAGATTTGTAAGTTTACACGTTCCAGCTTAGAGCTAGAGGGAACCCACAAGGCAATATAGTCCAACATCCAAGCATAAGGCAGTACGAACAAGGAAAACAAAGTCAGTGAATTCCAGACAGAAAACACTGCGGGAAAGGAAAAGAACTCTTGTTGTGATAGTACAGAGAGCCCAGAGACCTACCTTCTTCAGTGCCTGGGTGTATTGTTCTGTTCTACTTTGGTCGTTGAGTTCTCCAAATCGTGGCCGGTTCCAGAGCAAATGGGCTTGACATTCACAGACTGGACGCTCTCCATGGAAGTTACTCTTGCTCTTTTCAATCCTAGGGCTCACCATGCACAAAAAGGTAAGGTGACTGAGCTATCAAGAAATTCTAATGAGCCTGTCAAGGTGCTAATGGGATAATAAAGAGTGAAAAGGTCACTCTTCTGGAACTGAAATCATTCACAAAATGCAACCTGGTGGGGAATAGGGCAAGGCCTGAGAATCTCACTCCTATAAGTATGGAGAGCATGGGAAAGTTTGCCATTTACTGCACTGCGTGCCCAGCTCTGGATTTCTGCCACTGTCCTGTGTCTCTCTGTGCCTTAAGTACAGGCTGTTCTCCCTCCTATAAGAAAAGGTAAAGAAAGCCTGAAGAACAGCTCTCCAATTTCCAGATTATCAATGAAAATGCAGTGTTCTTTAAAAAGCTAGAAGAGCTTCACTGTAAAAAAAAAAGTTAAAAGAAAAAAGGATCTGAAGGAATGAAAAAAGGAATCCTTACCTGGATCAAGAGTTGGAAGGTAGAAAGATACAAGTTGGAAGGTGGAAAGATTTATATGGATAGGAAAATTAAGTACAAATCTGAAGCTGATTGGTGCTTAGAAAGCCAGTGCTGGGGCGGCCAGGTAGCACAGTGAGTAAGAGTACTGGCCCCAATGTCAGGATGACCTGGGGATCAAATCCGGGCTCAGACACTTAGCACCCACCCAGAAACACCTGGCCATGTAACCTTGAGCAAGTTACTTAACCCAATTGCTTAGGGGCGGCCACGTGGCTCAGTGAGTAAGAGCACTGGCCCCAGAGTCGGGATGACCTGGGATCGAATCCGGGCCCAGACGCTTAGCACCACACCCAGAAATAACTGGCCGTGTAACCTTGAGCAAGTTACTTAACCCCGATTGCTTTAAAAAAAAAAAAGAAAAAGAAAGCCAGTGCTCTTCCCTCGAGTCTCGTCAAGGGGGCCCATATGTACTGTCAGGTAGGGAATTATCCCCAGCAAACATGAAGAAGAGATGGTCGGAATTCCCAGTTGAGGAGAATTAATGGCATCTATTTGTCAACCTAATAACAAGAGATGCTGTTGTCGTCATCATCTGGTGTCTTCCCAGAGCATGTATCCAAGACATGGTAGAGAATATCCCAAGCCTTGTGTGACTATTACAAACTTCTGTTGATTCACATGGGCATAGACGATACTTCTTGAAGGAAACTCGAAATCACTACTATAGATCATGGAGTCCTGCACAAGAATTTATAAAGACTTTGGGGGCACAAATGGTGTTCATCGAAGACAAGGGATTCAAAAAGAAAATCAGAAGTGGGAATTGAACAACTGGTTAAGAAGATGGTGTCTCATTATGGTATGTAGATTGTAGATTACAGCTTAAAATATAGGATTGATGGGCTTCTGGGCACCTAATAAAACCTAAAATGTTTTCCTAAGAGCCCTGGCAAATCTAAAGTGCTTTCAAACAGAAAAGGAAGGGGAAGAAAGAAAACTCTCTATATACAACAAGCTGAAAATCATAGTGCAGTGGTGTGAAAACTTTTTTTGTCTCAAAATCCTTTTATACTTTTAAAATTATTGAGGCCCCTCAAGAACTTTCATATGGGTTATATTTATCAATATGTACTATATTAGGAATTAAAATACTAATGTTATTAAAAAAATAATTTTCACTTTGAGGACTCTTTCTGAAAGGGTCTCAGGTACTCTTAGGGGTCCCCAGATCACACTTTGAGAAAGGCTGCCAGAGAACAAGGTGGAGTAAAGCTACTCAAAAGTTCACAAGAGAAGCCAGAAATAAAACCTGTGACATCAAATTCTCTACAGACAAATGTAGGGCTAGGAAGGAAAATGGAGTAGAGATTCTCATGAGAGGAAACAAATTTGACTTTAGTGAGATAAGACCTTTGACTAAAACACATCCCTGGGAAGAAATACTTTGTTCAAATGGAAGATGTTAGATAAGAGAGGAAAGATAAGCACTGCATATATTAACAAGATATACTCATGAGAAAATTCAAGTAGAAGAATACAAAATCATAGAGTATCTGTGTAAAGATCAATTAAAGCAAAGACAAAAACAAGATGGTCATTTGTCATATACCACCTGGTTAAAAAGAGAAAAGAAATGGGAGAGTTCACAAGTCTAGAACAACACCATGATATACTAGTGAAAGGAAATTAACTGGATATCTGCTGGTAATCTCTAACAACAGCCAATACAATCAATAGTTTTCTAACTTCCCTTAACGCCCAATTCATTCATCAAAAGGGAAAAATCTATTTTGGATCCAATTCTCACCAACATGAAAGAACTAACTAGTTGTCGAGGAGAGGAAATAGGATGTAGTGGAGAGTATACTGGACTTGGAGTCAGAAAGACCTCAGACATCTGCTGCCTCTGTGACTTTTGGCAGGTCATTTAACTCCCAAGGGCCTCAGTTTCCTCATCTGTAAAATGAGGGGGAATGAACTCAATGGCCTCAAAGGTCCACTCCAGAACTAAACCAATGATCCTATGATCAGAACCTTGGGACAAAGTGATCGTTCTATTTGTAACAGAAAAGCAAAAGAAAGAGGAATAAACTGAAATACAAATCATATTCAGGAGAGGCTGAAGGACAGCAATTGATTTACATTGGTTATACTTCTATATGAAATTATTTTAATCAGGATTATATCCTTTCTTCTATCTCTCCTAATGGAGATGGGCAGAAAGTTCTCAAGACTTAAATATTGAAGACATAAAAAGAAGCCATTTCAGTGAGGAAAAGGGGAAGTTTTCTTTAGAGACCAGAGTGGATACAAAGAAAACATACTGACCAATTTTTCTTCATTAAGAGAAACTTAAGCATCCAGGGGAGAAGCCCCTTGGACTCTCTCTTCATCAGGTCATCTCCTCAATATTATATAGAGCCCTACATATGGTACTGCAATCTAGGGAAGATTGAAAAAGAGTCCAAAAGAGGGAAACCAGGACAGTGACTTGCCCTCAGTAGCTGGGGGCATCTATTTTCAAGAAAAGAAGAATTAAGTGGGAAATGATAGTAGTTATCTTCAAGGATTTGGAGGATAGTAAGTAACATGAAAGAGGGTGTAGACTTATTTTTGTCTGTTCTCAAAAGCAAAATGAGCAATGACAGTAAGCTACTAAGAGACAAATTCAAGTTTGGCTTAAGAAGAAGATTCCTAGAACCAGATGTTTCTAGAGTAAAAGGAGCAGCTTCAGGAGGCAGGAGGTTCCCATTCACTGGAGGTGCTCAAGCAAAGGCTAGGCGGCCACTTGTCTTATCTATCTCACATCTTACAGAAATGACTGGTTTGGTTTTTTTCAAGAATGATTTGGAATTGGTGACTACCAAGCTCCCTTCTGTGAAATTCTGTGATTCTATAAAACAAATGACATTCTTTCTTTCTATCTACTTTAATTTAATTCAACTATCTATTAAACACCTCCTGGGCTTCTCCTGGGTAGATAATTAGGCCAAGCTCTTCTGATTATGGAACTCCTCTCAGAGGCTCTGCAGCGCTCCAGACTTTAATGCACAAGCGCAATGCCCTCCACAAATAGGAGCCTCTAGGGAGTGAGCCATGGTTGTGGTTCATCCTTCATTCTCAAAGAGGACCATGAAATCAGGGAGATGATGGCATAACTTGCAGTTGATTTTAATTTGAGTGAGGGAGGGCTGTGCAAGGTCACCAACCTCATTCCCTCCAGAGCCATATGGGTCCAGTGGTCAGATACTGATCAGGACGACTAGAGATGGCCAGGATACAGTGGGAGACCCTGGTCCTTTTAAGCTAAGATCTTTACAGGTTCTCATTTTGAGTGAGGCAATGACCATTCAGTGAATAGGCCTCTTTAGGAAGTGAGTCAAGGGATGACCCCTTCAAACAAAAAAATCAATCAATCAAACTGGAAGGGGAAGACCCTTAGGCTGCTGGCCAAAAGAGAAAGTTATTATCAAAATTCACTCTGAGCCAGTAGGACCCAAAAAATAACCATTAAGAGGTGCTTGGGCAGGGATCCATGAGATCCAGAGTGAATTGGGTTTAAGGCTTGGTCTTTGTGAAAGAAATATAGCCAGTAAACCCCAAATTAAGTAGGTAGCTTTTGGCCATCAAAAATTTCCCTCCTAGTGGCGGCTAGTAGGCGCAGTGAATGGAGCACCAGCCCTGGAGTCAGGAGGATCTGAGTTCAAATCCAGCCTCAGATATTTAACACTTACTAGCCATCTGACCTTGGGTAAGTCACTTAACCCCATTGCCCTGCCTTCCCCCCTCCAAAAAAAAACAAAAAAAAAAATTTCCCTTCCATAACATCTATAGGGAGCCCCTTTTCAACTAAACCCCTACACTGTGCCTTCTCCATGACAGTGGTGAAAATCTTTGGGTTAATCTCACTTGATCAGAGAAGATCTTTGAGGAAGGTTATCTCTGTTATTACCTTTGTTTAAAATTTGAATATTTTGATGCCTGCATGGGAGACACCTTATTGGAAGCTAAACTTAAAAGAGACATTCTGCTCTACCAAATCAAATGCTTTTTGTAGTCAAAAATAATAAACACATCTTGTATTTTCTACATCTTTCAATCACCTGTGTGATGTCAAATAAAGAATCTACTGTGGAATATCTTTTGCAAAGGCCAGTCAGTTTCCTACTGATACCCTTGTCAAGAATACCCCTAATATATCTGTAGATGCTTCTCACAAAGACATTCATGGAAATGGAAAAACAGGTATACAGGCCAAGAGCTGATGGTGTTCTTTGTCACCTTGTCTTGGTATTCATAAAGTCCAAGATGTTTTCCATCCCCTTTGGTATCTTCCCCTCTTTCAGATCACTTTGCCTCAGATCTCTTTCACATTCACTTGGTCAAACTGCTGGTCACGTACACTTGGTCAGCTGCTTTTCCCCTCTCTGGTCTCTTTACAACCACATCTAGCTCCTCTACATGGACACAATCTTAGAGAATCCCAGGGTCACCACCACAACATGACAAGGCATCAACTAGGACTTTGGATGACTTCATAAATACTAAATCTAAGCAAATGCAAAAATGTTAATGGGGACAAGGCTTCCACATTTTCAGTGATGATACATTTAGCCCATCTATCTCTTTGGGCTTATTACCTGGTTTTATGAAGGTTGTACCACACACAATAATCATCACGGTGAGCAGTAAGATAGAGGGATTCTCCCTGGACCACTGGTTCCTCATTTGGAAGAAAATAGACACACTGCATCCAATGATCTCGCCACTAAAAGGATTTTACATAAAAATAGGAAAAGGGAAAAAATATTTTAAGAAGAGAAAATTGAAATGAGGAGTAAGAAATAATAAAAGTGATCAGTAATGAATAGAAATTATTTACAATGATCAGAAACTGCCCAAATTTGTAGACCACTTGACCCCCCAACACTTCCTCTCAATGAGCCATAATAGCAATATTCTATTTCAGGATCACAATGAAGTTTTCAAAATGGAGGTTGTGAATACTAATCAACCCACATTCTCTTAGAGGAGCACAGGGTGTTTCTTTGACATTAACTGTACTACAAAGGTCAGCTTAGCCCTCCTCCCTCCCAAAATGTTACAATGACCTGAAATATCTTTATTTTTGGTTGAGCTAAAGAATAAAAAGAAAATTCCAAAATTTGGTCTGCTAGCTTTAAAAAAATATAAACCTTGAACCTCTGCTAGAACACAATTCACTACAAGAAAGATTCAATGTGAAGGACCTCATTACAAGAAATCCACAGCACGGATTCCAAGAACAATTCCCAAGAACGATTTTCATATACTCAAATTCTGTCAACCCATTAGTAATTTTGCAAAGACAAAACAGAGGTATTTTTCCCCTTAAATACTATTTTTTTTTTTGCCTTTTGGAGGGCAATTGGGGTTAAGTAACTTGCCCAAGGTTACACGGCTAGTTTTTTTGTATGGGTGTTAAGTGTCTGAGGCCGGAACCGAACTCAGGTCCTCCTGACTACGGGGCCGGCGCTTTACTCACTGCACTAAATGCTATTTTTTTCAACCACTATTATATTAAATGTCATTTACAGAGATCAAGATTTAGCCTTCAAAAGAAAACCAGACTCTGAAAAGAGAACTGGACAAGGAGTTAGGAGACCTAGATTCTTAACTTGGTTCTGCCACTAATTCTTTGTAACCTGCGTCACCTCACCTTTCTGGACCTCAGTTTCCTCACATATAAAATCAGAGGCAGCTTTATTGTAGGAAATGCCCTGGATTTGGTGTTAAAGGATTTGTATTAAAATCCTGGCTCTACTTCCCATCTGCTTGACCTTGGTAAATTAGATCCCAAGCCTAAAATCATTTCAGGCTAAGAAACGGAGAGGTCCATCAGCATAACAATATGCAGAGTAGCCTCATGTTTGATAAATCCAAAGAAACCAGCTATTGGGGTTCAATTCAGATGCTGTTGTTGTTTTGTTTCAGTCATGTCCGACTCTTCATGACCCCTTTTGAGGTTTTCTTAGCAAAAGCACTGGGGTGGTGTGCCATTTCCTTCTCCAGTCCTTCTGACAAGTGAGGAAACTGAGGTAAACAGGATAAAGTAACTTGCCCAAGAAGTCACATAGCTAGTAAGTATCTGAGGCTAGATCTGAACTCAGGAAGATGAATCTTCTCGACTCCAGGCCTAGCCCTCTAAGCACTGTACCACCTCACTGCCCCAAGTTATTAGAGTCAAAACTCCCTATTCAATAAAAGCTATAGTTTAACATAATTGCACATGTTATAAACTATATCAGATTGCTTGCCATCTTGGGGAGCAGGGAGAGGGTGGAGGGAGAGAGGGAGAAAAATTTACAACTCAAAATCTTATAAAAAATGAATGATGAAAAATATCTTTGCATGTAATTGAAAAAATACTATTTATATAAAATAAAGTAATTTTTTAAAAAAGGAATAAAGTTAGGATTTTAAAAACCTCATAACAGACAAGATCTAATAAAAAGAAATTCAATAAATGTTCAGTGTTAAACTTCAGTTCAAAAGATCAACTTTCTGGGCATAAGATGAAGGATAAGTGACTAGAAAGCAGTTTTTCTGAAATAAATTGAGGTATTTTCATGGACTACAAACTCCAGAAGAGTCAATAGTAAGATACAGCACCCAAAAAAGCAACTGTGACCTTAGGCTGTATTAATAGAGGCACTAGCCGTAGAACCAGTAAGGTTATAGTCTACCTGTGTCCATCGTGACCAGACATCTAGAGGATTGGATTCAGCTGCAAAAACATTTTGGGAATGACCCTGTTAAGCTGGAGTATCCAGAGAAGGGCAACCAGAAGGGAACATGTGAGGATCTGTTAAAAGGAACAGGAATGCTTAGCCTGGAAAACAGGTATCTGAAGGGCTGTCATGCAGAAGAGAAATGAGCTTGGCTTTGCTGGACCACAGAGGGCAGAAGTTGCAAACAAGAAACATTAAGCTTAACCTAAGGAAACACTTGCTAATCATCGCCCTTTTCAACAGTGCCAAGGGCTTCACCCAGAAGATGGTGGACTCCGTCTGCCTCCCTGGAGATCTTCAAGCAAAGGCTGGCCTGTCATTCATTTGTTGGTTTGTTCATTTGTTCATTCTTTTCACCTGCCCATCATGCTATTGGGAGGATTCTTGTTTATGTGTCAGGTAAACTGGAATTTCTCAAGATTTCTTCTACCCCTGAGGTTCTGGGTTTATACCATTAGCTGCAACACCGGTCCTCAAAACCCTAAGAGAGCTCCAACTGGTTTTAACCAGATATGCCAAGTGACACTGCTTAGGTATTACCTAATTTGTGACTTTGTTATTGTTATAGACATTCCTTAGGATTCTAAAAACTTTTCAAATAACAAAAGAAATAAAGTATGTGGTTCTACCTATAAGGCCCAGATGTGTCAAATGATATATAAGTTTAAAAACTAGACTTATAAATAAGAGGAAATGTTCCTACATTTATTTCTAGTGGGTCATTTCTTTGCCCATATTAGTCTTTTCCCTTTGGAGTATCAATAGAATTCATCAAAAATATATAAAACTTTGTGAATAACGTATTTATAGAATAAAAGTTTGCATCTAGTTTCTACTATTTTGCTAATTTAAAAAAATTTCTGGTTTTTCAGATTTGCAGAATTTGTATTTTGATTGTTGTAAAAATATAGTTTTGCTTATATCCTCCCTCATTGATAAAATATCTAAGAGTCTCTTGAGTAGATTTTAGAACTAATAAGAAATATCCCAGCTGACTCATGTGATGGTGAATTTTTGGACAGGAGAAGCAAAGAAATAAGCATTTATTTAGCACCTACTCTGTGCTAGGCATTATGCTAAAGGGCTTTAGAAATTCTCATTTGATCTTCAAAACTACACTGGAAGGTAAGTGCTATTGATAGCCCCATTTTATAACTGACAAAACTGAGCAAAGAGAGGTTAAGTGACTTGCCCAAGGTCACACAGTAAGCATCTGAGGCTTTATCTGAACCTCAGATTTTCTTGCCTCCAAGTCCAGAGTTATCCAGTGTGCCACCTAATCATCTCTAGTGAGTTCTACCGTGTTTCCCCGATAATAAGACACTGTCTTATTATTTTTTTTTTGGACAGAAAAACACCAGAGGGCTTATTTTCAGGGGAAGGCTTATTTTAATGAACATTTACAGCAATTTTAATAAACAGGTAAATGTGAACAAAAAAAATGTACCTTTATTCAATAATGAATTCAATAAAGAACAGGATGACGCACTCATTGCTGCAGCTGATTGGATGCAGCTCGGAGCGCGACGTGCGTTTCAACCGGGGGGGGGGGTACAGTGCATACAGAGGGTACCGTAATGTAGCATGTAGCGCAGGGGATCACCTTCACTACAGTAGCAATCTCAATAGGGCTTATTTTCGGGATAGGTCTTATTATCGGGGAAACACGGTATGATGTAAATGCTACAATTACAATCCATGAAGCAGAGATGACGTTTTCCTCATCTGATTCCTGTGATTACGGGTCCATCAGTATACTTCCTTCTATCACTAATAATCTAAGCCACAATGTCTTAAAGATAAAGATGGTTCTTCGGGGCAACAAAATGCTCCTTTTCAAGCCCATGAAGATGCCTGTGACAGCTCAACGTTGTTCTACTTCAGTGTAATCCTAGTGCATATTCTACAGTCCATATCCTCAAGAAAATTCCAATTTCCCTCTTTTCAGATTTTATTTCATAAGCTAAGAAACATTCAGAATGCACAAATGCTGAGGGTCAATGAAAATACAATACTCTAAACGTCCCATTACATGAGATGAATTAGAAAGTTCAAAGTTCATTGGTCTTACTGCAGCCTGTGGCATTATGAGTGGAAGAAATCGGACCCTTAAAAAGAATGCAGATTGGGTCGTTGGTTTTCAATAAAACCGGGACACAGTACACACTGGGGTACTTTCACTGTGATCCATCTGAAAACTGAAGAGGAAGCAAAATTTATCCTAGGACAAGTTCTATTTAGTATCCTCCTTTCAATGAAAAGGGATGTGTGTGTGTCTGTGTATGTGTGTGTGTATCTGTGTGTGTGTATTTGTGACATCCAATAAGCAACTGCTAGCTTGTGAAGCATGCTCTAAGTTTATTCAATATATGTTCAATGCAACACGTCAATTTGGTCTGAAATGTTGGCTGACATTAGATACTGCAAATAAGCATCCGTCCCATGGATCCCCTCACTCGGGAAAAGGCAGTGGCAGAAGCCATGAGACCAGTGTACCTACAGATGCAGTGCTCAAGCTCATGAAGCCAGTATTCAACAAGAGCTCAGCCATGTCAGAGATGGCAAGACTTTGGGGTCATCTATCCCAACCTTCTCATTTTGCACAAAAGAAAACAGGTCTGAGGCTTATTATCACCTCACTACCAGCAAATCAGCAAAGTTAACAAAAGATAGCCATAGTCAATACTGAAGGGGCTGTGGAAACACAGGCATCCTGATGCATGACGAGTGCAGCTGTGAATTAGCACAACCATTCTGGAAAACAATCTGAAATTACCCAAAGAAACTGTCTGATCGGCAGAACCCACAAAATGACACAGAGAAGCTAACCTCCCGCTGAGAACAGCCCAGCAGGCCAGCAGGAATCGGCCAGCAGCGCTCTGGGAGCCGAGCCCAGCACCATGCTGAGGCTTTCGCCCCAGGGCGGGCCTGACCAGCCGCTGGCCAGAGGGACTCCAGATCAGCAGCAGCTGTGGCTGTTTCCAGATTTATCAACACATACATGCGAAGGACAAGGTGAGAGGCCAGGGCAGTCTGGACTTTGGGACCAGTAAGTGGGAGTGCGTGGCTTTTACCCCCAGAGCGAGAAACCACTGAGACGCCAGCACAGCCTGCCAGCGCCACATGGCAGCTTCAGCTCCTGGCCTGCAGAGTGTAGGGGGACCAAGCACCAATCTGAGGGGTCATCGCTCTTGCTTTAACCTGCTTGGATCTGGATTGCAGTCTAGGGTGGAGGTCCTGGGGTGTGTGTCCAGCTTGCCAGAGCGTGTGGAGACCTCAGAGAGGGCACCCATCTAATACCTCCGGCAGCTGAGAAAACCCCAGCGTTTGGGACGAAAACTCCCCTGTCTGGTGGCAGAGTCCTACTGTGGCAAAAAGCCCAAAAGTCAAATAATTGAGTGGCAAAATGAGCAGGCAAAGGAAACAAAGCAGACAGAAGATTCCAACATTACACTCCTATTTTGGGGATAAGAAGAAGCAAGGCATGGAACAGGAGGAAAACAGTGAAGTCAGCACTCCTGCACCAAAAGCTTCAAAGGAAAATACAAGCTGGTTACAGGCCATAGAGGACCTTAAGAAGCAGATAAGAGAAGTGGAGGAAAAATTGGGAAGAGAAATGAGAACAATGCAAGAAAATTATGAAATGAGAGTCAACAGCCTGACTGAAGAAAATAATACCTTAAAAAACAGACTGACTCAAATGGCAAAGGAGGCTCAAAAAGGCAATGAGGAGAAGAATGCCTTAAAAAGTCGAATTTGCCAGATGGAAAAAGAATCTCAAAAGCTCACTGAGGAGAATCATTGCTTCAGAATTAGATTGGAGCAAATGGAAGCTAATGACTTTATGAGAAATAAAGATGCTGTTAAACAGATACAAACAAATGAAAGAATAGAAGGTAATGTGAAATATCTCATGGGAAAAACCACTGACCTGTAAAATAGATCCAGGAGAGATCATTTAAAAATTATTGGACTACCTGAAAGCCATGACCAAAGTAAGAGCCTGGAAAGCATCCTCCAGGAAGTTCTCAAAGAAAACTGCCCTGATGTTTTAGAACGAGAGGGCAAAATAGAGGTTGAAAGAATCCACCGATCACCTCCTGAAAAAGATCCCAAAAAGAAAACTCCTAGGAATATTATAGCCAGGTTCCGGAATTCCCAGATTAAGGAGAGAATATTACAAGCAGCCAGGAAGAAACAATTTGAATATTGTGGAAACACAATCAGGATAACTCAGGATCTGGCAGCTTCTACACTGAGGGATCGAAGGGTCTGGAATGTGATATTCCGGAGGTCAAGGGAGCTGGGATTAAAACCAAGAGTCACCTACCCAGCAAAACTGAGTATCATGTTTCAGGGGAAAATATGGTCATTCAGTGGAATACAGGACTTTCAAGCATTCTTGCTGAGAAAACCAGAGTTGAATAGAAAATGTGACATTCAGATACAAGAAGCAAGAGAAGCATGAGAAGGTAAACAGGGAAAAGAAATCATAAGGAACTTATCAAAGTTGAACTATTTTTTTGTTAAAGCAATTGGGGTTGAGTGGCTTGCTCGGGGTCGCACGGCCGGTTGTTGTTTCTGGGTGTGGTGCTGAGTGTCTGGGCCCGGATTTGATCCGGGTCGTCCCGGCACTGGGGCCGGTGCTCTTGCTCGCTGAGCCACCTGGCCAAAGTTGAACTATTAACATTCCTACATGGAAAAACAATAATTGTAACTTATGAAACTCTTCTCAGTAGTTGAAGGGATTAGAAATATATATATATATATATATATATATGTCTTTATATGAGGGTATGCAGACATATGAATACATATGTGAATGTGTGTATATACATTTACAGGTATACATAGATAAAGGGCATGGGACCAATTTAACAGGAAGGGATGATACTTAAAAGGTGAAATTAAGAGGTGAGAGGAATATAATGAGAGGAGATGGGGAGAGACAGAGTGGGGCAAACTATCTCATACAGAAGAGGCAAGGGAAAATGGTTACAATGGAGGGGAAGAATAGGAAGGCAAAAGGGAATGGGTCAACCTTATTCCTATTGAATCTGGCTTGAGGAGGGAGGGAAACACACACTAAATAGGGGATCTCACCCTCCAGGAGAATAGGGGGGAAAGGGATGTGAGGAGGAATGATGGAAGGGAGGGCAGGCTGGGGGGAGGGAAGTTGGAAGCACCCACTTGTGAAAAGGGACAGGATCAAAGTAGAGAATAGAACAAGTGGGAGGTGGGATAGGAGGGAGGGAAATATAGTCAGTATTTTACAATACATCTACTATGTTATTGTTTTGCATTAGCCGCACATGTACAACCTATACTGAACTGCTTGTCTCCCCAGTGGGGGTGGGTGGCAGGGGGGGAAGGGAATGAATCTGGAATTGAAAGTTTTAAAATCAAATATTCAAATATATATATATATATATATATGTGTGTGTGTGTGTATATATACTATTATTAATACCATCTTACATGTTATTAAGAAAAAAAAAGATATACAGGCACTGAGGCATAGAGATCCACTGGAAAAGTTGAAACGGGTATGGGAGAAAATATGGGAGAGAGCAGATTGGAGGTGTGGATATCATGTGGGACTGCTGTTTTTGGGGGATGGGTGGGGGAAAAACGGGGAGAAAATTTGTAACTCAAAATCTGGCGGAAACGAATGATGTAAATCAGAAGTTAATAAAGCATTAAAATTTAAAAAAAAAAAAAGAAACTGTCTGATCAGGTTATGCCTCTTGACCCAAAGATCCTGGGCATAAAACTTCAACAAGCATTGATTAAGCATCCACAAAGTGCCAGGCACTCTACTGAGCACTAGGGACACAAAGAAAGGCCAAAAAAACACTAACAAGGGGGAGCTAGGTGGTGCAGTGAATAGAGCACTGGCCCTGGGATCAGGAGGACCTGAGTTCAAATCCAGCCTCAGACACTTAACACTTACTAGTGGGTGACCTTGGGCAAGTCACTTGACCCCAACTGCCCGTCTTCCCCCCTCTAAAAACCAAAAAACAGTGACATTTCTTGCTCTGAGAGAGTTCACAGGTTAACAGGCCACTGACGAGAAGAAAGGCTTCATATAAAACCAAAACATTTATTACAGCATTTTTGTGGTAGCAAATTAGGAACAAAGGGATGTCCACTGACTGGGGAACGGCTAAACAAACCATGCTACATGAAGGTAACACATATCGCCACAGGGCATTAGCACAGCACCTGGGACATAACCGAAACTCAATGAAGGGCTGTCTTCCCTTCTTGCTCTGTCACTTACGTGAAGTGTGACCCTAGGCAAGTCCCTTTCTATCTCCCCATGTAACATAAGGGGGATGGCCAAGATAACAGCCACAGTTTCCTCCAACACCAAGATTCCAAGATCCGATACACTGCTTCATTTGTTTCTTGTTTCACAATGTAAAAGACTTCAAACACGTCTCTCACCTGGATGTTTTGGGGGTCAGAATGCACCCAGTAAGGTGCCATACTGCACTTTATTTTCCCCTCAGGATCCATATCAATATCCCACCATGACAGGACTACTTGTGCTCTGCCAGACACTAGAGGCTCAAACTGCACGGTGTGATAGGTGGGTGAGCTATTCACTGGCTTGCTGAAGTCCACACTGTAAGAAAATATTCAAGAAAGTGAAGAAGTTTTTAATATCATGGATCTTCACATTTTAAGAATATATGACATGATAGAGGGGGAAATCTAAACAATGTAAAAACTAAAGATACCGACAAATCACTGTATATTTATATGTATTACACACACACACACACACACACACACACCATAAAAAACAAGAGTCCTTCCCCCAATGGATAAGTAGTCAAATGATAGAACAGGAAGTATCTGAAAAAGGAAATGCAAGCTATTGGCATCTATATGAAAGAATCACTAAATATAAGAGATGCAAATTACGAGGTTTTGCCTCACTAACAGTGACAAAGATGATGAAATACACTATTGATGGAACTGTGAACTTATCTAACCATTCTGGGAAGTGATCTGTAATTATATTTTTAAAAGTCATTTAAACTACAGTAACAGATCAAAAATCAGGAATTCAGCAGTTATTAAAATAACACCTAATACTTGTAATCATTGTTACTTCTAAAGGTATATATGATCATTGTCAGTTTAAGACCACATCACAAGCTTTACCATCTGTGTAAAGGATAGCAGGTGGACAGCCAGAGTGCTCCACTGGCCCCCTGGGGAGGAGGAAACCATGGAAGAATCCAACATGGTGAGGGACCTCCCCCTCCCTTCCCCTAACCACAAAGAGGATGCAGCCAAGAGACACAAAGGATGAGTGGGCATGGCTGGGTAGCAATTTACATCACTGAAGAAAGTTCCAAATCAATGAGATCACAGATCCATTAGAGTATATACCCTATGAAAGTCAAAGATACGGGGGAAAGTCTATAATATGTGGTAAAAAAAAAAAATAGGGTCACACTTTTTTAATAACAAATAAGAGCAAGTAAAGTGGGTGGCCATTAGTTGGAGAACAGTTAAGCAAACTGTGATATATAAATGCAAAGGAATATTATTTCACCATAATAAATGATGAATATGAAGAATTCAGAGAAAGCGATACAGAGGGAAGTAATGGGGAGTAGGAGAACAATTTATTCCATGACCACAATAACATTAGGGACAACACGACACTTCAAAACTCGGATCAATGAAGTAATCAAAAGTAAGTTCAAAGAACTTAAGAGTGAAACTCGTCTTACCTCTCAGTAAAGTGGGGTCAAGAAAAGATAAAGAATGAGATACATTTTCAGACATGGTCAAAATGTTCGATTGCTTCGTTGACCACATCTATTCATTATAAGGATGGGTTTCACTGGCCATGGGAAAGAGATAGTGATGTTTAAAAAAAAGAATGTGAATAAAACATCTGTAAGAAGATATAATGTGCCCACCAACAATTAAACTGGACTCCATAATCAATCAGCAAGCATCTCTTCACCCCAAAGGCAGTGGGCTGCTTTCCCTTTCAAGCCCCCAATTCTATCATGTGTCTTTGCCTGTCTTTACTTTCCTGCCTTCTGCTTTTTGGACAGCACATTGTAACAAAAGGACTGGGCTGACTTTTTTTTTCCTTTCTTACCTAAACATCGTCAGTACGTTACTGAGGACAGTGAAGTCACTCCATGGCACCTGGTTCAGCTGAATATCGTAGACTGATGGAGCCCCAGGGCAATTCTCCATTTCTGAGGGAGCGACAATAACTCTCTTAGCATCGCCTGCCTGGATATGAATAGGAAACAACTTATTCCAGGACCACATTCTTCTGGACTCCACCAGCTGGGCATATACAGTTGCCTTGTGAGGCACTGCCTCACAGTTTTCCTACAGGTTCATAAAAAAGAGAAAAGCAGTGAAGTCAGTTACTTTTATGCTTATTATTTTCATGCAAGGAAAAGTCAATTATTTTTTAATATCAAACATTTGTGGCAACTTCTACTACCTTGCAATGTGATCTAAGTAACCTGAATTAAAGAAACGGCAGATATGACCTGCCCTACATTACAAGAAGAGGTACAGACTTCAGAGCTCCTCACTTTAAAGTTATT
Source organism: Petaurus breviceps papuanus (assembly GCF_028583685.1). Lineage (NCBI taxonomy): Eukaryota > Metazoa > Chordata > Mammalia > Diprotodontia > Petauridae > Petaurus > Petaurus breviceps. Next base: position 14,824,870 of record NW_027185771.1, read on the forward strand.
TTCCCTTCTTAAATATTTTTTTAAAAGGCTGTTAGCTGTGGTCCTGCAGATTAATTCCCACATTCACTCTGTCACAGGTCTACCCAGAATACTAAAGCAAAGCAGAGCATGTAGCAAAGCTGCCTTGGTGTTTTGAAAGGGAAATATTTAAAGCGGTGCTCTTCAAGTTTCTACAATCCTCATCCCTTATGCATTAATCTGCCTCTCCACTGAGGACCTTACCTATTACTTCACTGAGAAAATGGAGGCCATTAAGCTGCCTCTTCTCTTCATTTCAGAACACCCTGACATCATCCCCCACTTCCCTTCCTCCATTCTCAGATGCTTCTCATCTTCCCCAGCAGAGAGAATGGCAATCATTCCCTCTTTCTGTGACCTTCAGCCTCTCCTTATTTCTATGTTCCTTTCCAAATGCCTTCAAACATGTCCAAGTCTAATTCACCAGGAAAAAACTTTCACTGGACCCACTCCCCGCTGACATCATCATCTTAAAAAAGCTGTCCACACTCACTGACTTTGCTCCATTTCCTTTCACTTATTACCAATCTCATGACCTCATCACTTCCCTGAAACTGCTCTCTCCAAAGTTACAAATGATCCCTCCATGACCAAATCTGACGATGTCTTCTCAATTCCTCCTTCTTGACCTCTTTGATGCATGACACAGCTGACCACATTCTCCTCCTGGAGACTCTTGTCATGACACTTCTCTCTCCTGGTTCTCCTACCCTCTATCTGATGGCTCCTTCAGTCTCCTTTGCTGTATGATCATCCATGCCCCGTTCCAAAGTTCTATCCGGAGGCTTCCTGTCTCCTCTGTACTCTCTCTTCCAGTGATCTCATCAGATCTTGATTTTAATTATCATCTCCACATAGACAACTCCAAGATCTACGGCTCTACCCCGAGTTCTAGTCCCATATCACTAAATGACTCAAAGATGTTGAACTGTATGCCCTACAGAAATCTCAAAATTGACACATCTAAAAACTGAACTTTATGTCTTTGGTACCACCATTCCTGCTGTTTCCCAGGTTTGTAAGCTAGTATTATTCTACACTCACCTTTCCTCAGCTCACATATCTAATCGGTTAATACATTTCTCCATTTCTCATCTCCATAACATCTCTCGTCTCCACCTGCTCTCTGTATTCACACAGTCACAACCCTAGGCCTTGTCTTCATCAGTTCCTGTCTGGGTTGTTGCAAAGGCCCCTAATTGGCCTTCCTACACTAAGTCCCTTCTCCAATTCATCCTCCACATAGCCGAAGTGATTTTCCTAAAGAACAGGCCTGAACAAGTTATTTCGCTAACTTAATAAACTTCACTGGTTCCCTATTAACCCAAGATTAAATGTAAACTTCTCTACCAAATTTTCAAAGCACTTTACAACTTGAGCCCAACCTAAGCTTTGAGTCTCACTCTGTATGACTCTTCTCCTTCATGCCCTCCACAGTCTTATCAAATTGGACAGCTCTATATCCATCCTATTACTTTACAAGGGTTGTGCCCCATTGCCTGGAATGAATTACCTCCTCAACTACACTTCAAAGAATCTCTCACCTCTTCATGATGAAGCTCAAGTACTATCTTCTACACAAAGTCTTTCTTGACTCCCAAGAAAGGCTATTCCCTACTATAATTTCCATTACAGCAAGACAAAAAGGAGTCAGAATTCCTATATATAACCAATGCAGTAAGGAGCAATCCATGAGACTGGCTAAAAAGCAATATTTTAAATGAAAATGGGTTTAACCCCTATGTGGTTATACTAAAAACCATGAATCGATGTTTTCATCTGTACTAGCCGTGATACTGGGTATGTTAGGGTGTTTGATGCTATACAGATGAGCTTTAAATTGCAAACTTCAAACTTCTTCTTACCTCTACAAGATTCTTATGAGCATGCTCATAGGAGGGCAGGGCACCTTCCCCTATCAGCTCCGTATCAAACAGCTCTGTGACCAGGATGTTTGCATAGCACTGCATGTCACCATCTAGAAATCACAAGGGAAGACAAAAGACACAGGTTATTTACTGATCACAGGACTGTAAGCTCCCATTCCCAACAGCTCATGAGATCCCACCCCATCTGTGAAGTCACTGAGCTAAAAGAAAGTCAGAGCTAAAGACAGGTTGTTTATATGGTTCTGACATATTCCTAATGCCTATCAAACTATAACACACAAGTAAAAAAGGATCCTGCTTCTTCCTTGGATTCCTATAGAGGCTTAACTTTCCATTTATTAAAGGTTTTGTTTTCCCTAATATCAGTCTGTTATGGGAATAGGAATCAGAAGATCTTCCCTGCCCCTTGGCCCTTTGATAGGCTTAAGTGACTCTGAGAACCTTCCCTGATTTGAAAATATACTCTGCCCCCTTATAGGCTGAATGCGGTCACAGGGAGCCTGTGGCAGGAGGCTTGCTTTTCAGGAATGCCCATACTGTGTTCCTTTGTGATCGGGCAGTAGGTCAAGAAGGCTGTTACATTCTCTGAGCCAGGAGAAGGCTATATATACCCTGATGTGAGGTTTTGCTTTAGGAATCACTTTGGGAAGAGTTGTGTGATTTGGCCAGATGAGACGCTGGGCAGCCGTTGAGGCCCCCCGGCTTTGAAAACCCAGATGTTGGTGCTTCCCTCTCTGGTAACTAACTAGGTATGGAGGTCATGGTCAGACAGCTGGAAGCCCTGTCTGCTGATCTGTTTCTCTGTATGTATTTTTTTCTGTCTGCTTGTAACTTCTGTTTGTATTCTCTGAAGTTCAGGGTGCTGACTTTTTCCTCTGAACTAGGTAAATGATATTATGTTTGATTGATTAAAGTAAGATTGTTAACCCATTTTGAGTTGCTTTCCTTTAGAAAAAGCAACTAGAAAAGCAGATCTAAGAACCTGTGCTAGCAGCCATCCTGGGTATGTTAGGGTGCTTTCTGCTATACAGTCTTACATACAATAATGCTACAAATGCAAGGAATGCAAAGGAATAAAAATCCCTCTCCCTATCAGGAAGTTTTCAGAGGCCAGGCATAGATAGTCAGCATCCACATGGGTAAAGAAATAATGGAAAATGTACACTGCCTATGATGACATGCAGCTGTGACTGGCTAGCTCATGAACAAGCCTGTCTCAGTGCTACAGATGGACAATGAACACGTACCAAGATAATGCTAAAGATGAAACTGGGCTTTAGGGCATGTTCACGGATGGAGGTTGTGATAGTAATGGAATGTGGAGATCCCCCTGTGTTGGCTTGGTTTTCAAACTGATTGTGTTAAAACCCAGAGCTTGTTAATCCTTGAAAAGAAAATCCTGAACTGGGAGGAGCTGGTGACCTAGATTTGGAGAGACAAGAGAGAGGCAGAAGAACTTTTTGGAAGCAGCACCCTCGTGGAGGCTGAGAGAGAGACCGAGAGAATTGCTGGGGGCCACTTTGAATTGCCCTGGACTTTTGAGACCTGCCTCCTGAGCTGCCAAGGACTGAGGAGACATGGCTGTTTTGCTCGTACTTTGTCTGTCTGTTTTGATGTTGTTTTGCCAGATTTGTCCACTGGTGAAAGACAGTCCTTTTGTTGAAGAAGTCCTGGAACCTGGCTGTTGGCTAAGAGCTCCTGAGACTGTCCTGCATACAGAGAGTGAATACTGTCCACTGGTGAAGGACAGTGCTGTTGTTGCAGGGGTCTGGGAACCTTTCTGTTGGTTCAGAAGCCCTGAAGAAGGATTTTCTTGTTGTATGTTTACAGAAATCCTGGGAGAGGGTTTTGCTAATGTTTTCAGGGGTTCTAGGACTGTTCTACAGACAGAGGATGAATTAATGAAGAGACTGGCAATGTATCTTGTGGCCTTGCTAAGCCTTGTCTCCCCAGGAACTAAGATTGCTGAGAACTTGCCTAGTGTCAAGATGAAGAAAAGACCTTCATTTGGGTATTAAGTGCTGTGCTTAAACTTGATGTAACTCTGGGGTAGATTCAATTGTGATCCAGGGGTGGGGAACTTTTGACCTTTTTGTGTTCTATGGTTGAACAAATGAATGTACTTTACTTAGATTGGAAACTAATCTCCATTTGAGAAGAGGGGCTTTGTGGTGGACTAAATGAAGGTACAGCCTAGGGGTGGAGTAGTATTTAGAACTGGGACTTTGTAATTGATTGAATGAATGGAAGGTCCTGGGGTGGGGTAGTACTTGGAGATTATTTAATCACACTTAGTAAATGCCCGTATTTTGAATGATGTCATGTTTTGACCTTCTCTGTTCTTGGTTTGTCACTGAATAAAATGGAGAGCACCTATGCTGGTATTCTGAACCTTGGGAAGTTGCCTTTCCTTGGCATTACGTTACAGAGGTCCACAGGGTTGTCTGGAACACTACACTACCAGTTTCTACCAAAGGCCATCGAGTCAGCACCGAGAATCTTCTGTTGATGCTGCATCACCATGAACCATGAAACATGGCAAACTAAAACTGGAGGTGACCCAAAGGGCACTGGGGAAACACATGGTGCACAAAAACTGCAGCACATTACTAGTCATGACCTCCTAATGAGAAGTACTATAAAACACATTAACAAGGACACATATGCCCCAAAAAGGAAAGGAGCCAATTGTGCTGGAACAATGGAAAACAGCACATGAGCACCCCAATTGCTACAACAGTAGCCTCCAGAGATTAAAAGAACTGAAGGAAGACTCTGCATGTTGAATGAATACCCTAAGAAAGATTTAGAGGAAAGCACAGACAAAAATTATCAGAGGTATAAGGTAGTTTCAACCTGCACCAGGGGGATATCAAAACTGTATCACCATCAAAACTGACATTTATATTGGACTTTAAGGACTGCAAAGTACTTTCCATGTTATCTCATTTCCGATAAGGTAAGTACTGTGAGTACTATTATGCCCATTTTACAGATAAGGAGAGGTTAAATTACCTGTCCATGATCACAAAGCAAGGAAGTGTCTGAGGCTGGATTCAAATTCAGGTCTTCCTAACTTCTGGTACAAAGATTGGAATCACAATACTTCAGGTTTCAGTAGCTACTCTGTACAATGCATATCTGAACAAAAATTTCCCCCAACACACACAAAGGGAGGTGGTTGATGAAAGGATTGAACACAAAGTATGTTGCAAATCTTCATGTGTCACATAAATCTTAGTTATCATTATCCCTGTTAGCATTATTAATACTATCTGAAAAGTGCACGTCTAGCTTTTGCTTGAAGATTTCTTTAGACCAAGGCCCAGTTTGTCCCTGTGCTCCTAATTCTGCATCAAGTCTAATACCACTCCTAAAGCCTTCTCAGCCTTTCAAATACCTGAGGACCTCCCTCTAAGTCTCAACTCTCCAAGCTAAATATGCCACTTCCTTCAATGGGTCTTCTTGTCAAAAGGATTTAGGGCTTTTTATCATATGGATAACCTGGTCTGGGGCCTGTAGACAGCTTATCCATGTCCTTTCTGAAATGAGGCCCCCACAAGCAAACACAACACTGTGGTAGGAGTCTGATCAGAGTCTGATCAAAGAACCCCAGGACTGCCCTCTCCTAAGGGCCCATTAACCTTCCTGGCTGCCATATTAGAGAACTGACCCAGCTTATAGCCAAGGAAAATCCCCACAAGTTTTACAGACCAACCCAGTTTCCCATCTTTGATACAACAAAGAAGGGATGAAATGCAGGGAAAGGTGACTATGAAAAAGGCTGAACTGCATGGATACCACTGTCTTTAGAATCCTTCCTATCAATAGCTTGTTCCTTCCATGGCTTTTGTGCATTCTAGGTGCAAACCAGCATGAAAACCTGGCTGTGCTTATTCATTTTCACACAGCCAAAGCTATGAGAAAAGCAGATCCTGATGACCACTCTATTGGGGGCCATGGAACATGCCTATGGGGCACTGTCCTTGACCACAAGGAGCTTCTATTCTATATGGAAAGACAATATGCAATCTGATTGCTTATTTAAATAGGCATAAAAGCAATATATTATACTGCCAAATTAGCAAAACAGACAATAAGCATTTGCAAGAGGGAGACTTTGGGCTAAGGCACAGTTAGGGAGGCTTCATGGAGGAAGCAGGAAGAGACCCAGGACTTCAGGACAGAATTTTAAAATGGCAAAGAGAAGATCAATGTGCCGGGAGGATGTACGACAATAAGAAATAACACAAACCCTGGGCAAGGGGATTTAACCTCTCAACCTCGGTTTACTCATCTGTGACACGGAGATAATAGTACCTAACTCACAAAGTTGAAGGGCCTACCTCACAGGGACTGAAGAAGCAGAAAAAGGGGGAGAGTCTAGACTTTATCCTATCTATGGCAATGAAGCATCAATTACTATTCTGGAGCAGGTGCTGACAAGAAGAGTGTTTTAGGAAGAGGACTCTGACGTTTGGCACATAATAGGAGTTTATAAATGCTTGTATAAAAGGAGTTTAATAAATATAACAGTCAGACTGACCCAAAGGACATGAAGACGAAAAGGAGGAAAACCAGTCAGTCTCTCGCAAATTCATGCACAAGATAATGAGAGCCTAAACTGGGTTAACAGTAGTGAGATTATAAAGGAAGGAAATGATGCAAGACGCATCCTAAAGGAAGAGTGAATGGGCAGGGATCAAAAGTGGAAGCCTCGAGAGAGCAGAGAAGGAAGACCACACAAGTGTATAAACGGAAGGGGGGTTAGAGAGCATCAGACCCCACCCTCTCCTGAGGAAGCGGAGCACCACAGGGGAAGACAAGATGCATACAAGATGATACCAATAAGAGCATAGCAAAGCTGGGATTGGAATTCAGGTGCAATGGTCACTCTACCAAGCCACAGTGCATCAAGAATGCCCTACAAAGCAAAGCAACAGAGCCCAGGCTCAAAATGAGCTCTTCTAGTGGCCAGGCGCCAGTGGCTCCCGTGCCTGAGAAATGACCAGCTCTGCCCATCTCCATTTACACTCTTCCATTAGTTACCACTGTGCCCCTGCTGCCCTGCCTGGTTCCCACTCAAGGAACATGGTAACTCTCCCAGGTTAAACTCATCCCCTCTAATATCATCACCCTGCTGCTGACTCATCACCACCACAGGCTCTATCTAGCTTAGTCTCCTCTCCCCTCTGACTGGACTGCCGGGATGAAGGGAGGATGTACCAAACTCCTCCCAAGGCCATCCTTTAGAAAGGGCAGAACCTGGGCTCAGTTCTCTCTCTGCACCTGTGCCCTTGCCTGGTTTCCACTCCACAGAACAAGATTCCAGGCCAGGAATCCCTTAGTGTTCCATTCCCCACCAACACATTTTCCTGTCTCCTTTTGTGTGCTATCTCCTGTTAGACTGTAAGCTCCTTGAGGGCAAGAATTGCCTTTCTTTTTATTAACTGTATTCCAGCACTTAGCACAGTGCCTGGCAAATAATAGGTGCTTAGTAAACGTTTACTGGATTGGTGCAGTATCTACCATTTGTGCCACGAATACAGGCATCGTCTGTCCATGTAGAAGATGTAGTCTCAGGCTATGAATATTCCTGAGAGTAAGAGTTTTGTGTAAAAACTCAAATGATAAATTCAATTGCTGATCAACATGATGAATTTAAAGTACTGAATAAATGCCTAGAAACCAACAATTTCTGTAACCAAGAAAAGAAAAACCTATGAAGAGAAATAAATCTCCATTTTCCCATTCCCTACTATTAATATTTTTTCTAAATGAGTAATTGCTAACCAGTCTTATTACCTTCAGCATTATAGCTAAGATGCCACCCTAAAAATGGTGTGACAAATTTTCCAATTTCCCAGGAAGCTCCTGGGCAACAGCTCCCAACACTTCAGCCCTTTCTACCACACTGCTTCTCACTTCTCCAGTCTCTCCCTATCTACCGGCTCCTTTCTCCTGCCATCAAGCATTCCCAGGACTCACTCATTTAAAAACCTTACCATGAGCTGCTCAAGTTACTGTTTTTTTCCCTATCACCCTGGCCCCTCCCTTTCACTGCCAAATTCCTAGAAAAAGCCTCCACTCACTGCCTCCATTTCCTCTCAGCCTCTTGAAGTCTGGATCCTGAACTTGAATGATTTAAATTGCTCTCTCTAAGGTTATCCCTAGCCCATTAGTTGCTAAATCTAATGAATGGCCTATGCTCAGTCCTCACCCTGCCTACCCTCTCTGTAGCCTTTCACAGGACTGACCCCTGCCCTTGCTCCTGGGTACTCTCTCCTCCCTGAGCTGCTGTAACACTTTTATTGCCAGATTTTCCTTCTCTCTGACCTTCTCATTCTCTTCTGCTGGATCATTCATTTCTGGACTCCTACCCTGAAACTCTGACTTACTTAGACCGTCTTCTTTTCTCTTGTTATATCCTCTCTCTTGGCTATCTCAGCAACTCCCATGGGCTCATTATTTTATGCAGCTCATTTCAACATACAGACAGACATGTAATAAATAAAACACATACACATGCCATTCTATCACCACATTAAAATATAATTGGGAAATAGTTAACAAAATAAATAAAAATACAATACAACACAGATAATATTCACATGGAGTTTTCTAAGGCAATAGGAGCCTGTGGGGATCTTTAAGTATATCTGTCTAAATTTGATTCCACTACTCTAAGGCATCTCAAACTCAATATATGAAAAACGGAACTTATTTATCTTTTCCCCCACCCACCAAACCCATCTGCCCTCTCCCAAATTCCCTGTTTGTTGAAAATACCATCACCCTTCCAGGTTCCCAGCTTTATAATCTCAGTGTCATCTATTATTCTTTCCTTTCCCTCATCTCCCATATTTAATCACCTGCTAAATCTTGTTGATTCTATTTCCTAATACCCTGTACTTTGTACTTCCCTGAGTGATCTTAACAGAATTCACTGTACTATCTTCTAACATAAACATTTCTTCCTACTGTGCCCTCCAGAGGACAGGTTACTTTAAAAGAATCACAAGCTCAGGGTAGTATATTAAAAAGATAATCTTAAACATCTAGATGTTTAAACATCTAAATTTGGAAACCATTCTGGGGAGCTCATGACATCATATTTTGCTGTGGGATGTCTGCTATTATTTATATTTGGTGAGGCTACCAATACTATGTAAACATACTGCTCTGATCATTGGTTGGGTATACATCTGCCTAAAACTGGAAAGCAAAAAGATGCGTGGAAATGATATTATTTTAGATCTTGAGCCTTTCAGGGCTAACCAATATCAAACCAATAATTACAAGCACACACTTGCAGCCTCTCTCCAGTCATGAGTTATTAGGCAGAGATAACTCATCTGTTATCTTAAACAGAACTTAAAACAAAGAAGCAATATAAGATTGAATCATGTTACACCTTCCTTCCTGCCTTGAATGCAGGAGTGAGCCTTCTCCTTATCACGGATAACTTTTCTACATATTGACAAGATCCCCAATTTCCATCAGTGATCTCCACTCTTTCTTGCCTTTAGTATTATTTTATTTAATTCTAGCTAATTAAAAAAGTATCAGAATTAGCTATATACTTATTTTAATAATTACCATCCCCAAAAATCTGTCCTCCCTTTCATGTGTGCATTTCCCTAGAGAAAGGAAGGCAAAGGGGGAGTATGGCAGTTTTCTTCAAGTACTTGAAGGTATATCATGTGGAGAGACCAGGGATTACACTTCTTTTGGCCCCAAAGGAAGAGAACTAGGGGCAAAGGGAGAAGTTATAGATAGGGAGGCAAGATTTTAAACCAATATAGAATGAAATTTCTTATAAATTAAAACTATCTAATAATGAAATGAAAAGTCTTCATGCAAAGGTTGGAATGACCACTTGTCAGGGATTCATGATGTGGTTAGGTTAGTAGATAACTTCTAAATTACTTCTAAGATTCCATAATTTCTAAGTTTTGACATTACACCTTCCTCACATACACATAAGCAAGTAAGACATTTGAGAAAGGACTCCACGACCCTTACCTGGCCCCACACTGACTTCAGTAGAATGTTTATTAATGATCTTAATCTTATCACTAAAGCCATTTTTCTCTACAATCTTCACAGCAGCATCAGCCATAGGTTTGAAAACCTGAAATAAGGAGACAAAATCAAAGCTGAAATGAGAGATTACTAGTATACTGTTGCAACAACTGAAACTGCCTCTTAATGATCCTTGGATTTGAATTTGGGGAGCTAAAGATAAGGACGTCATAGAATTAATTTATTTCTCTGATTCAAGAGTATACCCGTGTTTCCATTTTTTATTACACAAATACAAAAATTTGTTTTAGACTTATCTTAACCAAATAAGTAAGAATTCAACTGTCTCATTTAAAATATAATTTCTTTTGTAGAAATTCATACCCAGAGTTGTAGAAAAAATGAGACTATGCATTGTGAGGAGCTCAATGATCTTCAGGGAAAAGATGGAATATAAAGTGTTACTATATCAGCACTAGTATTTGTAAATGTAATAAAAATTATAGTAAACTAACACTGACAAGTTAAGTAAAATCCAGTTTCAAAGAGAAAGGTGAGTTAATCTTAACAGGATGATGCTTGAAATTAACTTGAATGTTGCAAACAAGGCAAATATCCCATGATCCCCAAGTCCATCTGAGAATAAAGGCAATGATTACATTAAACTTCTGTGTCTATTTTGAGGAGCTGGTTGTATCACTATGACCAGCTATCAAGAAAGAATGCACCAGGGGAAGTGAGGTACCAAGAAAAGCATGTGGTGCATTGGAGTTATTAGGCCTCGCTGACTATGGCTAAGGGCTCTCAGTGTGAGTACCTACCTGTATTTGGCAGCAAAGGTCTCTCCAGAATCCATGCTGGGGAGAAGGCTGGGAGTGAGAATTATAAGCCCCACAAAATGTATTACAGGATGTTGTGTACAGTCAACCAAGGCCTCAGGAACCCCAAAACTGAGGTGGGATGCTGTAGTTCTCCAAATTCATGTCCAAACTGGAGGCAGCAACTCCAAAAATGGATTCTCAGACTTTCTCTTTTTTTCACATAGGAAAAGTCCCCCCTGACATGTGTTCAGATTACTTCTCCATTTACAAGGCTGCCTAGATGGTGACTGGCTGCCTTCAGTGCCATGCTCTGGAGTCTCTGAGCACAGTTACTGGCTGAGGGGATTCAAAGCATGAGAGTGAAATATTCTAATTCACACCAAGTGGGATGACAAAAGAGATACAGAACGTCTTAGCTACACTTCTAGGTTCTAGAATTCCATCTGAGTTCAGATGGACACTTTATCTATAAACTTATTATTGGGGGAAAAAGAGGAGACCTTCACAGTTGATTTTAAGAGTAAAAGAAAAAGAAAAAAACAACAACAAAATACAAATAATGCAAAGTACCTGCCAGGTGTTCTGGGCATAACTCTGCTCACAGAGTCATCTCTTCAGTTATCGGGCAAGTGCCAAGAAGAAAGGCCTTGGGTTATGCTCTCAAGTAAGAGGTCAAAAGCCTTACAGAAGGGCTTATCATCCTTTTTCTTCCTAGGATTCTATCTGGGAAATTCTATCTCAGACTCCACAGGAAAAGGGGAAGAAATTTCTAATACACAAAGATCCTCATGAAGGAACAAAGACCTTCTTTATGTCTCTATCTATGGATGATGCATATGTATATGTATACATATATAATCATATATACACAGACATATATTCTACAACAAGCAATGGTGTTTCATGTGTACTACTCAGAGTGAGGAAAGAGAGTACCTGAAATTACCAAATGCTAAGAAGCAAAATGATAACCTTATACAACAAAAAGAGGGGTCAGAGGAACCAAAAGTCAAACACCAAAAAATAAATCACGGTGATCCCAAAGTAGCAAGCCCTCCAATAGCAGTGCAAGCAGTGCAACAGGGCTTCAGCACAAGAAGGCCAAAGTTCAAGTCCTATTTCCAACATATTTGTTATGTGATGACAGTGGGCAAGTACCTCACATTGCTGGGCCTCAGCTTCCTCATCTGTAAAATGAGGATGAAATGCATAGAACCTACCTCACAGTATTGTTACAAAGCACTTTGTAAATTATAATGCATTGTGAAAACAAAGGTTAGAAATACTTTTTAAATGTGGCCAGTTTTCTCACCTATAAAATGCGTCTAATGCATGTCCTGCTTGTCTCATTTGATGCTGTAATAATAACAGTAGCTGGCAAGTAAACAATTCTTGTTAAAGGCCCCTAAGATGCCTAATACAGTATCTCACTGGTTCCTTGCAGTGCCCCTGTGGGGCATGCTATCCAGGTACGATTATCTCCACTTTACAGAGGAAGATGCTGAATTTGGACAGGTAAAATAACCTGACTATGAGCACACAGTGTGGGGTCAAGGATCTGAACCCAGGCTGCTAATTCCCAACTCCCAAATCTTTTCACATCACATGACACTTGTAAAAAACAAATGACATAATCTAAGATGAGTCAGTAAATAAACATTTATTAAGCACCTACTGTGTGCTAGGCACCATGCTAAGCACTGAGGAGACAAAGAAAGGCAAAAAACAAACAGATCCAGCTCTAAAGAACCTCTTGGTCTATGGGGATGTATTTTATACAGAATAAAATTCTACACAAATCTAAAAAAAAAGCTACTGTCAAATATGGCAAAGCAAAGAGCTGAAAATGAATGGTTTTTGTTCTGGTTTTTTTCCTAAAACCAAATGTGTTTCATCAATAACTAAAGAAAAACACTATAAAAAATTGGGAGAAATTAAATTTTAAACTACAGCATTAGTCTTTGCCAGTTTATTTTTTCAAAAGTCTAAAAGCATTTGTGCTGTTCAAAAATGCTGATTATTTTAACTGGCATTTGTTAAGCAGCTACAGTACCAGGCACTGTGCCAAACTAGGGGTACAAAGAAAGGCAGAAGGCAGACCTCGCTCTCAAGGAGGTCACGGTCCTATGGGGAGACAACATGGAGACAACTCTTTCCAAATAAGCTACAGACAGGATAAAGTGGGGACAGTCTTAGGGGAAGAACCCAGCATTACGGGGGATTGGAAAGGGTTCTTGTAGAAGGGAGGAATCTGAAAGCTCAAGGAAGTCAAGGAAGCCAGGAGGATGGGTGAGGAGGGAGTGAATTCCAGGCTCAGGGTCGGGAGATGATCCCATGACAGAAACAGTAAACATGCTATGTAGCAGAAAGAGGCCCAGAGTCCGATGCCCTTCCTACTACCCCTGTGTGTCCTTGGACAAGTGACTCACCTAAGTCCTAAACACTGGCCATACCACCTCCCAAAGAGGAGCACACACACATGGGTAAGTGAGGCTCACCTCAATGGCGTAGCAGAAATCAGCCCCAGCGCTAACTGCCATCATTGACAGAAGTCCGGTGCCCGTTCCAATGTCCAGAACTATCGCCAGCTCTCCTCTTTCTTTCACCCTCCTCACAGCAGCCCGGATGCCCTGATAATATTTCACATTCTAAGAAAAAAAAGAGAGAGTCATTATTTCAAGTAACATGGTCTTCAAATGACTATAATCCAGTTTTACTTATCTCAGTAAGAATATTCCTGATGTCCAAATCAGGGTAAGGAGGAGAACACGTGCTTTGAGGATATAACAGGTAAGCTCCAAACCCCAAAGGATCCTACCATCTTATCCAGAGTCCCCCATCCTCAATTTCTCAAGCCTCTCCATCTCTGAGAATCCCTTGGCACAATGCAAACAAAGAATGGGGGTGGGGCAGACAAGAAACAACTGAGGCAACTTCCTAGCTCTACCAGACAACTAGAGCACCCAGGCCTGAGCCCAACCATCACAGGCCCCAACCAGCCAGAGCCTGGGAGCTTACAGACCTCAGCAAAGGCAGCAAGGCTCTCAGCCCTCTGTGCCCCCAAGAGCCCACTGCCAGGGTGAGAGAGAGGCCAGCCCCTACCTGGGAAGGCAGCTCTGAGGGCTATGGAACCACAGAATCTCAGAAGACAGGACCTCAGTGGCCACCTTCAGCAGCTACTTGTGGTGACACAGGTAAGCCATAAGAAAGCCAAGGGGCTCAGATCCTTCTGAGTCTATCACTGTGGTTTAGAAAACAATGAAGAGGATCCAAGTCCAGTCCAAGTCCTGCCCTATAGAAAATATCTCTTTCTCCCTTCCCCCCAACAGCTGAGAAAACTCCCTGTCCTTCCCATCCTGGCTTCAAGTTAAAGAATATCAAAAACTGGTGGAGGAGAGGCAGCACCTCAGCCACATGGCTTACAACAGTCCTGCAAAACGTGCGGCCACCAAAGGATCTGGGGGAACTTTTTTATTTTTTTTAGGGAATTTTAGGGAAACTGTAGAGGAAAACATCCTTTACATCTTTCACAGGCTGACCAAAATCCTATGGCATGCCCATGGACTGTAAGCAGCCTGTGGCCTGCAGGTTGTACAGGCCTGTCTTACAACACTGTCCTCTAAACAACTTTAAGATGACTGCTCAAATTTTGGAACAGCAGGGTCAACAAAAAGTGAGAAATTTTTCCAGCCTAAGACAACTCAGGAGTCAGCCAAATAGGTCAATGACACCCAGGTGGGGACCATCCAAGAGCAGAAATGGTGGCAGGCAGCACCAGCACCAGTACCAGTACCAGCAACAGGCCTTGGAGACGACTTCAGCAACAGCAGCTTCAGGAGCTCTCATCCCAGAGACAGTGGCAAGAGGGTCAGACAACTGGTCAAAAAGAGATTACAGGGAACGCCGTGCTGGCACTGAATGGAACTCTATTGCCCATAGGCAGTTCTGGTCATAGTCCCAGGGGAGGAGAGCAGTACTTATGGTTGGTCACAAAGGAGCAGGTCCCCTCTTTGCAGTTTCAAGACAGACAGCAGCACTAGTGCTTGCAGCTACAGGAAAAAAGGAGACCTTGTCACAGTTCCAGGGCCAAGAGGAACACCAGCTCTTTGTGGAGAGCAAGGATCTTCCCGGGTAAGGTCCAGAGCACAGACCATGAAAGCAATGACCACACCTCTCTCTGGATCACACCACCTTGGAAACAAAAAACTTGCAGACCTCCAGAACTAGCTATGACAGCAGCATGAAAAAGCCTGAAGCTGCTCACCCTCAGATGAGCAGAGCCCAACATTATTAACATAATGGTCAAAGCCAAGAAACAAATTGGAAAAATGAACAAACAACAAAAAAAAAAAAGAACTTGGATCGTAAAAATCTACTATGGTGGCAGGGAAGTCCAAGACAACAATATGAAAATAGCTACAACAAAAACCTTAAAGAAAAATGTCAACTGGACCCAAGTCCAACAAGAACTCCTAAAAGAAGCCAGAGCCAAGATGGCAGAGTGAAAACAGGAACTCTGCTGGGCTCTGGTTCAAACCACCTCCAATACCTGTAAAATATGACTCTAAACAAATTTTGGAGCTACAGAACCCACAAAGTGACAGAGGGAAACAAATCTCCCACTGAAGGCAGCCTGGCAGGCCAGCAGGAAGGGTCTATTGCACCGAGATAGCATGCAAGCGCAGTTTCACATGAGCCACAGTTCTGACCCCTGGGTGGCCCTGACCAGTGGTATTGAACAGCCAGAGAAGACTTCAGGAGAGTGAATCACCAGCAACTATTGCGGTTTCCAGACTTCTTAACCCATAAACACCAAAGATAAAGTAAAAGGTCAGTGGGGAACTCTGTTGGAACCTGGGGATGGATGAGCATGGTCTGGCCCCTGCCCCTCCCGGGCAAGGAGCAGAGGAGGTGCAGAGGCTGTAGCTACTGCCACATGGCTGCCTTCAGAGCTCCTGGCCTGCAGATCAAAGGTGGACCAAGCGACCATTCAGAGGGTAATCGCTCTTGCTTTGACCTACTTGGTTCTGGATCTGGGTCTTGGGTGGTGGTCCTGGGGTGTGTGGCAGTGTGCCAGAGCCTGGGGTGTCTCTAGAGAGAGTGCCCTTCTCAGACCTCTGACAACATTTGCAAAAACCCCAGCATTTTTGGGACATAGCTTGCTCCACTCTAGAAGCAGAGTTCTACCATGGCAAAGAACTCAAAAGTCAAGTAATTGACTGGCAAGATG
The DNA here is from genome assembly GCF_028583685.1 of Petaurus breviceps papuanus. Classification (NCBI taxonomy): domain Eukaryota; kingdom Metazoa; phylum Chordata; class Mammalia; order Diprotodontia; family Petauridae; genus Petaurus; species Petaurus breviceps. The sequence goes on from NW_027185771.1 coordinate 14,840,853, forward strand.
AGCAAGCAGAGGAAGCAAAATCAAACTATAGAATCCTTTTTTGGAGACAAAAAGCACCAAAACATGGAACCAGAAATCAACAAAGTCAAAATTCCTGCATCAAAAGCTTCCAAGAAAAATATGAGCTGTTTACAGGCCATGGAAGAGCTCAAGAAAGATTTTGAAAATCAGGTAAGAGAAGTGGAGGAAAAATTGGGAAGAGAAATGAGAATGATGCAAGAAAATCATGAAAAGCGAGGGGCATGCCGGGAAGCAACGGCGCTGCGCACAGAGGCAGGCCAGGCGCAGCACACAGGGCAGGCCGGGAGGAGGCCTGACCAACAAGGGGGGCAAGTCGTCCCACCAACCACAAGGGCCACTACCAGGCCTTTCACCAAAGGGCTGGGACTGGAAAGAGCAAGGTAAGAACCAAATGCAGGGCCCCTGTCCAGGACATCAAATACTCCTGGGACTGCCACTCCATAGCCCAGAAATTTTTTTTAAAAAGCCCCTATCAGAACCTCCAAGGACCAGGATGGCAGAGTGAACACCGTCTGCTCCAACCCACCCCCCCCCACCCTGAAAACATAGTAACTATTTCCCCAGGGCAAAACCCTCAACAGTGAAGGCTTGGGAACCCTAGAGGAAGGCATGGCTAGGGTACTCCCTCAAAATGGGTAGAAAGCAGACTACAAAGACTTTGGAGTCCTACTATCCTCAGAGGGAGGAACCAAACTCAGAGGGAGACAATGTGGACTCCACACCCACAGCTAAAACATCAACAGAGAATGGTCCCAAGCACAGAAAGCTCTCCTAGATGAGCTGAAAAGGAACTTTGAAAATCAAATGAGAGAGACAGAAGACAACATGAATAATTCTTTTAAAATCAAAATTGGAGAATTAGAAAAACATTATAATGAAGAAAACAGCTCCTTAAAAAGAAAAGTGTTTGATATAGAAAAGGAGCTCCAAAAACTAACCAAGGAAAATGATTTGCTAAAAACCAGAACCAACCAAATTGAAACAAATAACTCTATGAGGAACCAAGAATTAGTCAAACAAAACAACAAGAATGAAAAATTAGAAAAAGAGGTAAAATATCTCAATGGGAAAATAACTGACTTGGAAAACAGATCCAGAAGAGATAACCTGAGAATCATAGGCCTACCAGAAAATCATGATGAAAAAATGAGCCTAGATAACTCCAAGAGCTCATTAAGGAAAACTGCCCTGAGATACTAGAACCTGAGGGGAAAATAGAAATCGAGAGAATCCACCAGACACCTGCTGAAAGAGATCCCAAATTGAAAAGTCCTCAAAATGTTGTGGCCAAACTCAAGAACTACCAGGTAAAAGAGAAAATACTTCAAGTAGCCAGAAAGAAACAATTCAAATATCGAGGAACCACAGTGATTGCACAGGATTTGTCAGCCTCTACACTGAAAGATCGGAGGCAGTGGAATTCAATTTTCCGCAAGGCAAAAGAGCTCAGGTTACAACCAAGGATCACCTACCCAGCAAGACTGAGCATATTCTTCCAGGCAAAGAGATGGTCATTCAATGATAGAACTGATTTCCAGACCTTCTTGATGAAAAAGCCAGAGCTCAATGGAAAATTCAACCTCCAATTACGAGATGCAAGAGTGACATAGAAAGATAAACAAGGAAAACACACACACACACACACACACACACACATACACACACCCTGTTATTTAATCAGAGCAAACTGTTTATAGACAAGTAGAGGGTATGAGTATAAATTACACAAAATGACGATTAAAAAAAATCTTATTAAGGGCTACAAAGGGACTACAATGGATGAAGAGGAATGAATGAAGTGGAAAAGGGTAAGTTATGCCACACAAAAAGGCACAAAAACAATATAGCAGAGGAAAAGAGGAGAGGGAGATGAGTATTATATGAGCTTTTCCCTCATTGGGACTGGTGCAAGGAGGGAATAACAACCAGCACAGGACTCTATGGAGAAGAGATGCAAAACGTATCATTTTAGAGGGAAAGAGGGAAGGGAGAGGAGCTTCGCATGAGATTTGTTCCTGTCACTCTTGGTGCGAAGAAATAACATACTTCATTAAGTATAAAAACATCCTACAGGCAGTAGGAGGGGGAAAGGGCTACAAAAGGGGGGGGGGTGGTTAGTAGGTTGGGAAGAAGTAAGGGGGACTGATAAGGGAATATTGAGGGAGGCGGTGATCAAAAGGAAAACTATTAAGGGGGGGGTAAGGTAGAAGGGGAGAAAAAATATAAGCATTAACACGGGAGGGAATAGGATGGAGGGAAAGAAACAGATAATAATCATAACTGTGAATGTGAATGGAATGAACTCTCCCATAAAACGGAGGCAGATAGAAGAATGGATTAAAAAATCATAATCCCACAACATGCTATTTACAAGAAGCACATCTGAAAAAGAGGGATACACACAGGGTAAAGGTAAAAGGCTGGAATAAAATATATCATGCCTCAGCTAAAGTGAAAAAAGCAGGGGTAGCAATCCTTATCTCGATAAAGCAAAAGCAAAAATTGATCTAATTAAAAGAGATAAGGAAGGAAACTATAACCTGCTAAAAGGCATCATCAAGAATGAAGCAGTATAATTACTTAACATATACGCACCAAGTGGTATAGCATCCAAATTCCTAGAGGAGAAGGTAAGGGAATTAGAGGAAGAAACAGATAGCAAAACTATACTAGTGGGAGATCTTAATCTCCCCCTCTCTGAACTTGATAAATCCAACCTCAAAATAAACAAGAAAGAAGTTAAGGAGGTGAATAAAATTTTAGTAGGTATGATAGACCTCTGGAGAAAACTGAATGGGGATAAAAAGTAATATACCTTCTTCTCAGCGGTACATGGCACATACACAAAAATTCACCATGTACTAGGACATAAAAACCTCACAATTCAGTGCAGAAAGGCAGAAATAATAAATGCATCATTCTCAGATCATGATTCAATAAAAATCATATGCAATAAAGGGCCATAGAAAGAGATACTAAAAACTAATTGGAAACTAAACAATTTAATCCTAAAGAATGAGTGGGTCAAACAAGAAATCATAGAAACAATCACTAACTTCATTCAAGAGAATGACAATAAGGAGACAACATACCAAAATTTGTGGGATGCGCAGCAAAGGCAGTTCTTAGGGGAAGTTTTATACCCCTGAGTGCATACATGAATAAATTAGAGAAAAGAGAGGTCAGTGAATCGGACATGCAATTGAAAAAGCTAGGAAAAAAATCAAATTGAAAATCCCCAATTAAATACTAAATTAGAAATACTGAAAACCAAAGGAGAGATTAATAAAATTGAAATTAAGAAAACTATTGAATTAATAAATAAAACTTAGAGCGGGTTTTATGAAAAAAAAAACAATAAAATTGATAGACCCTTAGTCAATAAGATAAAAAAAAAGAAAACCAAATTATGAGTATCAAAAATGAAAAGGGTGAACCTACCACCAATAAAGAGGAAATTAAAACAATAATTAGGAATTGTTTTGCCCAGTTGTATGCACATAAATTTGACAATCTTAGTGAAATGGACAAATATTTACAAAAATATAGGTTGGCCAAATTAACTGAAGGGGAAGTAAATTACTTAAAAAAAACCATCTCAGAAAAAGAAATCAAACAAGTCATCAGTGAACTCCCTAGGAAAAAATCTCCAGGGCCAGATGGATTTACTAGTGAATTCTATCAAACATGTAAAGAACAACTGCTTCCAATACTCTACAAACTATTTGGAAAAATTAGTGAAGAAGGAGTCCTACCAAATTCTTTTTATGACACAAATATGGTACTGATACCTAAATCAGGAAGAGATAAAAGAGAGAAAGAAAATTATAGACCAATCTCCCTCATGAATATAGATGCAAAAATTTTAAATAAAATGTTAGCAAAAAGACTACAGCAAATTATCACAAGAATAGCACATTTTGATCAGGTAGGATTTATTGCAGGAATGCAAGGATGGTTTAATATTAGAAAAACCATCAGTATAATTGATCATATCAACAATAAAACTAGCAAAAACCACATGATTGTCTCAATAGATGTAGAAAAAGCTTTTGACAAAATACAACATCTATTCCTATTAAAAACACTAGAAAGAATAGGAATAAATGGAGTCTTCCTTAAAATAATAGGTAGCATCTATTTAAAGCCACCAGCAAGTATTATATGTAATGGGGATAAGCTAGAAGCATTTCCAATAAGATCAGGGGTGAAACAAGGATGTCCACTATCACCTCTCTTATTCAATCTGGTACTAGAAATGTTAGAGAAGAAAAAGAAATCAAAGGAATCAAATTAGGCAAAGAAGAGACCAAGCTATCACTCTCTGCAGATGATATGATGATATACTTAGAGAATCCTAGAGAATCAAGTAAAAAACTACTTGAGACAATAAATAAATTTGGCAAAGTTGCAGGATATAAAATAAACCCACATAAATCCTCAGCATTCCTGTATATTTCTAATGAAATTCAATAGCAAGAGATAGAAAGAGAAAACCCATTTAAAGTTACTGTAGACATTATAAAATATTTGGGCATCTACCTGCCAAAACAAACCCAAGACCTATATGAACACAGCTACAAAACTTTTCACACGAATAAAGTCAGATCTAACTAATTGGAAAGACATCAATGGCTCGTGGCTAGGTAGAGCTAATATAATAAAAATGACAATTTTACCTAAATTAAATTATATATTTAGTGCCATAATAATCAGTTTACCAAAAAACTACCTTATAGAGCTAGAAAAAATAGTAACAAAATTCATTTGGAAGAACAAAAGGTCCGGAATATCAAGGGAATTAATGAAAAGAAATGCTAGAGATGGTGGACTAGCTATACCAGATTTTAATCTGTACTATAAAGCAGCAGTCCTCAAAACTACTTGGTACTGGCTGAGGAATAGAGTAGTGGATCAATGGAATAGACTGGGTATACAAGACTCATAAGTCAATGACTATAGTAATCTACTGTTTGATAAACCCAAAGACCCCAGTTTTTGGGATAAGAACTCACTATTTGACAAAAACTGCTTGGAAAACTGGAATATAGTATGGCAGAAACTGGGCATAGACCATTATCTAACACCATATACCAAAATCAAGTCTAAATGGGTGCATGATCTAGATATAAAGGCTGATACTCTAAGCAATCTGGGAAAGCAAGGAATACTTTACCTGTCAGATTTGTGGAGAGGGGAAGACATTATGACCAAACAAGAATTAGAGGGCATTATAAAATGCAATATGGATAATTTTGATTACATTAAATTGAAAAAGCTTCTGTACAAAGTCAATGTAACCAAGATTAAAAGGGAAGTAGAAAATTGGGAAAGAATTTTTAAAACCTTTGTCACTGATAAAGGACTCATTTCTAAAATATACAGAGAATTGAGTCAAATCTATAACAATACAAGTCATTCCCCAATTGATAAATGGTCAAAGGATATGAACAGGCAGTTTACAGAAGAAATTAAAGATATTTATAAGCATATGAAAAAATGCTCTAAATCACTGTTGATTAGAGAAACGGCAAATCAAAACAACTCTGAGGTACCACATTGTAATGGGAATGCAAATTTGGAAGATCTTCCCTGCCCCTAGGCTAAAGTGCACCAGAAGCCTGGGGAGGGAGGCTTGTTTTTCAGTAGATACTTCTTGATTGGCCAGTGAGTCAATAAGGTTGTTACATTCTCTGAGCCAGGAGAAGGCTATATAAGCCCTGATGTGTAGCTTTGTTTTGGGGACTCACTTTGAGAAGTGTTCTGTGATTTGATCTGAATTCTGGGAAGCCGTTGTTGAGGGTCCCCCGGCTTTGAAAAACCCAGATGTGGAAACCCAGATGTTGACTGGGTATGGATGTAATGGTTGGACAGTTTGGAAAGCTGTCTACTTGATCTGTTAATGTCTTGTTAATTCTGTCTGTATATTTTGAAGTTTGGGGTGCTGACCTTTTTCCCCTGAACAAGGTAAACGATATATGTCTGACTGATTAAAGTAAACTTGTTAACCCATTTTGAGTTGCTTTCCTTTAACAAAGCAGATCCAAGAACCTGTATGGGCAGCAAACCCTGAGCACTTGGGGTGCTTGCTGCTACACACATCTGACATCGGTCAGATTGGCTAAGATGACAAAACAGGAAAATGACAAATGCTGGAGAGGATGTGGGCAAATTGGAACACTAATGCATTGCTGGTGGAGTTGTGAACTGATCCAACCATTCTGGAAAGCAATCTGGAATTATGCCCAAAGGGCTATAAATAATTTCATACCCTTTGACCCAGCAATACCACTTCTAGGGTTGTATCTCAAAGAGATCACTGAAGTGGGAAAAAGACCCATATGTACAAAAATATTTATAGCAGCTCTTTTTGTGGTAGCAAAGAATTGGAAATTAAGGGGGTGCCCATCAATTGGGGAATGGCTGAACAATATGTGGTATATGCATGTTATGGAATACTATTGTGCAATAAGAAACGAGGAGCAGATGGACTTCATATTTACCTGGAGAGGCTTATACGAACTGATGCTGAGTGAGAAGACTAGGGCCAGGAGGAATTTGTACACAATTACAGACACAACATATGTGTGATGACCAACTTTGATAAACTGGACTCTTCTCAGCAATCCAGAGTCATAAGTCAATCCCAAAAGCCTCATGATGGAAAGAGATGTTTACATCCAGAGAAAGAATTGAGATTGAATCCAGAATGAAGCAAACTACCTGTCCTTTTTTGTTTTCTTATTTGGTTTTGTTTCCTCTTTTCCATTCTTCATTCCATCTGTTACATCCTTCTTTATAACCTGACTAATGCCTAATGTGAAAGTATTTGCAGATACTATACTTGATTGTATGCTGCCATGGGGGGAGGAGGAGGAGAGGGGAGTGAGAGAAAATTTGAAACTCAAGGAATTGTGGTAATGAATCTGGTAAACTAAAAGTAAACAAATTAATAAAGACCAAGAAAAAAAAAAAAGAAAATCATGAAAAGCAAGTCAACAGCGTACTAAAGGAGACCCCAAAAAATACTGAAGAAAATAACATCTTAAAAAATACTTAACTCAAATAGCAAAAGAGACTCAAAAAGCCAATGAGAAGAATGCCTTAAAAAGTTGAATTACCCAGATGAAAAAGGAATTTCAAAAAGTCACTGAAGAGAATAATTCCTTCAAAATTAGATTAGAGCAAATGGAAGCTAATGATTTTATGAGAAATCAAGATACTATAAAAAAGATCCAAACAAATGAAAAAAATAGAAGGCAATGTGAAATAACTCATTGGGAAAACCACTGACTTGGAAAATAGATCCAGGAGAGATCATTTAAAAACTATTGGACTACCTGAAAGCCATGATCAAAAAAGAGCCTAGAAATCATCCTTCAAGAAATTCTCAAGGAAAATTGCCCTGATATTCTAGAATCAGAGGGCAAAATAGAAATCTAAAGAATTCACCGATCGCCTCTTGAAAAAGATCCCAAAAAGAAAACTCCTAGGAATATCATAGCCAAATTCCAAAGCTCCCAGATCAAGGAGAAAATATTATAAGCTGACAGGAAGAAACAATTTGAGTATTCTGGAAACACAATCAGGATAACACAAGATCTAGTAGTTTCCACACTAAGGGATCGAAGGGCTTGGAATATGATATTCTGGAGGTCAAAGAGCTAGGATTAGAACCAAGAATCACCTACCCAGCAAAACTGAGTATAATGCTTCAGGAGAAAATATGGTCATTCAATGAAATAGAGGACTTTCAAGTATTCTTGATGAAAAAACCAGAGCTGAACAGAAAATTTGACTTTCAAATACAAGAAGCAAAAGAAGCATGAGAAGGTAAACAGGAAAAAAGAAATCATAAGGAACTTATTAAAATTGAACTATTTACATTCCTACATGGAAAAATGATAATTGTAACTCAGGAGACTTTTCTCAGTATGAGGATAGTTGAAGGGAATGTATTTATATGTATATATACATATATACATATGTATAGGAAGGTGTATGTGTGTATAAATGCATATGTGAATGTGTATATATGTGTGTACATGTATACATAGACAGAGAGCACAGGATCAGTTGAATAGGAAGGGATGATATCTAAAAAAATAAAATTAAAGAGATGAGAAAGGAATATAATAAGAGAAGGAGAAAAGGAGAGATAGAATAGGGTAAATTATCCTATACAAAAGAGGCAAGAGAAAACAGTTACAATGGAGGGGAAGAGCAGAAAGGTGAAAGGGAATGGGTCAATTTTACTCTCACTGAATTTGGCTTAAGGAGGGAATAACATACACACTCATTTGGGTATTTTGCCCTATAGGAAAGTAGGGAAGAAGGAGATAAGAGGGGAGATGGTGGAGGGGAGGGCAGATTGGGGGAGAGGGTAGTTAGAAGGACATATGTTTGAAAAGTGACAGGGTCAAGATAGAGAATGGAATGGGTGGGAGGCAGTATAGGATGGAGGGAAATGTGGTTAGTCTTTCACAGTATAACTACTATGGAAACGTTTTGCGTAACTACACATGTACAACCTATATTGAATTGCTTATCTTACCAGTGGGGGTAGGTGAGGAGAGAAGAAGGGAAAGAATTTGGAAATCAAAGTTTTAAAAACAAATGTTAAAAAAAAAGAAAACTGGGGTTTTTTGCATGCAACTGGGAAATGAGATATGCAGGCACTGGAGTACAGAAATTCATCTTTCCCTACTAGAAAGTTAGAGGAGGTATGGAGGATATAGGAAAGAGCAGATTGGGGCAAGGGGTACTCAATAGGCTGGCAATCTTGGGGTAGGGGGTAGGGAAGAGATGGGGAGAAAATTTGCAACTCAAATCTTGTGGAAATGAATGCTGAAAACTAAAAATAAATTTAATAATAAATAAGTGAACAAACAAACAAACAAATAAATAAATAAAAATAATTCCTGGAAGAATTAAAGAAAGAGATAAGACTGGTAGAGGAAAAATTTGAAAAAGAAATGAAAGTGATACAAGAAAATTATGAAAAGGAAAATAACAGCTTAGTAAAAGAGGCACAAAAATTCACTGAAGAAAAGAACTCCTTAAAAAGCAGAACAGAAGGAGAGAACAGAATAAGGGGGAGGGAACGGGCTAAGATAGTTAGTCTTTCAGAACATGACTGTTGTGGAAGCATTTTGCATGACTACACATGTATAACCTCTATCGAACTGCTTGCCTTCTCAACGAGAGTGGGTAGGGAAGAAGAGAGAGAACGTGGAACTCAAAGTTTTAAAAATGACTGTTAAAAATTGTTTTTACATGCAGCTGGGAAATAAGATATACAGGCAATGGGTATAGAAATCTATATTGCCCTACAGGAAAATAGAAGGGAAGGGGATAAGAGAAGGGGAGGGAGGTGATAGAACGGAGAGCAGATTGGAGGAAGAGGTAATCAGAATGCACACTGTCTTGTGGTAGGGAGAGGCGAGAGACGAAGAGACAATTTGGAATTTGAAATCTTGTGGAAGTGAATGTTGAAAACCAAAAATAAATTAATAAAAAGGAAAAATTTTCAAAAAAAACCAGACTAAATGGAAAAAAAGGTACAAAAAATTCAGTGAAGAAAAGAATTTAAAAAGCAGAATTGGCCAAATAGAAAAAAGAGGTCCAAAAGCTCACTGAAGAAAATAATTCCTTAAAAATTAGTATTAGGGGGGCAGCTAGGTGGCGCAGTGAGTAAAGCGCCGGTCCCGGAGTCAGGAGGAACCAAGTTCAGTTCCAGCCTCAGACACTTAATACCCACACAAAAAAAACTAGCCATGTAACTTTGGGCAAGTTACTTAACCACAATTGCCCTCCAAAAAGGCAAAAAATTAAAAAATTAGTATTAGACAACTAGAAAATAATGAATCCATCAGACAGCAAGAAACTGTAAAACAAAGTCAAATAAATGAAAAAAATAGAAGAAAATGAGAAATATCTCACTGAGAAAACAACTGACATGGACAATAGATGGAACAGAGATGATTTAAGAATTGTTGGACTACAACCATTCTAGAGAGCAATTTGGAACTATGCCCAAAGGGCTATAAAACTGTGCAGACTCTTTGATCCAGCAATACCACTGCTAGGTTTGTAACCCCAAGAGATCATAAAAAAGGGAAAAGGATCCACATGTACAAAAATATTTATAGCAGCTCTTTTTGTGGTGGCAAAGAACTGGAAATTGAGAGAATGCCCATTCATTAGGGAATGGCTGAACAAGTTGTGATATATGACTGTAACAGAATACTATTGTGCTATAAAGAAATGATGAGCAGGTCAATTTCAGAAAAACCTGAATTTACATCAACTGATACTGAGTGAAATGAACAGAACCAGGAGAACACTGTATACAGTAACAGCAACATTGTGAGATGGTCAACCATGACTGACTTAGCTCTTCTGAGCAATACAATGATCCAAAACAATTCCAAAAGACTCATCATGGAAAACAGTATCCATGTCCAAAGAAAGAAATATGGAGTTTATTGAATAGAGTTCAAAGCATACTATTTTCACTTCTTTTTGTTTTTTGTTTTTCATGGGTCTTCTCTTTTTTCTATTTCTTCTTTCAAAAAATTACCAATGCAGGGGTGGCTAGGTGGCACAGTGAATAAAGCACCAGCCCTGGAGTCAGGAAGACCTGAGTCAAATCCAGCCTCAGACATAACGCTTACTAGCTGTGTGACCTTGGGCAAGTCACTTAACCATAACTGCCCTGCCTTCCCCCGCAACCCTCCCCCCAAAAAAGACAAAAACAACAACAACAATGTGGCCAGCCCATCACAGTTGCGCTCTCTGCAGTGGAGTTTGACTGCCTGGCAGTTTACTTTGAGAAAGGACCTCAGTGTCTGGTATCTTATCCTGCCAGGTGACCTTCAGATCTTCCTAAGACAATTCAAATGCAAGTGATTCCATTTCTCGGCACGGTGTTGATATACTGTCCAGGTTTCATAGGCATGCAACAATGAGGTTAGCACAATGGCTCTGTAGACCTTCAGTCTGATACTCTGATAACTCTTCTCTCACACACTTTCCTTCATGGCTATTTTCAATCATGTTGTCCAACACCTTACGAGGATAAACACGGCATCAAGGTCAGCCACCGCACTGATGGTAAATTCTTCAACTTGAAAAGGGTACAAGCCAATACCAAAGTGAAGGGTGTGATGATACGTGATTTTTTTGTTTGCAGATGACTGTGCACTCAATGCAGTCTCTAAAGGTTAGATGCAACAAAGTATGGATCAATTCCCTGCTATTTGTGCTCATTTTGGCCTAACAACTAACACCAAGAAAACAGGTGCTGCAACAGTCAGCACCATACCACCCATATGTGAAACCATTGGTTAAAGCAAATGAAGAAGTTTTGAATGCTGTGGGTAAGTTGACTTACCTCGGTAGTATACTTTCTAGGTATGTACACATTGATAATGAGGGTGACGCACACAATGCCAGAGCCAAAGAGAAGTAAAAGCAAATCAGAGTCTTCACAGGATCTCCAACAAAGGCATGACAAAAGCATCAATATGAAACTCTATGCACTGAACTGGATTTGAAAGCCAAGTGTTCCTAAGCAAGTCTGGTTATATTCATGGCCAGTATTTAATAAAACATCTGATAAAATCTCATGGGTCCTTATCAGGCTGTATTTAACAGGGAAGCAATCTCCCTGGCCATTCACAATCCAGCTCCAACCTCTCCTTTCCTTCTAGATTCATCTCCTCTATTCCCTAACCTATTCTATTTCCCAAATAAACTGGACTATTAACCATCCTTTGAAATCATTCTGCATTTTCCCACCTTTCTATCCTGGCACATAATATTCACTATATCCCTATGTCCTCCTTCCCAAAATCTACCTACTGACATTCTGTCCACTGTTTAGCACTATCACATATTCTCCTCCAAAAACCCATTCCTTGGTAGGATGTTGAGTCATCTTGAAAAGGCTGATGAATAAAATGTACTCCTGTGGCTACTAACACTGGTCCCCTTATTGGTCCATGAACAAAATACTCCATTTCTTGGCTCCTGGCATTTTCTATGGCTGTCTGCTAGGTTTGGAATGCTCTCCTTCCTCATCTCTTTCCCTGGCTCCCTTTAAGTCCCAATTAAAACCCCTTCTTCTACAAGAAACCTTTCCCAATCCCTCCTAATTATAATGCCTTCCCTCTTTTAATTATTTCCTATTTTTCCAATATGTAGCTTGTTTATACATATTTAGATTGTGAGCTCCTTGAGGGCAGGAACTGTTTTTTGCCTCTTCTTTAATTCCTACCACTTAGCCCAGTGCCTGGAACGTAGTAAGCACTTTAAAATGTTTATTTACTGATTGCTGAAACATTATTTATGAGAAACTTGACTTGGCTTTCCATCCAATAAAATGCAAATTGGTATGTCCTGCATTATGTGTTCAAATGCATCCAAATATAGGTTGTGTGTCTCTACTCAATTTGTCAACTGGCTAATCTGAACAGCATAACACTGTCAAAAGTAGACCAAAGAAGTTCTGAGCACTAAAACTGAGATTCACTTTAGGTAGTCCTATTACAGTTAACTCATCACATCCACACAAATACACAATCCCTAAGAAATTTTGGACCAAAAAAAAATCATTTCTTCTTATAGGTTTTTTTCCCTGTTCATTTAAAGTTATTAGAAGTTAATTCCAGCTCCTGGGAGGAGCCAAGCATGTAGCAGAGCCTCGTGTGAGGGGTGCGGATCCCGGGAGAGGCAGCACTGGCCAGGGCCAGGGCCAGGGACTGTGGAAGGGCAAGGGGAGAAGCGGTTGCATCCCCAGCCTAGTTCCCCGCTGCAGCACCAGGGAGCAGATATGGCCCAGAACCTGAAGGACTTCACGGGATGGCTGCCTGCCAGGCCCCAAGGCATGGGAACAGCACTGAAGCTGCTGCTCAGGGCCCAGGCCATGGCCTACGGAGTCTGAGAGTCTGTGTTCACTGTGGAAGGTGGGCAAAGAGCCATTTTCTTTAACCGAATTGGAGGTGTACAGCAGGACACCATCCTCACAGAAGGACTACATATCTGGATCCCCTGGTTCCAGTACCCCATCATCTATGACATTCGTGCCTGGCCCCGCAAGATCTCTTCTCCCACAGGCTCCAAAGACCTTCAGATGGTGAACATCTCCCTTCGAGAGCTCTCCCAAACCAATGTCCTGGAGCTGCCCAGCATGTATCAGTGCTTAGGGTTGGACTATGAGGAGTGTGTGTTGCCCTCTATCGTCAACGAGGTGCTCAAAAGTGTGCTGGCCAAGTTTAATGGGTCACAGCTGATCACATAGCGGGCCCAGTGTCTTTGTTGATCCGGCGGGAGCTGACAGAGCGGGCCAAGGATTTCATCCTCATTCTGGATGATGTGGCCATCACAGAACTGAGCTTCAGCAGAGAGTAACAGCTGCGGCGGAGGCCAAGCAAGTGGCCCAGCAGGAGGCCCAGAGGGCTCAGTTTCTGGTGGAAAAGGCAAAACAGGAGCAGCAGCAAAAATTGTCCAAGCCGAGGGTGAAGCTGAGGCTGCCAAGATGTTCAGGGAAGCTCTGAGCAGGAACCCCTGGCTACATCAGACTTCAGATGATCCAAGCTGCTCTGAACATCTCCAAAACCATTGCCACATCTCAGAACCGAATCTATCTCACTGCTGACAACCTTGTGCTGAACTTGCAGGATGAAAGCTTCACTCGAGGAAGTGACAGCCTCATCAAGGCAAGAAATAGAGATGTCCTCCTGACCTCAAAAGAAAGCTAATCTCTTCCTCTGAGTTAGTCTTGGATGAGCCAGGAGATGGGTCCACCTCCCTCACCCCACCATCATGTGACTTTCCTCCACCATCACATCTTCTCTTCCGCACTCGCTGGATGAACGAAGACTGACAGATGTTCCTTTCCCTAACCCCCACCCCATATTTTGCTGGAGGCCTGGGGTAGAAGGACTGTGTGATTTCTCAGTGATTTCCTCTCTAGCTGGTTTCCCTCCAAGACTAGCAGGAGTTAACAGCTATCCCAGGAATTCTCAATACTTTTTTATTACTTAAGTGGAAAAAAAAAAAGAAGTTAATTCCAACTTTGTACTGTTATGAGGCCTACTTCAAAGCATGCTGACATTGGCTCAACATTCATTCTTTCAAGACATTTGGTAGTCACCACGAACAATGTGTTAATTGATTTCTGATTTTTATACTAGAATACTATGGTCAATAAAGTGCTATTTCTATAAACATATAATTAAAGGATTAATCAATACAAGTATACATACCTGAGAATTCTTCCTAAGGCCTCTCCCTAATATCCTATGAAAATTTTTTTGCCTCAGACACTTTTACTGCCCTCTACACTAACTACAGAACTAACCAGTCAGAACACTTCATGCCCAGACTACGTCCAAGAGCAAGGTAAGGAGGACTATGCTCAGTGAATATACCTGTTGGCAGATAGGCTTTTCTTAATAACTTGAAATGGCGCCAGCTGGCTCCTGTTCCTGCACCACTCTGGAGGTCTTGCCCCATGCAGGTCTGTAACCTCCACCTGCCTGGTGCAGTTTCTCTCTGCACAGGGATGCTCTTGCTGAGCTTGCCAGGTGGCTGACAGAAACTGGGTCGAGGAGCATCTTCTGTTGTTCAGACCCAAACCCAGGTCAGAAACTTGCAGAGTTCACTCAGACCAAGGTGGGCAGAGGACTACAGGAGCACAGAAAAGTTGTAGTTCTCCAGCCTAAGCTGTCCCTGAGATCCTGAAATAACACAACACTCAAATAACAAATACCCCAAGAAAATAGCAACAAGTCCAGACCTTCCCTCCACAAGTGAGGCCAAGCCCAGCCCTAACATAAAGTTCACAGTGAAGAAGTAGGCTGGAAAAATGAGCAAACAGCAAAGGAATCTCACCATATAGAATTACTTTAGTGACAGCAATACACAAAACAGAAATCCAGAAAAGAACGACTCCAAAACATCTACAAGTAAAGCCTCAAAGAAAACACAGTTTTGGCAGAAATTCAACTAGAATTACTGGAAGAGATGAAACATGAGTTTTTAAAAAGTTAAAAGATATGTGAGAGCAGTGGAGGAAAAAAACTGTAAAATAAATGTGAGCATTGGAAAGGGAATTAACAGTTTGGCAAAAATGACATAAAAACTTGCCTAACAATAATTAAAATTAGAAATGAACCTGAAAACTAGAATGAGCCAAATTAGAAGCCAACTGCTCCATAAGACGAGAAATATTAAAATAAAGTCAAAAGGCTAAAAATATAGAGTAATAGTATCTCATAATAAAAAAAAAACTGACAGAGAAAAGAGATTGAGGAGAAAAAAAATTAAGAATCACTGGACTACCAGAAAAAAATGACCAAAAATGAGAAATTAAACATTCTATTTCAAGATATCTCTTTTTTTATGCTTTTTAGAGAGTAGAAGACAGGGCAATTGGGGTTAAGTGACTTGCCCAAGAACACATGGCTAGTGTTATTTCAAGAAATCTTAAAAAAATACTGCCTCCATCTCTTAGAAACAGGAGGCAAAACAAAAATATAAAGAATCCTAAAAAGAAATCCCAAAATGAAAAGTCCCAGGAATGTTATAGTTAAAATCCAGAGCTTCCAGGTCAAAGACAACATTCTGCAAGCAATCAGAAAGAAATAATTCAAGCATCAAGAAGCCATAGTTAGAATCATACATATTTTAGCAGCCACTACTATCAAAGAACAGAGAGCTTGGGAATACGATATTCCAGAAGGCAAAGGATATAGGCTTATGGCCAAGAATAACTTACCTGAAAAACTGTGTATAATTCTTACAAGGGAAAGAATGCATCTTTAATGAAATAGAAGATTTCTAAGCATTCCTGATGAAAAGACCAGAACTTCATAGAAACTTTGAAGACCAAACACAGAAGGTAAGAGAAATATAAAAAAATAAAAGACAAATAAGCAATGATATTTATATTCTAATATGCAGTGATAATAATTTGTCCTTTTGAACCCTATCACCATCTGGGGTCATAGAGGGATTCTAATTAAACAGAAGGCCTGAAAGTGGTTCTATTATGTCTTAATGATCTTTTTTTTTTTTTGGCTTTTTGGAGGGTGAAAGGCAAGGTAATTGAGGTTAAGTGACTTGCCCAAGGACACATGGCTAGTAAGTGTTAAGTGTCTGAGGCCGGATTTGAACTCAGGTGCTCCTGACTCCAGGGCCGGCGCTCTATTCACTACACCACCTAGCTGTCCCATGTCTTAATGATCTTAAAAGAATAAGGGAAAGGTAGAGGAAGAGGAATACACTAGAGGTAGAAGAGAAAAGGTTAGGGAAAATCATCCCACATAATCAGGATGCTCAAGAAGACATCTATACAAAGAGATGGGATGCAGGAAGTCACTGACAACTGAACTTCACTCTCACCTGAACCAATCAAAGGAGGGAATACATACACACATACACACTCACTCACTCACTCACACACATACAGAATTCAATTATAAAAATACATTTCTCGGGACAGCCAGGTAGCACAGCTAGTAAGAGCACTGGCTCCAGTGTTGGGATGACCTGGAGATCGAATCCCAGGCTCAGACACTTAGCACCCACCCAGAAACACCTGGCCGTGTAACCTTGAGCGAGTTACTTAACCCCAATTGCTTAGGGGCGGCCAGGTGGCTCAGCGAGTAAGAGCACCGGCTCCAGTGTTGGGATGACCTGGAGATCGAATCCCGGGCTCAGACACTCAGCACCACACCCAGAAAAAATAACTGGGCGTGTAAACTTGAGCAAATTACTTAACCCCCAATTCTTAAAAAAAAAAAAAAAAAAGATAATATCTTTGAAAGACTTAGGAATTCTCAGCATAATAACCAACCAGGATTCCAAAAAACTGATGATGAAACATACTAACCCATTTCCTCATAGAGGTAAAAAACAAAATGGAAAATGAAACAGACAGGCAGACACGCAGACACACACACACACACACACACACACGTGTGCACGTGCATTTTCTTTCAGAGTTAATGTGGAAATTTGTTTTGCTTGACTACACATGTGTAACAGAATTTTTTTTCTTTCATTCTTATTTGTGGGAAGAGAGAGGAAGCAAGGATAGATTTTTGCTAATTGAAAAAAAATTTAAAAAAAAATTTTTTTTTTAAAGAGACCACTGAAGGCCAGAGAGGTTAAGCAATTTATCCAAGGGGCATAAAGGTAGTAAGTGATGAAGATGAGAAACTAGCTGGTCAGCTACCTGCTGGTCAAATCCAATCAGACTGGTAGAGCACTAGAAAGAGTGCTAAACTTGAAGGCAAGAAGACCTAAGTTTAAATCCTGCCTCAGATATTCACTAGCTGTGTGACCTTAAACAAGTCAGTTAACCTGTCTGCTTCAGTTTCCTTATCAGTAAAATGATGATAGTGTATTTTACAAGGCTGTAGTTGTGAGGATCAAATGAGATCTCTAAAGCACTTTATAAACCTTAAGGAATTATATATGAACGTTAGATCTTACTACCATTAGATTTTGTAACAATATTTAAAACAGGATGTCAATTATGCATACGTCTACTTCTTCATTTACTTATAGTCTAGTTGGTGAAATTCTACCGCTTTAATGCTCTGGAGGGTTTAAAGAATGCTGTTATTCATTCCAGGAGACATTTCTTTCCATTTTAGAAAACAGAATTAGCTTCATGAATGTCTGCTGCACAAAAAGGACATTTCTCTATAAAAGCAAAATCTTGTATTTATTATCTGTAGTAATTTAGTCCAAAAAACATGAAAACTCTTTTAGTTATTTTATCCAAACTTTTAGAATAAAATAGTCATAGATTTAGATTGCTGAGAGGTTCCTGAATGCCCTTTAAATCATTTTTTTCCAATTAGAGGAAAGTATAAAAAGATAAGAAAAATCATTATAATGCTGAAAAAAGATTTACTTAGAACATTTTTTTTCAAGTTTTAGAAAATATTTTTATATCAAAGTACTAACAAGAAAAACAATTGATTAAAGACATAAAAATACGATTTCTTTTACAAATACCAGAAAAGATATGACTGGCTTTGTAAAAAGCAGGTTACAGCTTAAAAAGAAGTACTGATAGAGTGCTGAAGTCAGTGCCTTTACACTGTCCCAGCAGGTGCAAGCGTGCAAGGATTAGCCAGGAAATGCTAGTGTCACCCCATTTGTTCAAATTATGTCAAGAGCCCAGGAATGGCTTTTACAAGAAATATGACACAGTTATTTCTAGTCCTCAAGTTTCCAAGGAAACAAACTACAGTTTCTGGGACAGCAAAACCAACACAACCCTAAGAAATCAATGGATTTTCCCTAAATTGCTGTGAAACAGGAACTTGTGTAAATCATGATGAGGAGTCTCACTGTTTAACAGAGCAGAGGGCTGCCAGGTTAACAACTACTTACTGAAATTACAAGGAAGAGCATGCTCACACAATGTCTATTTGTACGTACTGGCTCACTCGTGGTATTATTACAAACACAAGGTATACAAGGGCAATTTCATCATTAGTGTGGCAGTTCTTCAAAATCAGCGGTTCCTCACCTGGGCTTAACCTAAGCTTGTTTCTTAAAATATTTGGATAACTGTGTTTCAAGATAATTGGTTTCCTTTCCAATCCTCTGTATTTTATTTTAAGTGTGTACAAACATAATTCTGAGAAGGGTTCCACCACAGGCTTTACAAGGCTGCCATCCGAGGTCTCCAAGACACACACACCAAAGGTTAAAAACCACCCCTGCCCTAAATGCTCCCTAGAACTGGGACACCAAAAGAAATCCAAGTACAAAAGTGACTTAACCCTGCTGTGGTCACTTTAGGAAAAAAGTTTTTAACAAAAACCTTCACTTGAAAATTAAAGATATTTTCTAAAAGCTCTAGAAAAAGTCATCTATTAGGTGTTGTTTACTATTGACTGTACAAGGAATGAAGCATGACAAAAAATAAAATCAACTTTTCAGGGGCCAAAAAAAAAAAAAATAAGTTTTCAAATGACACAAGAAGTCTGAAAACAGGGACTGAGGGTAGAGGTCCCTAAAGTGGAGAAAAGGTTCTCACACCACTCATCGTCCAGAATCCTGCTCCTCACACAATTCCTTCAATAATCCTGAGTTAAGAGAGTTCATCCTCTCCTCCAGAGTTATCCACAACCACTAGAATACTGGTAAAGGTAAGTAGAGAAAAGAACAGAAAATGAGAGAGCCAACGAGGTGAAAATTAAAAGAACTCTATAAATGTTGAATTGAGTGCAAATGTCTATACACACCAATGCCAAGAATTCTGAGAGATCTTAGGTATCATTAAATATTATGACTGTGCTGAGGTAATGCCCACCTATAATAATGCTACAGGAAATATTATAGCTATTCTTTAAAATATCTTTGTTCTAATTGTTATTACCATTATTATTATAAGAACTGCCTACAAGATCCCAAATAGCTGGTGATGCAGTAAACAGTGTCTAGACCTAGTCAAGAAGACCTTAGTTCAAATCTGACCTCAGACCCTTCCTAGCTGTGTGACCCTGAACAAATCAACTTCAGTCTGCCTCAATTTCTCACCTGTAAAATGGGGATCATGTGGTACCTACCTTTCACAGTGAGGATAAAATGAGATAACATAAGTAAAATGTTTTGCCAACTTTAATGTGTCATATAAATGATGGCTACTAATAGGAAGAGGAGAAGGAGGAATAAAATAGGAATGATAATAGCACCTACCTCCCAGGGTGGTTATGAGGATAAACTGAGATAAGATATGTAAAACCCTTTGCAAACCTTAAAGTGCTCTACAAATGCTAGCTGGCATTATTACTATCATCACTGAATGCTAAATGTCCATGGTTTCATAATAAGAGTTATAACCTTTATCTCACACTGGCCAATACTAATTGCTTAAGATGAACATGCAATGAGAAAAAAACAGGGTGGCACATGTGCTGAGTGAGCCAAACCACGTGCTGGGTGAGCCTCCAGGTCCCCTCAGATCCCCTTCAGGCTAAATTATCCCAAGAATGTTTAAGGATAGACCTTGAAAGATGACAAGGAAGAAACGAAACCTAGAAAAGACCTTTCCATATTTCTATACCACATGACGGCTAGCACCCAAGATCTCAATGTATGGGAAGAAGAGTTAGACCACACCAAAGTAACGCACCGTAGGTCCGTGTGAGAGGGCCACAAAATTTCAATGGCAATGACAGATCAATTTTCAAGATAATTAAATTAGAGAGGATAACATATTTGGTAAAAATCAGAGACCTCATTAATACACAAAATAGCCCAAGAATATAGCAATAACTATTGACCCATTTGCCTTATAATGATGTGATCACATATCCAAAACTGTTTCACAGTATTACCCATACAACACCTAGGATGGGACAACTAGCAAAACATTTTTTATGGATTTATAAGGTCTTGATATTTATTGATACATATCTGGCAGTTACAAGACTCAGTTCTTGTATTCCTCTGTAAAAGAAACACTAAGGTAAAACAAAAATATGCATAAAAATTTGAAATATAATTATACATTAATAGCCAAACTGGTTACTTCAATCTAAGGTAATTCCAAAGGTCTAAGTGTAAATTACAAATTTATTTTGAAATCTATGTCCTATAGATGGTGAAATTTTATTATATTACATGGTGTAGTTTTGCTTGTTTCTCTCCAGTCAGAGTAATTTGAACATACCAGTAAGATAAGAGTTTTCTAATACTCACTCTGTCTTTATCATGCAGCATGTCTGCATATGATGATCTAAAAAAGAAAAGAGAAGAAAAAAGACATTAGAAACCCCTGGTTAAAAAAAATACATATAATTTGATTGCATGCCTCCATGGGGTGGGGGGAGAAGGAAGGGGAGAAAATTTGAAACTCAAGGGATTGTGAAACTGAATTTTGTAAACTAAAAGTAAATAAATAAATTTTTTTAATGAAAAAAATACATATATAGGTATAGTGTCAGCTCAAGTCCTCCTCTGATACTGAATTATAACTCAAAGAAGAACTGCAAAGGCCTCTCAAAGGCTAGGTCAGCAGCCATCAAGTCTGGCATATCCTACTGATCTATGAATGCTTGGAACATAGACAGAGTCAATAAAAAACAAGTCTTGCTTCTTAACACAGGACAAACCTCACCAAGAGCCAGATGACAAATTTTGGAGGATGGAGCAATTTATTTATTTTTATTAAATTTTCTTTTCTTCTGAGAAAGGAATTTATAATTTTCATATTAATCAATATGATATGTGTAATGAATACACCAATAATTTAGTTTTCTCAAGAGCTGCCTCTCTGGCTTGGGAGTCAGGGCTCACAATGCAGCTTAAACTGATTAATTAAAACTCTGATAACACTCACAATTATTAGACCTTAAGTGAAGTGAATCAAAGATTGCAGAACCTGTTCCCATCACAGAATTCAGGTTCTGCACTCTAGGGAAGGTGGTTACAATCCCCAAAGACTTGACTCCAGAATTGCTGTATTGTAGGATTTGAAGGTTTCTGGTGGGAAAACACTAAATGATTGTTTATGATCCACCTTCCCCCTCCTCCCCCAGTTATTATTTAAATATATAACCTGTGCTTTTACTTCAGCTAAGAGAACATCCCTCACTCTGAAACTGATTAATTAAGTACTTGATTACTAGCACTCCCATCTCTAGGCCTGCTTTGTGCTGCTCTGAGCATTCTCAGGTTAGAGACTGGCTCAATAAAAATCCTGTTAACACTTCTAACCAGCACAAATGTACCTTCTCTCCCTCCCACAGTCTCAATTTCTCAACTGGTAAGAGAACAAAATAAAATCCGTTAAAAACATGTATAATCAAGCAAAATAAATTTCCACACTGACCATACTCAAAAAATGTCTCACTCTGCATTGAATCCTTCACCTCTCCATCATGAAATGAGCAGCATGTTTCCTGAGTCAGGAGCCTTTGAAATCAAAGCTGGTCATTATATTGATCAGCATTCCTAAGTCTTTCAAAGTTGTTCTTCTACAATACTGTCATTACATAAACTGTTTTCCTTGTTCTGTTCACTTTATTTTGTGACACAATAATTAATGAAACCATATACCAAAGGCCTAGAAGATTGTGATATTTACCAATGAAAGGTGAACCCCCACAGTGAAATCACAGCACGGATATATCCATGAATGTGTGTTCTCATGTGCCCATTCCCTAGTTATGCCACAACATTTCAAGGGTTAATGATATTGCTGGGGTGGGTATTTCTTCCACTGAAGCAGATCTCTATCCCTTTTAACACTCTGATGGTCTCTGGGAATTGCTGTGGCTAAAAACATCGTCACACTGGTGAGAAGTCTCCAAATACTGGGCTAGGCTCATCTACAGATCTACGCTGCTTAGTACAGTACACAGCACATAGTGGGCATTTAATAAATGTTGAGTGATTGACAAATGTTGCAAAACTTATGCTCAAAGCCCTCTCATTGCAGGAAGGCCTGCCAGAACTTCAGCACCAGGCCACACCACATGAGTACCCAGGATCACTCACATCCATGCCACAGTGAGGCAATGGAGGTGGACATTAGTGGAGACCATGATACATAGCTATTAAATTACATTCATTTAGAAGATGGGACTCAGCATAACTAGAGGACAATACAGTGATATGATTTTACATTTATATAGTGATCTACTGTCTACAAAGTGCTTTCCTCTCAACTCTGTGAGGTAAGTAGTGTACTATTATCCCCATTTCATAGATGGGGAAATCAAGGTCCCAAGATATTATGTGACTTGCCAACAATCACAACCCTCATATGTATCAGACTCAGATTTTCTGATTTCAACTGACAAGCTCTTTCCATGCAATTATCTTCAGAGGATTCTAAGGATACACTTAAGGTTCCATAAGGATATTCATTCTTGGTGACGAAAATGCAGGCTAATCAAGAGCTCTTCCCATGAAGACTGACACACCTATCTGGTATCACTGCAGCATGATTTAAGTGTATTTTCCCCAGGGAAAAATCAGCCTAAATTATCATGACTCATCTAATCTAAAAGCTTCCAGCAAGGGCTCTGAAATAAGGGCACATGAGGAATTCACAGAATCACAGGATGTTAAAGCTGAAGGGGCCTTAAGTCTATTCTATTCTCATTCTCTCACTTGACAGAAAGACAAACTGAGGCCCAAGGCTGGACAGAAGCAGTACTAGAATTCACATCCCACCATTCCTAGGCCAGTGGGATTTGCTCTGTCATACTGCTTTTCAGAGCTTGGAAGAGAGCTGGATTTCTTACACCAAGCTCTAGATAGTCTTTATCTCTATACTCTTTCCTAAAAAACAACAGGGATGGTTTTTTTTTCCCAAGCACATCAAGGTTTTAAAAAGAAATATTTCTTACTTGAATACTTCTACTTTGTCTGAAGTTAGATGTCCAAACCAGACCATACCTACTGTAGTATCTGGGGACTACCCATTGCTACTACCTACTAGGTACTACTAGCTACTACCTAGTACTACCATACTAGGGACATACCTAGACTCCAGCTAGAAATTACCTTCTTTGTTTCTCAATCCTTAAGATATTTATGTGACCTATGACTATTTTTCTGGGGCCCTCCCAGTATAAAATTCTTGAATATTTTCTAGGTTGTACTACAGTATGGTAATTTAAGATATAATATTATGGTTTATTTTGAAATAGCTCAGGGGTTGGGGGGCAGGGAAAAAGCAATGCATAGTTCCATTCCAGTCACTCTAACCCATATGATAAATGTATTCTAATTGCAGCTAAATGTGTAGTTCTTTAAAATTCATAAACATCACCACCATAAACTCTAGTTTCCCTTTTACTGTACTCTACAAGACTAAGAATGTCAGAACTAACACAGAATATCTATCTATTTACATGGATTCATAGGATTTAGAGCAGGAAGAGATCTTAAGATATTATCTAATTTAACCTCTTTATTTTATAGGTGACGAAACTAAGGTCCAAGAAGTCCAAAGATTTGCCTAGTATTACATCATTGGTTAAGAGTAGAATCAGGGGCGGTTAGGTGGCACAGTGAATACAGTCCCAGCCCTGGAGTCAGGAGGACCCGAGTTCAGATCCAGCTTCAGATACTTAACACACACACAAAAAAAAACCTAGCTGTGTGATTTTGGGCAAGTCACTTAACCCCGATTGCCCTACCTTCCCCCCACTCCAAAAAGCGAAAAAAAAAAAAGAGTAGAATCAAAACAAGACCTTCTGATTCCAAAGTCAGGGCCTTTTCCAAAACACTAGTCATTTTCCAATACACTTGACATTTTTCCATTAATACATAGCCCAGACCCTGGCCATTGGTTTCCTCTCTGTATACCTGTAATGTGATTATCACTACAATGCCATGAAGCAAAGGTAGGCTCAAAAGGGGCTGAAAATTCTGTGGGTGAGCATAAGAAGTAAGGAGGGGTGACCCACCCAAAGAAGCACCCACGCCACCCAAGCAAGTCGCCTGCCAAAGAGGCAAACATTCATGGGATGAGACTTAACACTATGAGGTGATCCCCATATTGAACATTTGGCAAGGACAGAACGTAGACAACAGAACAGCCTGATTCTGGTCCCATTATGAAGGGATTTCAAAAGAATTTCAAAACTACACGCATGGACTACTGCCCCATGCTTGGCTCCAACACATAAACTGCATGGGGGGCAAGTTGACGGCACTGTGACGAAGTGACTGTGACTGACATTCAGAGGCACCCTACCTTGCAATCTCTTGGTGATAATCATAGTGCTCATCCTCCTCCAGCCACTCCACTGAGCCTGTTGTTGGGTTCGCTCGCCCACAGAAGACCTTCATGGTGCCAATGAAGCCATCTGGTTTTTAGTGCAGAAAAAAGAGCTCTCTTGAGTTGATTTTAGCAGAGGAACTTGTGCTTTGGTCCACTTATCAGAAACCTATTCACACATAAGACCCCCAAAATAAAGCAGAAAGAAATAAATCAATATGCTAACAGAGCACAAACCATCCTATCTTCAAAGAGTCCAACCAAGAAGGGCTAATCAACAGGACTCAGTTGTCTCTTGAGTCTTTGATTATTTGCAAAATTGTTAAACATATGTTCACTGAGGCTTAAATTCAGTCAGCAAATACTGTGTGAAAAGGTCTACAGGAATAAAGGGTTAGGCAATAAAGGGTCAACAACTTCATTAGCTCTGAAAGGAACGAAACAATGCTCAAGATGTAATACAACCAGGATGGGCATAAATAGGAGAAAAGGAGAAAAAGGCAAGGAAAAAAGAAAACAAAAAGATAGAGAAGAAAAGGGAAAGGGAAAAAATACACTATGGAAGAAAAGAAATGCCACCAATAATTGCTTCCCTTTGCCCTGAGAAATACAAAGATACTAAATAATCCAGAGACTGGCTAATTTTTCTACCGTGTCTCCCCAATAATAAGACCTATCCTGAAAATAAGCCCTCCCCTTACTGTGTAAGATTCCTCTAAACTAAGCCCTCCCCCGAAAATAAGCCCTATTGAGATTGCTACTGTAGTGCAGGTGATCCCCTGCGCTACACGCTACATTACGGTACCCTCTGTATGCACCGTCTCCCCCTCCCAGTGAAACGCACGCCGCACTCCAAGCTGCATCCAATCAGAGCTGCAGCAGTGAGAGCGTCATCCTATTCTTCCCCAGTGATTTGCTTGCTGGAGCCATTGAGAGCAGTGCCACGGAGGAGAGCTGAGGCAGGACAACATAAGCCCTCCCCTGAAAATAAGCCCTCTGGTGTTTTTCTTTCCAAAAAAAATAATAAGACAGTGTCTTATTATAGGTAGAAAGGAATATTTGTTTACATATATAAAATCCAAAGGCCTACAATCACATCTATTATTTTCTTTCATTGTCAAAAGTAAACTTACTTGACAGTATGCCTGTCTATGCAGGTGGACCTGAAATAAACCAGGAAAGACTGACAATCTTCTCCACACTTAGTTAATGGCTCTCATAATCCACACCCTTTCTATACCCACTACCACTATCCTAGTTTAAGCCCTTTCATCACCAAGAATAACACAACAGTTTCCCAACTGGTCTCCGCACCTCCAATACATACTACACAGTACTGTGTACTTGTAGTGCAATTTTTTGCTAAATCATAGCTAGTCATACCTTGGTCTACAATCTTCAGTGGCTCCCCATCAACTACTTAAATCCCTATATGTATCTCTTCCTCTCTACATGACCATGATCATCACTGACAATTTTGTGTAGCATTCCCAGGAACTTAAAAACATCTTCTTGATGATTCATTAAAAACAGCACCACAGGATCTGCTTTGCCTTCAGGCAAATTTTTGTTTACAGTTACTTTAGAAAATATCCTTTTCCCTACCATCTGATTATCTTTCTCTTCCTGTAGCTTAAATTCAGAAGGACATGCTGCAACAGCCTAAACTCCTCTCTCCTGGCAGAATCCAAAAGCTTCAGGCAGAGCTGGGTTGCTTCTAATGCTTTCTCTTCCGCTTCTCTACAAATTTTGAAAATCAAAACTAAATTCCTACCTTATAATTTCAATTAATTACCTAAGAATAAAAGCACAGTATACAATAGATTACTTATGCCATTTTTCATCTTCTATGAAAGTTATTTAAACTATTTCTTTTGTATATAAATTTTAAAAAGCCCAACCTCCTCAACTTTTAATTCAAAGTCATTCAAAATATATGCCCTAACCTAGTTTTCTAGTATTCCTCTATATAAAGCTCCAGTCGGACCAGAATAATTTCTAATCCATGAATATGTGCCATGCTTTCCTACTTTTACTCATGAAACAGGACTTGCTGAAATTTACACAGAAGATAAAGGTTTACAAAGTACTGTGTATACTTTATCTCATTGATCTTCACACCTACATTGTGAGGTTGCCGTTTTATAAATGGCATTTTATAATCTTTATTTTATAAATTTTATAAACTGAGGCAGAGGTTAAGTGACCTGCCCAGCATCACACAGCTAGTGTCTGAGGCTGAATTTGAACTCAGGTCTTTCTGACTCCAGGTCCACTGCTCTACCCACTGCACCACATAGCTGTCTTCCCTTTGGCTCAATATAGAATCATTTAGGTTTTATATTTGCTATCATGCTTTTTTTCTTATTTAATCAGTCAGTATGGTTATAAGACCCCTGCTGAACTCAGGATCAGGAAAGACCTGAGTGCAAGGCTTACCTCTAATCCACACTAATTGTACAACCACTAAGAAGTCAATTAACATAAGCTTCATTTTCCTATTTTGCAAAGTAAGGATAGACTACTTGGACTGAGAAGTCAAATGGTAGAATCAATCAACAGCTGGCCTGGTAATAAGAAAGCCTGCATTCAAATCCTGATTCTGAGGCCTCTTGGCTGCATGACCCTGGGCAAATAGCTTAACCTCTCACAATCACAAACTTTCTGAGTCAATAAACATTTATTAAAAGCTACATGCCAACACAGTCTAATAGGGGAGAGAGCAATCAAACAAACAGGGACAAACAAGTTATATACAGGATAAGTAGGAAATAAGAGAGGAAAGGCATTAGAATTAAGGAAGCTTGCGAGAGCCTTCCTATAGAAAATGGGATTTTAGTTGAGATTTAAAGGAAGCCAATAGGTAGCAATGAGGAGGAAGATTATGGGAACAGAAAGAGAAAACACCTGGGAACTGAGAAATGGAAAGTCTTTTTTTTTTGTGAAATAGCAAGGAAGTCAAGATCACTGGATTAGAGAGTATGTTGAGGGGAGCAGATGTAACAAGATCCAGTGTTACTGAATCAAAGAATTGTGTCAGGGTGTAAAGATAGAGAAGATCTAGGTATAAGCTATAAAGGCCCTTAAATCCCAAGCAGAGAATTTTATATTTGATCCTAGAGGTAATAGGGAGCCACTGAAGGTGAGTAGTGGAGTGACATGACTGGACCTTCACTTTAGGAAAATCACTTTGTCATTTGAATGGAGGATGGACTGGAATGGGCAGACACTTGAAGCATACAGACCCATCAGCAAGCTATTGTAATAATTCAGACATGAGGTCATGAAGTCCTACTCTAGAATGGTCCAAGTGTCAGAGGAGAAAAGGGGGCATATATTGGAGGGACGTAGCAGAGGTGAGATCAACAAGCTTGGCAACAGCCTAGATATGGGGAAGGAGGATGAGAGATAGTGAGGAGGCAAGGATACATGGTGCCCTCAACCATAGTTTGAAAGTTGGGGAGAACTTTGGTGGAAAGATGTTTTGAACATACTGAATTTAAGATGTCTACTGGACATCTAGTCTGAGATGTCTGAAAGGCAGCTGGAGATGCAAGACTGGGAATCAGCAGGGAGGTTGGAGCAGGAAAGGTAGATCTGAGAGTCAGCACAGAGATGGTAATTAAAGCCACGGAAGCTGATGAGATCACCAAGTGAGGCAGAAGATGGCCCAGGTCAGAGGCCTGTGGAACATCCACAATTAGTAAGCATGATATAGATGAGATTCCCACAAAGGAGACAGAGAAGAAACAATCAGACAGGCAAGAGCAGAACCAGGAGAGAGTGATGTCCTGAAAACCTAGAGGAGAGATTATCAAGAAGAAGAGGGTGATCCAATAGTGTCAAAAGCTGCAGAGATGTCAAGCAGCATAACGATTTCGAAAAAGCCACTGGCTACAGAAATTCCAGGAGGTCAGTCTTGCAGACCACTAAAACTGTATTACAGAGAAGGTGCCAACCTACATTAGTAGAGAATTCATCACCAAAAACACCCTCTGACATCAGGGATCAGGGCCCATCCATAGAGTTGTCACCTTAGAGTTGTGAGGAGATGTAAATCATTTTTGTGAACCTTAAAGCAGTTACTATTAGTAGATTATTATTATTAATGGTAAGGGGAAATAAGCATCACTTTATTGTTGATAGACTGGCTATATAATCCAAACTCTTGCTGTAACTGATTTTGCACTCCCACATGATGGCTCATAATGAACATGTTCAAGCAACTGGTTTTTTCTTAAAGACAGTGACTTAAGCAAAAAACATAAGTCAGAGGGAAGGAAAACAATATAACATGTTTGGGGCACACTAAGTAAAAGTTTGATTTATTAAAAAAAATAGGATTCAGTTTGTGGAGGGCCTAAAGGAATTTGGACTTCAAGCTATAGGCAATGGACAATTATTGAGTTTTTGAGGATTCCTTGAGGTAAGATGAAAAAGCATTGTTGCCAAAAATATGGAGCCAAAAGTTGGGTACAGATAAGTCTATAAATACTGGTTGAGGAAACATGGAAATGATATTGAATTTGGGGTCAGCCAACTTGTTCTCCTTGAGGAAAGGACTATGCTTTTATTTCCCAATGCGTGCTTCCCCCTCCCCTCATTAGCTTCTAATACAAAATAAACTATGCTTATAGGGAAACTCCTAGAAGTCAGCACATAGTAACTTTCACTGATGGACTAAAAGTGATTTAAAGTTTGCAAAAGCATTCTACATATATTATCCTGGCTCTAATTTTTATTATGTAGGTGACCCTGGACAAATTATCTAACCCTCGTTTTCCCTCTTCTGCAAAATTCAGAGGGCTGCCCATGTGACCCACAACGTCTACCTCTAACTCTGAGCCTATGGCCTCATCTGAGGCCCCCATTTCACAAGTAAGGATCACCACCAGGATTTGGGCCTAGATATTTGACTCAAATTCCACCTTCCCTCATCACCCCAATTTTCGTAGTTAGGATTGTGCCTCCCTACCCAGGTCTTCTACAGGTAAGCCTTTCTCCTCTCGGGCTGTCTGGGACAGGTGGAGAGGCACAGGCAGCACTAACTAACTAACCCAGCACTCCTCAGCCGCAGGGAACCAGGGTCTGCCTGCGCCCCCCGAGGAGCCCCAGCCCCGAAGGCCACACGCCCAGTCCGGGCTGCTCTGACTCCCAGGCCTGCTATTACATGAGCTCTGCGGGGGTCTGCAGACGTCGGGGGTCGGGATTAGCCACTTAGAGGGACAAGACCCTACACCTCCAGGGAAATGGGGCATCGCTAACCGAGGCTGTGAAATGTCTTCTAGATTTCTGGTGCTCAGTTACCTGCGGGTTACCAGGGGTGATTGCTCCTTCTGAGAAGCAAGTGAACACGAGGAGCTCTAACAACGTGCAAGGGTCCCCAGGGGGTTCTCTAATCTATAAAACAGGAAACTGGCGTCAGGGAAGGGGCCTGACTTTGCCTGGGGTCACGCTGGGACGCGCATCTACATCTTCAGACTCGAGCAGCCTGGAATCCTCCTCAGACCTAGAGCAAGGCCATAAGCAGATCCCGGAGTGTTGGGGAGAGGAGCTCAGCTGCGGGCGCGCCCCCGCGGCAGGGGGTCTGGGGCGGGGGCGGACTGAAGAATCGAGGGCCCCCCCCCCGCCCCACGGGCAGGGACCTCCACGGCTCCCTCCTGGCCGCTCTGGGGGGCGCGGCAGATGAGGACAGGGCCCCGCCCCCCCCGGAGGGAGGGGAGGGTGAGACTTGGGCCAGAGAAGTGTGAGAGTGGGGTACCTCAAGCTCCCCCTTCGAGGACCCCCGCCTCGACCCTCCTCCAACTGGGCCTGAAGCAGGGCCCGGGAGCGCCTACTCCCCTCCATCCCCCGAACCGTTCAGGCCTCCTCTCCTGCGGCCCGTCAGGCACGCACTGACAGTGCCTGCCATCGCGCACGCGCACTGCTTCCTCTCCGCGCTCCCTTCCCCCCCCCCCACCTCCGCTTTAGAACGGTAACGGTCGGTCGGCCAGCTACGCGTCTCACCGTCCTCTCGACCCGCCGCAGATGCCAGCGCCATCTTCTCCCGGCGAAACAGCCGGCCCAGGAACACGTGGGGAGGGGGAGGGTGGAGAAAGGTAAAGCTTACTAGAGCCCCCGCCCCTGCCTCGTGGGGCCACGCCCACCAAGGCCCCGAGACGGAGAGGAAGCTCTTACGTCACGCCGTCGGAGGCAGGGCTAAAGAGCTATCCCGGCATACCCCGGGAAAGGCCAGTAGGCGAACGATGATGATGGAGGCTGGTGCGGCCCCTGCGGTGCTGCGGGTGAGACGGAAGCGCGGAGCGGATCCTGCCGAGGCGCTCGTCCTCGCGTGTAAACGGCTGCGGAGCGGGGCCTCCGAGGAGGGGGCGGTGGCCGCGGGGCCGGGGCCTGTGGAGGAGAACGTCTTCAAGCTGGCGGCGACCGTGTCCTCTCAGGTAGCGACCCCGGGCTGGGGAGCGGTGAGCCGAGCGGGACAGGTCACTGCGGCCGTCCCCCAGTCATCCGGAAAAGGGGAGTAATCGTCCTTCCGGAGTGTGCCCCCCCCCGGGTGGCTCCGGGGACGCGTTCCAGAAATGGAATTTTACACAGGAGGAAACTGAGGACCAGAGCAGATTAGGGACGTTAAATAGGGAGCGAGTCTGACCCGCTTAAGGGGCCGGCCCAGCCCACGCTGCGTTGGGGGGGGAGGGGGGGCGCGGAGCCCAGGAGAAAGGGGCTGTTTGGTTCCATCGTCAGTGGGTCAGAGAAGAAGGAGCCGGAAGAACCTGGCATACAGCACCCCAAAGAGAGGGCACGGAAAGGGCCCTTAGAGGGTCTGCGTAGGGCCCCGAATGGCCGGCGCAGCCAACGTCGGAGGGCCGGAGCGGGTGGACCCCTAAATTAGTCCGGCCACTGTTGTAAGCAGTCAGGAATCGCATTTCTCAAATGACCGCAGTCTTCACACCCTTTGACCCAGATAAACACCCCTGTACTGGGACTGAGTAGGTTAAGAAAAGTCCTGTATGAATTTGGAATTGTGTCCGGAGGGCTATAAAACTATGCCTGCCCCTTGACCCAGCAATAGCAGACTAGGTCTGTATCCTAAAGGGACCATAAAAACAAGAAAAGTACCCACAGGTACAGAACTATTTATAGCAGCTCTTATTGTGGTGGCAAAGAATTGGAAGGTGAGGGGATGCCGGTCAGTTGGGGAAAGGCTGACCCAGGGGTTATAAGCATGTCATGGAATACGGCTGTGCTCCAGGAAATGTCAGAAAAACCTGGGAAGACTTTCACGGACTGATGCTGAGTGAAGGGAGCAGAACCAGGAGAACACTGTACATAGTAACAGCAGCACTGTGCAATGATCAGTTTTGTTAGTCTTAGTTCTTCTGGGTAATGGAATGATCTAAGACAATTCCAAAAGACTCATGAGGGGAAATGCTATCCACATCCAGAGAACTATGGGTCAAAGCATACTATTTTCTCTTTTTTTGTTTCTCATTTTTTTTCCCTTTTGTGATTTTTTCACAACATGACTAATGTGGAAATATGTTTAGTATGATCATACATGTATAGCCTATATCAGATTGCATGCCATCTTATGAAGGGGGGATAATTTAGAACTCAAAATCTTACATAAACAAATTTTGAAAACAAAAATTAAAAGGTTTTTAAAAATAATTTATAACGGCATCGTGGACATAAAGAAAAGTCATATATAACAAAATACTTGTAATAGTATTGGGGCAGTAAACATGGTTTGGAAAATCATTTAACAATCGTTTATTATTAAGCATCTAATGTATGTCAGGAAAACAAGAAACAAAGCTGGTACCTATCAAGAAAATGGATAAATCATGGTTTATCAATGTAATGGAATTTTATTGTACTTTAAGGAAAGACAAATACAAGGGATTCAGAAAAACACAGGAAATCTCAATGCAGAGCGAAGTAAGCTAAAATAGGAAAGTTGTAAACTGAACACAGTACGATTATAATAGCTAATCTTAACGTCCAAGAAGGAAAGAAATAGACATATGCAGTACTGTCAGACTCAGATGATGGGTCAGATTTTGCTTAACTGTTTACCATTTTTTGTTAAGAAGGAAGGCTAAATACATTATAAAATATTTGGGCATTTGCCTGCCAAAACAAACCCAAGATCTATATGAACACAGCTACAAAACACTTCGCACAAATAAAGTCAGATCTAACTAATTGGAAAGACATCAATTGCTCGTGGTTGGGTCGAGCTAATATAATAAAAATGACAATTTTACCTAAATTAAATTATATATTCAATGCCATACCAATCAGTTTACCAAAAAACTACCTTAAAGAGCTAGAAAAAAATAGTAACAAAATTCATTTGGAAGAACAAAAGGTCCGGAATATCAAGGGAATTAATGAAGAGAAATGCTAGAGATGGTGGACTAGCTATACCAGATTTTAATCTGTACTATAAAGCAGCAGTTCTCAAAACTACATGGTACTGGCTGAGGAATAGAGTAGTGGATCAATGGAATAGATTGGGTACACGAGACTCAGCAATCAATGACTATAGTAATCTACTGTTTGAGAAACTCAAAGACCCCAGTTTTGGGGATAAGAACTCACTATTTGACAAAAACTGCTGGGAAAACTGGAATATAGTATGGCAGAAACTGGGCATAGACCATTATCTAACACCATATACCAAAATCAAGTCTAAATGGGTGCATGATCTAGGTATGAAGGCTGATACTCTAAGCATCTGGGAAAATCTGGGATTCTAAGCAGTCTGGGAAAGCAAGCAATAGTTTACCTGTCAGATTTATGGAGAGGGGAAGACATTATGACCAAACAAGAATTAGAGGGCATTATAAAATGCAATATGGATAATTTTGATTACATTAAATTGAAAAGCTTCTGTACAGACAAAGCCAATGGAACCAGGATTAGGAGGGAAATGGAAAATTGGGAAAGAATTTTTATAACCTATGTCACTGATAAAGGACTCATTTCTAAAACACACAGAGAATTGAGTCAAATCTATAACAATACAAGTCATTCCCCAATTGATAAATGGTCAAAGGATATGAACAGGCATTTTACAGAAGAAGAAATTAAAGATATTTACAAGCATATGAAAAAATGCTCTAAATCACTTGATTAGAGAAATGCAAATCAAAACAACTCTGAGGTACTACATCTCACCAGTCAGATTGGCGAAAATGACAAATGCTGGAGAGGATGTGGGCAAATTGGAACACTAATGCATTGCTGGTGGAGTTGTGAACTGGTCCAACCATTCTAGAAAGCAATCTGGAATTATGCCCAAAGAGCTATAAATAATTTCATACCCTTTGACCCAGCAATACCACTTCTAGGGTAGTCATTGAAGTGGGAAAAAGACCCATATATACAAAAATATTTATAGCAGCTCTTTTTGTGGTAGCAAAGAATTGGAAATTAAGGGGGTGCCCATCAATTGGGGAATGGCTGAACAAGATGTGGTATATGCATGTTATGGAATACTATTGTGCCATAAGAAACAAGGAGCAGATGGACTTCATATTTACCTGGAGAGGCTTATACGATCTGATGCTGAGTGAGAAGACTAGGGCCAGGAGGAATTTGTACACAATTACTTTGATAAACTGGACTCTGCTCAGCAATCCAGAGTCATAAGTCAACCCCAAAAGCCACATGATGGAAAGAAATGTTTGCATCTAGAGAAAGAACAGTTTGAACCCAGATTGAAGCAAACTACCTGCCCTTTTTCTTGTTTGGTTTTGCTTCCTCTTTCCCATTGTTCATTCCATCTGATACAATCCTTCTTTATAACCTGACTAATGTCTAATGTGAAAGTATTTGCAGATCCTATACTTGATTGTATGCTGCCATGGGGTGGGGGGGGCAGGAAATTTGAAACTCAAGGAATCGTGGTAATGAATCTTGTAAACTAAAAGTAAACAAATTAATAAAGACCAAAAAAAAAAAAAGGAAGGCTAAGCTCACTTTGAGGAAGGGCGTACCCAGAAACAGCTATTACAAACATTAGAACAACACTTTAAAGAAAGAAGGAATACTGGACTTTGGAGTCTGAAAACCTGAGTTCGAGTGTGACTGTCCCTTAATCTTACGGAGCCTCAAATTTCTCACCTGCCTCTTGAGCGTTCATAAGCCTCCCCTATGTCATCTGTACAAATGAGGAGACTGAACTAGAACAGGTCGAGGGTCCTCTCCAGCTCTATAATTCTTTATGTCCTGGTTCATGCTTCTGTCTTTCTCCTCTCTTCCCCCCTTAGAATGAACCTGTTCAGAAGTATGTCAGAGAAGCCATCACCAGAGAGAAGGCCACCAGAGCCCTGACTCCTTCATTGGAAAGTCATCAGAGAATCCGTCAGGATCTCCTCGCCGCAAAGCTGGTGACCCGGCAGGATGAGCGCTACCGCCTGGTCTCCAGACACCGGGCCCCTTGTGCAGAGGGAAAAGCAGCCCTGCCAGCAGTGGATGCTGCCAGCAGGGCTGAGAGGGACAAGCTGGACTTGGATAGGACCAAACAGATGGCACAAAGAGAAGGCACTTCATCCTCTGCAGAAGAATTCCAGCTGTTTGACATCATTCATGAGGATGCTGCTGAGAAAGAGACCCTCTCCATTCCTGCCACCTGCCCTGAGGTAAAGTGTCCAGAGACTGCATTGTTATTGCTTTGTTTAGCCTAACTCTTTGTGAGCCCGTTCTGGAATTCTCTTTTTTTTTTTAATGATTTATTTTTTATTGTATATTTTAATATTTTTATTATCTCACTCTGCAGTAGTGAGATTTCTGTTATCTCAGAGCATTTGATCCCTATACTTCTTTTTCTTCTTTTTTTTTTGGAGGGGCATTTGGGCTTAAGTGACTTGCCCAAGGTCACATGGCTAGTTTTGTGTGTGTGTGTGTGTGTGAAGTGTCTGAGACCGGATTTGAATTCAGGTCCTCTTGACTCCAGGACCAGTGCTGTATTCACTGCACCACCTAGCCTCCCCTCTGGGGTTTTCTTGGCAAAGATACTGGAGTGGTTTGCCTTTGACTTCTTCATTGGATTAAGGTAAAAAAAAAAGGTTAAGTGACTTGCTCAGGGTCACACAGGTAATGAGTATTTGAGGCAGGGTTTGAACTCGGGTCTCCCTGACTCTAGGCCCAGCATTCCATTCACTAAGCCACCTAGCTGCCTGATTCAAGGCACACAGGTTGAGTGACTCACCTAAGGGTCACACCACTACTGAGTGTTTGAAGGCAGGAGTCCAGCACTCTATCCAGTGAGCCACTTAGGTGCCTCCAAGATAACAGCAAGCATCATTTAACCACAGAGTTAAAAAATCCAACCCCCTTCGTGGGCTATGCATGCGCTCTGGTAGGGATTAAACTAGATGAGGCTGGGTTTAATGTTCCTGCTGCTCTGGGGTTGCCACCGGATCAGATCCATTTCAGGGGACTTTTGTCAGCCCTGCCCACCCGCCCCAGGGGCACAGAAGTAGCTGAGGACCTAGGCCAAGGTTGAAGAATGTTTTGTTGGTTGTTTATTTTTTTTTATTTTTTTCATTCCACTTTCCTAAAAGGGAGACAGTACTCGTGGATGTTGGCAAGGTTGGTTCTTGCTGATAAGGTCCTCTTCAGCTGAAGCTACTTGCAGGTTTTTGTTGGTTTTTTTTTTTTCCCATCATGAGCAGAGTTCTGAAGAGGAGAAAACTACTTCTGTCTTTCTCTTGTTAATTCTCTGCATTTTAACCTTTTGTCTCGGGCTGTGGCCACTTCTAAGAATGGCCTGTGTACAGTAGCACTCTGATAAACCCACTACCTAATGGCAGTAATCATTATTATGAGCAGACATCACCAAATGCCTTAATGTAGAAAAGCTGTGCAGCAACCAGGTCCACACGCAAGGGACTTTTCCAACTTGGTTTGAAAATTGAGGGTCCTCCCTTCATTGTGAAATGAGTAGTCATCACTGACCAGGCTTGGCCCCAAAGAAGCAACAGGAGAAGGTGCCTCAGAATTAGAGACAGAAGTGGCAGAAGCATGAGTGTGGAATGCTTCATACAATGTGTCAGAACTTTTTCTTTCTTCCTTTTTAAAAATAGCTTGTTATTTTTCAAGTAACAAAATTTTTTAATTTCTGTCCCCTTCCAACCCACCCCCCAATTGAACAAAATTTTCTTTATTCAAAACAACCCACAAAAAATTCCCTCAATACCTAACCACATAGTCTAATAAAATTAATTCCTACATTGGTTGTATCTAAAAATGTCTCTTTATTTTAAGCTCTTCATTTGCAGGAATTGAGTGGAATGTTTCATTTTCATTCTTTTGTACCTCACTGTTTTATCATTTCATTGATCAGAGCTCTAAAGTCTTTATCATGTCATCAGTGTATAAAATTGTTCTGATTCTGCTCACTTTGCTCCCTATGAGTTCATACAGGCTTTCTTCCCTTTAAAAAAAAATTTCATTGTTATAAGGGATGATCTCTTGGAGGGACTGGAGAAAGGGATATAACGAGGAAATGTAGGTAATAACATGAGGTAGCAATCAAAAATCTAAAAAATAGAAATGTATAGTTCACTGTGGGAAAAGATAATAGAACAAAAAATTATAATGCTGTTTGAGTCATTTTGTATTTCTGGGATGAAATGGTAAATTCTAGATGGTTGTCCACTTTGGTCCATTGATATTATTGACAAATTATGTATATTCCCCATTGTCATTCCTTTTGTTTTCCTAACAGAAGTCGGATCCAGATGTGATACTCTGTAATTCAGTAAAGATGATCCGAGAGCGGCTCGCCATCTCCAAGGACGGAAAAGGAACCGAGCACCGAGAGAAGGAGGACGATTATGTCTATGACATTTACTACATGGAGACATCTACCCCAGGATGGATTGAAAGCATCCTGTCTGTGCAGCCCTACAGTCAGGAGTGGGAGCTGGTAAGGCAGGCAACAGGGGTGCAGGCTTAGGTAGGCCCTGAGAGCAGTGGTCACACAATCACAGAAGGGGAGAGTTGAAGGGCATCTCAGCATCCATCTGGATGGGTCCATATGCTGGTATGTGCCTGCCCGGTGGTCACCCAGACTTTACCTGAAGACCTGCACAGATGACCAACCTCTTGGTCTTGGGACAGCCCACTCCCTTGTGGGACAGCTCCAGTGGTTGGGCCATTCACTCTAAATTTACCAAAACAAATCTAACTCTTCCTCCCGTGACTACCCTTCTCCACAATGCTTGAAGACAGCATCATGTCCCCCCAAATCTTTTTCTTCAGGTTGAATGTGCCTAGTTCCTTCACCCAATCTTCATGGAGAAGGAATATGTAGAGGTGGGTTGTTTTCTAGTCAGTACCTACGTATTGAGGCCACTAGGTGGTGCAGTGAATGGAGCCCTGGGCCTGGAGCCAAAGTTTCAATGAAGCATCAGAGTCTGAGAGCCCTGTAGCCAGGCAAGTCAAAATGTTACCTCCTCCTGCCTGTTTGCAAAGTGTTCTCTGCAAACCTTAAAGAAATATATAATTGCTAGCTATTAGCATATTTAGTTCCTCCAGTTTTAAGATTTGCATCTTAAATTGTTAGTATTTTACTCATAATCTTTCCCTAGGTTTGTAACAGAATCTTTATTTTGGATCATCTGAAAAGACTTGTGAAGAAGCAGTTTTTGTAGTTTAGAACTTGAGTCTTTTTTGGCTTTCTTGCACTTAAGGCAATGGAACTGTGTATCATAAGATTTAGTCCTAGAGGTGACCCTAGACAGCATCTGGTCCAGGGATTCTTAACCTGAGATTGGTGAATTTTTTTAATTTCTATTCTTAAATATTTTGACAAGTCTTTCAGTATAATTGCATTCCATTGTAATCCTCTGGATTTAAGAACATCATTCTGAAAAGTTCATAGACTTTAGGAGATTGCCAAATGGATCCATGACATGAAAAAGACTAAGGAAGCCCTGGTCTGGTCCAGCATTCTTATTTCACAGATGAATGAATAGGCCCTGGGGAAATGGCTTGTCTGAGGTGACAGAGCAGACAGCTAGGATGTGGAGCCCCAAGTGCAACAGTGCTGGCTCTGTTTGGATTATGTCACCCACTTTTCCAAAATAGATGGGATTTCTTGGGACCCTTTGACAGTGATTACTGTTTGTATTGAGATAAACAGGTAGCTGATGATGAAGCAGAGGAAATTGATGATGCTGATGATGAAGACGAGAACAGTGAGAATCACTGGCGCAATGAGTACCCTGATGAAGAGGAGGGAAGCAGTGACAAAGAGAGCACCAGAGGTAACCACAGCAGGGGCCCACATTAACGCTTGGGTGGAATCCGCCAGCCAGCCTGTATGGCCGCCTCTGTGCTAAGGCGTAGTGGTGAGAATCCAGCTGGCTCTTTGTGCCGCTGTGCCAAGTGCCAGGAATACAGAATGGGGAGGGAGGGTCAGAGAAGTCCCAAGATAATGCCAGGTTCTCTCTTAAATAGAGGCTAGGAGTTCATGGTCCCAGTAAGTGGCAGAGGGTGCTAATGGGGTGGAGTACAGGGGTTGGTGGGATTTTACAATGGGAAGAGGGCAGCATAATGGAAAAGTCAGTCCCGAAGGAATGCAGCCAGATCTGAAATAAGTCAGTCTGAGCCTCACTTACCTCCTCTTTTAAATGAGATGTTACTTGTAGGTTATTATGAGGTTTGAATGAAATAGGTGTTTCTTTAGCCTTAAAGTCACTTAAAGAACTTTATATTCCTACAATAAGGAAGAAATGTGTATAGCATAGCATTCTCACAGCCTGGTCTATGGATACCTTCAAAAAAGATGTTACAAGTGCCTGGTTCAACTGTTCTCATTCTTTTTCTAGGGTCTGATGAAGAATATGAATATGGCAGCTTTAGTGATGAGGAAAACAGTGTCATCAGACCAAGAAAATGGAACAAATATCCCTATGATGTGCTAAAGGAGTTTGAGTATGACAGCTCCCAGGACTTAGATTCAGACTGAGGATTCCTTAAGCATTCACCAGTTACCTGGGACAAGCCTGTTACCTGGGACAAGGTAGCTCTGGCCATAGGCATTAGCCTCTTTGCTGATGACCCTGCCCCAGAGTGCCATAACTTACCTTGGAAGGGAAAAGGGGGAGAAAATAAGCCTCTGGGGACTTTTGGCTGTCAGGTCAGATTCTGACCTCCAGATAATTTTATGCTGCTGGGGAAGGAAAAACCTAAGATAAATCTGAGTTCCTTTGCCTCTAACTGCAGTATTGCCCATTGGTATGGGAAGAAAATCC
Source organism: Petaurus breviceps papuanus (assembly GCF_028583685.1). Taxonomy (NCBI): domain Eukaryota; kingdom Metazoa; phylum Chordata; class Mammalia; order Diprotodontia; family Petauridae; genus Petaurus; species Petaurus breviceps. The sequence goes on from NW_027185771.1 coordinate 14,880,915, forward strand.
TTTCACCTGACATTGCCAGAAGGTATTTTCCTTTCCCTGCACTTTACTTGAGCCCTTTTTTAATCTAAAAGGTTTCCCCTTCCATGTAAAGAATTGACTTTGTGTTCAGATCTACAGCATTCCTAAGATCCAGTTTTGGTGAGAAAAGTTAACTTTTGAAGCCAGTGAATAAAGAAGTTACTAATGTGTTTCATGTGAAAAGGTTGGTCTACCCCAATCTCGGTCCTTTCTGCTGCTTAAGGCAGGTCCTGCTTCATGCTGCTAAGTGAGGCATTTCTTTGGAAGCCTCTAGTGTTAGAGGTGAAAACACTATGAAAGGTTGCACTGACAGAATACACTTTATCAACACAGGAAGATGATGCATGTATGTTCACTCAAGTGGTTTCTGGTTATAAAAGTGTTAAAGTGAAAAGAATCCATGTTGTATTTTCCCCATTTTCCATCTGTGGCCTTACTTTGATCCTGCTTGTAGAGTTGGGAGTCCTTTGACAGAAATGCCAAGGGAGCTGTGTGTGTATGTGAATTTGATGCACTGATTGTATTAAAGATTTTTTTGGAACATGGAAGAAAATGCTTTCTTAATGTTTGTTAAGACTCTTCAACTTTATTTACTTTGTAGTGGAACAGCAATGATGAAGTCTGTGTCAGTTTTGCTTTCCCTTGAGAAAGGTTGCTGGGGAGCTCTCACCAAAGGGAAAAATCATAACAGAAACAATGGTTTTATAACCAGAAGTTGTGTATATATACACACAAGGGTATATATTACAAGTGAACTTACTCAAATCCGCATATTCAAACCACAGCTGCCTTTATTCCAGTTTGAGTCAAACACCACTGAATATAAGAACTGGAAGGAGCCATAGAAATTTCTCTGGTCCAAATTCATTCTGTAGAGAAAACAATCCCAACCAGCAGACATGACAGCCAAATTGCACAGGTTAATGGCAGAACCTGACCTCAGTCCAGCTTTGGCTTCTAATCCATTGCCCCCACCCCCTCCAAGACAAAAGGTATGAATTGTCCAGCTAAGAAATGCTCATCAGGGTAGAAACTAATGTAGATAGAGTCGTTCTCAGGTCAGAACTAAGGAACTGGTCTTGGACAGAAGCTTTCTCCCTGACAAAATTTTATCTTGGTCTCAAGAGGCACCTTGCTCTGCCCAAATTTTTTGAATTGGTAAAAATGTTAGAACCTGCCTAACCATGGCTTTGTAAATTCTCTAAGGGAAGGGGAAAGAACATGCTTTCAGTTCTGAGGCTTTCATACTGTCAAGATGGAAGTAAGCATCTTTATAAGAGATTATATGAGATTAAAATTAACCTTTTTCTTCTCTTACTCCCAATACTGAAGAGTGCTTTATAAAAGGAAGTGCCATTTCCTACTTTACACTCACAACTGAAAGTCTCCAGCTGTGCTTCCCTAGCTTTGGTTCTGGTTAAACAAACACTGGATTATCTATGCCTGCACAGGGGGCAGACTTGAAGAGACAGTACCGGCCAGGGTGATGATCTCAGCCAAGAGCTGGGTTTTGGATCCACATCTTCTGACTTAATATGCAGGGTTCTGTTCTGCTCAGTCACACTACCAGACAAGAGGCACTGGAGTTGGTTGGAATCTCAGCTTGGCCATTTAGTGCATTGACAGGTGCCAGGATGCCCAAGGCCTCCTCTCTGGGCCTTGTTTTTCTTCCTTTATAAAATGAAACAGTTGGATGACCTCCACTATACCTTCCAATTCTAAATCCTATTCTTAGTCAATTTAGGAGGCACTTTTTAAACCTGAAAAGACGTGCAGAGGTAGCTGAGATCTGCTCTCTTTGTTGGACAGCACCTAAGAGTCCCACCTAGTCCCATCCCCTCAGCTTTATAGTCTTACTATTTAGGGATATATTCTAGCACCTCCAATGAGACATACTTCCCAAAGGAGCCCATTCAATTTCTGGACATCTCTGATTGTTAGAAAGTACTTTGCTTCTCTGCAACTTGATGAGGTACAGTCTAATTCCTCCTGGTGAAGAAGTGTTCTGGAATTCACAGGTAATCAACTATGTATAACTAGAGAAGCTACAGTTGTTTTCAGCCTAAAGGTTCTAGGTCACAAAATAAAAGCCTTTCTTGATCCTGCCCCAAACATAATGGTATTTGGCTTCTTCCCTAGGGGGACTAGACTCCAGGAAAACCTAAGCTTTCAGGCTGGGGAGTAGACTCCAGGAAAACCTAAGCTTGCAATTTCTAGGAAGAGCTAAAATTAACAACAGCTGCTCCGTTGCAAAATATAAAAGTGGTATAAACTATCAAGAAAGCATATGATTGGATAAGGAAATAGTTTAGTAAGCTATCAAGACTAAGAAATAATCCAAATACTACGCCATTACCCTTAAGATCCAAAGACAAAGAGGCAGAATTCCAGCATATTGGCTAAGTCCTTGTTGAAGGATGTATGGTGTTACACATAGATTGTATGGTATGAAAAGGCACAGATGGGTTTCCAGCTGCCCTGATGAAGGAGGGGACCACACGGATGAGAACATGAGTCCCTCAAAGTAATAACTGAGTGAAGGGAAAAGGCAGTGCTGCCTCAATGTGAGTTACGACTATATTTTGATAGGTACTGTACCTTCCCTCCCCCTACTTTGGCCATCAGTTTAACAGCAAATTAGAACAGCTGTTAGCAAGAACAGAAGTTAGACTGGTTTTGAGAGGCTTTTTGGAAAGCCTAACCCTAACTCTCGAGCTCTGCAATGAAGGAATTTGGGGCTTTCGGGTTTCTAGTGCTTCCTCTCTCCCTAGAGGAGTTAAGATTGTGTTCATACAACCTAGTGCTCACCCTACAGTCACAAACAAGTGGTAATCAGTTTGTGAATACGCATACTGGCCTCCAGGAAGGAAAGTCTTCCTTTTGTACTCCTGGAGCTATAAAGTGCTATTACCTTCCCTAAGAGAATACTCTTCCCAATTAAAGAGTGCATCAAACTTGAGAGTCAAAAGATTTGGTTTCTAATTGGCCTTCACACACTCACTGTTGTGACAAACCTCAGAGCTTGTTTGCTCATTTCTAAAATGCAGAAGATGCTCCCTCATGGAGTTGTCACGGAAGAAAGCATTTGGGAAGCCTTCTAGCTCCTTTTCTTTCATTCATCCTGTACCGACGAAACTAAGATTTATCAAGTGCTTACCATGTATATGCCAAGGCCCTGGGATTACAAAGATGAAAAATGCAGAGTCCTTGCCACACTGGAATTTACATTCTGCTGGAAAGAATAGATGACATCTACAGACATCATACACAGAACACAGTTTAGTTGTAGATAAGGACAAAGCAGAGATCCAGAATGTGAGGGACAGATCACTTTCAGCTGAGGATCAGAAAAGGCTTCATGGCAGAGGTGGCCACTGATATGAGAAAGGAGTGCATTCCAATCATGGGTGCAGGCGCCACAGACTGAGGAATGGCTAAACAAACTAGGTAATGAGTATAATGGGACATTACAGTATGCGCTAAGAGAAAAGACAAAGAAGAAAAGTTCAAGAGAAACATGGGAAGATGTGAACAAAATGTGAATAAAATTAGGAAGACCATTTGCATGACCACAATGATGTAAATGAATGTCAAAATGAAGTCAAATATGGTATAACTGTAATTATCTGTCTTGGCCCAAAAAAAAGGAGAGAGCTGGATTTGTGATTTCATGGGCACAAGTAACAAATTTCTGGTTAAGGAAATTCCCTCTACCAATGCAGTTGCTTGAGTACTAAGAGGTTGAGTAATTTACCCACACTGTCAGGCTAGACTTGAACCCAGACCCTCGTAGCTCCAAGGCCAGCTTTCTAACCCACTCTACTGCGCTGCTTCTTGCCTCAGAGATGTGCAGAGAATTGGATATTGCCTCAGACATGGTCACTGCATCACAAGACCAGAATGGCCAGATCACAGACATAAAGCTGACATGAACAAAAATTCACACCAAGCAGGGCAGTGACTGACTAATTTGTAAAGAATGGGTTAGAGAAGAGACTGGAGGCAAGTATATCAATTAGGAGACTATTATAAGAGTCCAGGAAACAGGTGATAAGGCCCTGATTTAAGGTGGTAGCAGCATTAAGTGGAGTGAGAGAACAACAGTAGAAAAAAGTAGAAACAACAGGATTTAGCAACTGACTGGATGAAGAGAAGCAAAGAGCCAAGAACGACTCTCAGCTATCACAAATGGATAAGAGGATGGCAGTGTCTATAGGGAAGTTAGGAAAAGTGATTAGGACTATTGTAAGTTAGGTTTTGTTATGGTACCTACCAAGGGAGATTTCTAAGATGCACTTTAAGGGAGGAAGTGGAACTGATAAAAACGTGTAGATACAGATTTTCGAATGATCTTCAGGTATAGCAAATAGCTAAAGTTATAATTCTAGGGGACACCGACCCTTAGGACATAGGAGAACACTTAAACAGCAAATGGGTCAAGAAATGGTCAGATACACAGGAAAACTAGGAAAACCAAGGAAGCAGAGAAAATATCCAGAGGGGAGTGAGTCCTGTTACATGATGGAGAAAGGTGAAGGAGGACAAAGGCTGAGAGAGAACTGTCTTAACTCGGTTACTTCGGAGACCAACAGTGACTCTGAAGCGAGCAATGTCTGTGTTATCCTGGGCACTTGAGTCACTATGTGGTGCTTCACAGTGAAATGGGTGGTATGGAACCACAGGGTACTCTTTCTTGAAGATCAGCAATTACTGAAAGGACAAAGGAAAACAGCAAGGTCAAAAGGAGTCTTTCCAAACAAGTTAAAGGCTGAATCTAAAACCTTGTTTAGAATTCTAATCTGTTATCAGACAAACATATATTGATGCTAGAGTCAGCCCCCTTCTTAGAACTGTAGCTTAATTTCCTTTCAATCAGTATAGAAACTAAAAGGATTAGACAAAGTCCTCAGTGGGTTAGTCCCATGGACATGGCATGCTGTGCTTATGCATTCATTAGATTTTTTTCCCTATCTTTTAAAGGGTTTACTTCACAACTTCATAAAAGTTCCTACTCAAGTAGGGATTAAAACCACAAGTAAATAATTTCAGATAATAGTATGTACCTCCTGGGAGCCAGTTCCCCCAGAGTTCAAAAGAAAGGCCGATTTACGGTCCTTTAGGGTATTAACTTCCAGTCCACCAATAGCAAGTTATCTTCCCTACAGTAACGCTGGGTCAGAAGAGAAAGGCCTGGGCTAGGGGAATTAATAAAGGTAGGGACCCCACTAGGATTACCAATAGAATATGTCCTGCAGACAAGATCTGTTGCTATGTAAATACAGAGGAGCCACCAGTTCCTTAGTGCAGTCACATTAAGAACCAGATGTCATATAATGTGATGTCATTCACAAAGCATGCAGTAGCTAAACTCTCCCAGATAGGCAATGGAAAAAATGTTTATCTTCATCAAAATGTCTCAAGTAACAACGTCGTGTTTTTAATGAAACTTGTGAGTTAATGACCAATTTACTACCTCCGAAAACTACTGGAAGGCAACTGTTGCCCCAGAAGAATATCCTATGTGCAGAATAACACAGGGTCGGGGACTTTCAAATCCTTCCAGACAAGAGCTCAATGAGATTTGAGATTTAAGGAATTACCTCACATAAGGAAAAGTGCAGGCACCAGACTGGCACAGATTTGAACTAATTTGTGCATTAAAGTGGCAAGGCTCCCAGGAGGTTAGGAAGGAAGTGAGAAGGAAATGATTGCAAAAGAATTTAATTTTGAAAAAAAAATTTAATCTTGAGCCACTAAAAGCAGTCATGTTTTAGAGCTCCCCACTAGTCCCAAAGCTCAGAATTGCTTGCAGAGGGACTGAAAGGCCAAGAGCTGTAGTTACTACCCTCCATCAGGCTAATGCACCACAATGTGCCTCAGCTAGATGTGTCTTCCACCTTTGGAATGATTCAGAGTTGATGCTTTCTGTAAACTTAAGAGTTTACAAATATGCATATATATAAGCTTCCTGGGTTTGAATCCCATCTCTGACATATACCATAGTTATATGACCCTGGTGAAGCTACTTAATCTCAAACTCAGTTTCCTCATCTGTAAACTGGGAATAATACCAGTAAACCTCAGAAAGTTGTTGTAAAGTTCAAAGGAGAATATAAATTAGAGCACTACATATACATAAATGCTGAGTTATCTGTATGGTACAGCACAGCATAGAGAGCTGATCTAGAAACTATAAGGCCTGGGTTCAAGACCCTCCTCAGTACTCTAAGGCTGCAAGTCACACAGAAGATACCTACCGGTGAGAGTTTTCTATACCAATAAAATCTCCCTATCCCACACGTCTTACCAGAAGCACCTGTGTCCGCACAGAGGCCACATTCTCCTAACACCTGAGACTATACTCAAAACAAATCATTAGTTCAAGAAACCCCCTACCACATGGCTGAAGTCTGAGTGGCAGTGGCAATGCTGATCAGCCCCCATGCCATCGAGGCAGGAGAGACTTAGCCTGAGACGCTGTTTGTTTTTTCCTCTGAATGGTCTGCCCACTGGAAACAAGGAGGAGATGAAAGTAAGTTGCTGGTCTGGGTTATTGTGAATTTCCCAAGAGTGTTATTTTGCAAAAATCGTTTATGCAAAGTATTCCCACCCAAATCACTGTTGCTGTTGCAAGTGTGGACAAAAACAGGCTGACTCCGTTCTCATTTTCATTCTTTATTGGTTCTGAGGGCCAAAGGACAAGGAGTGACATAAAATGGTGAGGTATTATTATCCCTGCTCACCTCTGGCCCTGGGATGAGCACTGCCTGGCCCGCAGGGCAGAACACTCTGTCCAGCATCAGACAGTACTATAATTAAATGCAGCCAACTTGCACACAAAAAACACACACCAGGCAAAGACATACCACTGTCACCCATGCCTCTGGTCTTTGGGACCAATATGTGCACTAGGCCTAACTTCTCTCCCTTTCTCCCCTGTACCTCAGTATTGCCTGCTTCAAGGCTCTCAACAAGCAGTTTGGAGAACAGGCTCCAAGAAATAGGTGCACAGGAGAAGGAAGCTGCTAACAAAGAAGGTCTCAGACTCCTAGCTCTAAAGCCTGGGAAAGAGTTCTTAAGGACTTTACTAAAGGGTCCTTACTGCCTTCAAAGGTGATTCACCTCTTCCCATACATCCAAACAAAACTATACTAACCTAAACTAAAACCTTCCACAAGCAATCAAACTATACCACTGAGAGATCTCAGTCCACCCAGACTTAGGGAAAGTCCCCTCCTGTAGCCAGGGTAAGCAAGAAGGGAAGGGAGCGTGCTTCCCATATGGGACACACACTGAGGCAACAGGGCTTGTGAGGTATATAAATCCTGGCAGTCCAGCCACAGGGCCAATATGTGAAAATGCCAGTGCTGTCTGTGGGAGTTCTAAGACTAAAGTTTTCAGAAAACTACAATCACTATCACATAACACATCAACATGATGTGTGCATGTGTGTGAAAAAGGATCTGACTACTAGCTGTCTTTATCAGAAAAGAATTAGATAATTCATGAGTCAGGGTTGATTTCGACTTTCCATTGTCAGGGTTAAACACATTTATTTTCAGGAAGTTGTCAAATTTCCAGTTGTTTTTGAATTTCCAGAAGGGGCCCAGGATCAACCAACACTTTCATGTGCTAATGTCTAAAATAAAGACATAGGGCCTTACTTAAGTGAATAAAGTCACTCCTCTTCACAAAAAGAGTGTGAACCCTCACTCATGAATTTGCTAATCTTTTTTCCCTGCTGAGACATTAGCCAGAGCTTATAACATACACACTTGTGTACGAGTGAACATTGTACACCTGTATGTGTACAAATGTAAGTAGAAGAGTGTGAGAAACTTGTCAACCTTTACTCAACATCAACTGAAAACACCACCAATGCAAAATACTGAACTAACCACAATCCCAACTGTTAGATCCATATAAACACGTGACATTTCAATCTAAGGCCAACAATTCTGGATAATCTCAATTTTTAAAAAGGCACATAACCCTCTCCTCCCTCTTCCTGCCCCCCACCTCCAGAGGCAGCAAGTAATAAACCAGAGTCCTGTAGAAAAAGTTTGGATTTGATCAAAGGAAAACCATTTTAAAAGCTAGAATCCTTCCCCACTTCACCTTTTGGCCTCTTTCTCCCCCACTGAGAATTCCCAGTCCTCAGCCCCCAAAACTTGAAGACCAAAAAACCATTACTAGAGGGATGACTAGGATTTAGTATTAATGGTCCGAGTTTAGGGGGCGGGAGTGGAGCTGAGGGCAAGAGTTCTCAGTGAGGGGCGGCTAGGTGGTGCAGTGAATAGAGCACCAGCCCTGGAGTCAGGAGGACCTGAGTTCAAATCCGACCTCAGACACTTAATGCAAAAACTAGCCGTGTGACCTTGGGCAAGTTACTTAACCTCAATTGCCCTCCAAAGAGCCAAAAAAAAAAAAAAAGAGTTCTCAGTGAGGAAGAGGGAGGAGGAAAGGATTCTAGGTTTTAGAATAGCTTTTCTCTTACCAAATCTAAAACTTCTGACTTAGGATTTTGAAGATGTGGCCCATTTCTTCTACGGAACTTTGGTTTATTCCTGTTTGCCTGGGGGGGAAGGAGGAGCTTATATGTTCTTCTCAACATCTCTATCTCCTCACCAGCATGCCCTCCCCCCCCAAACTTTTTTTCTTACCACTATGGTCTCCCCAACACAGACCCTTTTTCTCTACCATCATTCTCCCCCCTAAGTCTGCCAAATGTCAACACAGGGGTTTGGAGTTTTCATTCCAGAAAAAGACTGCCATGTGGGGAAATTGAGTTCCAGACTGCAGAAGGCTCTTCCCCCCGCCTCAGGAGGTTCTGTTGTCCTATTTCCTGGATATGCGGTCACCGGCACCTCGATGACCCATGTGCAGCTGGTTTTCCTGGCCTTAGAGTTCCGAAGAAGCCTCTGGCCCCTAGTCAGATTTCCTTTCAGTTCTGCCTTCACTTAAGTCCAGCTCAGTCAGGACGCAGCGACAGAGTAACTGTGTTGCCTTGGTGATAGCAGCTAGAGAGAAAAAGAGAAAGACGACAACTTTACAAATTAGCTCCAAGAATAACAATGCTGAATCAGTCCTCCTCAGAACAATTCCAGGGATTCCTCACCCAGAGCCCCAGATCAGCAGGGCTCCAGCCTGAGGCAACCCTGTAAGGTGGTTCTCTCCCCACCTACCTTTTTGTTTTTTGGGGTATTTGATTGGTTGGTTGGCTGATTTAGTGGCCAGTGCCGGTTTGCCCCACATCACCTTCTACACTGCTCTGCACCTTCCCTTCCCTGCCTATCTCCAACCCACCGAAAAAATACCTATCTCCACGGCCTTTCCCCAGAAGGTCACACAACTAATCTAAAAAACTAACTTGTGCTACATTCCTCCTCCAGGGAATTTGCAACTTTAATAGAAGGCTCTAGTCGAGAAGGTCTTAACCTAAAGCAAAGACTAACAGTAGAAATTTCAAAAGTGGTGGCAAACAAAGCTTGTTGCATGCCTCACACAACGACTGGCTATCCACTCTAGCACCTACCATGTGGAGCTGGCTATGGAACTGACTCTCTCCACCCCTTACCTCACTCCACCCCACAACACCACCCCAAATAGAAGAGATACTTGCCCAGAATCTTCCCGATGAAGAGTGGTTTCTTGGATGCAGGCAAGTAGATACCCACAAAGTAGACTGGGATCCCAGAAAAAGCAATTCCAATGCCAATTAGGGAGTTGATAGTGTCACTGTAAAGGGGTACAACCAACAGGAAAACAGAGCATGCGCAGAAAACTATAGGGAAAAACAGGCTCAGCTGGAAGAGAAAGGAGAATGAAGAATGTGAATATTAAATGCTTGGATCTAAGGATCATAAGATCCTATACATAGAGCCCAGGCCATCACTCCTTCCAGTATACCCTACCTCCAGCTTCCTGACCATAGCTTAAGCCAAAAGGGATAAGAATCTTTGCCTCTAACCCATGAGATATGAAGGAGGCATGGCTAGAATTCTCACATGAGGGGGTGGTTAGGTAGTGCAGTGAATAGAGCACTAACCCTGGAGTAAGGAGGACCTGAGTTCAAATCCAGCCTCAGACACTTAACACTTACTAGCCATGTGACCTTGGGTGAGTCACTTAACCCCAATTGCCCTGCCTTCCCCACCTCCAAAAATTAAAATAAAATAAAAAAAGAATTCTCTCTCAAGGACAATCCAGGATGTGCTGTGACCAGGGTACCTGTTAATGGGACTTAAGTTCTTGGGTTACAGAAGCCTCTTGAACAAATAAAACCAGTTCCCTCCCCTATATCCCAAGCCTTTCCCTTCAGCCAGTAAGAATAACCTCACCTTGAGGGGTCTAGGCCTCTCTGGCTCCTTCAACCGGAGGTAGAGCTGCCCCACAACTGATAAACCCACAAAGAACCAGTAACTGAAGCTAAAGTAGTTGATAAGCAGGAAGACATCCTTCACAATGAGGTAGATGATGGTCATGGTGCACTGTGAAGAAAAGGGTTTCATGTTGCACATAACAGGAGATCTTGACATGTGACATTCACTATTTCATATCAATAACACCCCACAGTTGTACAGTGCTTTATGGTTACAAAACACTTTCACATCTTTCAAATAAATTCTCCAATCTGAGCCTCCACAACAACCCTATGAGAGTAAACAGGTCAGTTACCATATACCTATACTCTTAATATCTGGGGCAGCTAGGTAGCACAGTGGACAGAGTGCAAGGGCCCGGAGTCAGTAAGACCTGAGTTCAAATCTGGCCTCAGATACTTGTAACAGATACTGCGTAACCCTGGGCAAGTCACCTAACCATATCTGTAAAATGAGCTGGGGTAAGAAATGGCAAACCACACCAGTGTCTTTGCCAAGAAAACCCCAAATTGGGTCACAGAGAGTCAGACTCAACTGAAACAACTCAACAACAACAACACTCTAATAGTAAGTCACATTTATGTATCACTTTAAGGTTTATAATACATTTGCCTTGAAGTGAGCAGTTCATTTTACAGATAAGGAAACTCGGGCTTATGATTCAGATTGCAAATGGTAACGTGGGAAGTAAGTGATGGTAATCAGGACTGGAACCTCAGCATTCTGACTCCTAACGATGTTCTTCCTCCACTATACCATGCTGCCCAAAGTATCTTGGATACTATCTGACATGCTCCCCATATTCCTTCACTATCCCATCCTCTCCACATAACCTTCAGTTCTTCTTTCCTCACTGCAACCCCTTTAATAACATATAGGCAACTCTCCTTCCCAGAACAGAATCAGGGCCCATGTTCTCAGCCATTCTAATGCCCCTGACACTCACTTCACTTCATCTTCACTACCTGTTCTCTCAACACCACTACCCTGTTCCCCTTTAGGACCATGGCCCCATTATCCACAGAGAGTAATTAGTGTAATGACTCAGCTCCAACCTTTCCTCCCCATAAACCCCTTTCCCTTCTGGTACAAGAAAGCTCACATTGAAGAGCAAAGCAGGAACAGGTGTGAAGCGTTCAATGTGAATCATGGATAGAAGATAGGGGAGATGACCTTCTCGAGAACCCACAAAGAACAACCTAGGACAGATAAGAGTTAGATTAAGTTGGAGTCACCCACATCCAACACTCATTTAGCCCTAACACACATACACGTAACACACACACCTATGTGTCTACATATCTATATCCATCCACACATACAAACACACACACACACATGCATACACACACACAACATTATCCAAATCCCAATATTATACAGGGGCTGAGCAAATGGTAGCCAGCCTCCCAAGATGAAAGGAGACTCCATTAATACAGTCAAAGAGATGGCCAGAGTTCCAGTTTAAAGCCTGCTTTCCTTAGCTCCAATGATAATCATTAAGATGGTATTTCCTCATATAAATACCCTTGCCTTCAGTCAGTAGGAAGGCAACCTCTGAGACAACAAACACTTTCACTATATACCCCTAGGATTGGAAGAGTGCAAAGGGACAAGGACTTTAAATAAAGGTCACTACACAGGCTAGAAAGCTAGCCAGTTTATGCTATATGCCATTAACACACATGAGACACAAAGTAGGCAGCATGAGAGCCATATTACCTTGATGAAGCAAAGATGGATGCATTGAGGCCTCCAAAGCAGGAAAAGGCAACAGCAATAGGAATTGTCCAGCTAAATATGCCAAACACCTTGTCAGCAAATGTCTGGTAAATGAAGAAAAGAAAGGAAGTCAAAGACCAGGGCAAGTAAGCATCTCACAAAGACCTGAAGTGGGAGGCGCATCACACGGCCTATGCTGAAGACTGGTCGCTGCTCCTAGACCAGATGATGGCTTCCACAAAGCAGCAATTCACTGCCCCAAGAACAGAGGAAGAGAGAGAAGTAGGTCATATAGCCTAATTTTTACTCTTATTTGTGACTGGCCCAACCATCAGGGAAAGGAAGAGTATAGTGGAAAGAAATCAATTTTGCGACACTATTTCCAAGACAGCCTCAAAATACAAATGGGACTAGGATCAAGGGACCCACCACAGCCACGGCATCACTTCCCAGCACAGCCTGGATATCCAACACTGTATAGTAGGCCACATTGGTCAAGATATAGATGAGGGTCACAATAGGCATAGAAATCCCAATAGCCAGAGGCAAGTTCCTGTTGAGAAAAATATCAAATCATTCATTAGGATCCTGTACCTCCTTCCTTCGGGCCAACAACATTAACTCAGTCCCCTTTTGGGAAAGTATTTTATGAGATTTAAAAACAAAACTAAGCTCCTAGTCCTTGGGCTCTACTGAATCTCCTTAACAAGGCGCTACCCCCAACATCTTTCAATTTCACTACTAGGTGAGATATCAGTCACAGGATCTTGAACTTAAAGAGTTGGAAGGGTTCTTAGAGGTTATTTAGTCTGACTTCATTTTACAGATAAGGAAATTGAGGATTAAGTGATTGGTCCAAGCTCATACTGGTACTAAGAAAAAATCAGGAACCACACCAAAATCCTCTGACTCCTAAACCCACTACACCATGCTATCTCCTCAAACTATTCATTCAGATATGTCTTCTTTTTTAAAGGCATCACAAAAACATGAAGTCTTTCAATCAGTGTAAAATGACTGTCTAAGAATGTAGCTACCATTGGAGTCTTCATGGAAGGGTTATATAAAAAACCTAGCTGGTGTACTTGAGAGTCAATGTCTCTACCTTTTTAGTGTGCCTAGCCCAGGGCTGGGACAGTAATACTTAGCCAGACTGACTTAAGTCTTTTCTTCAGGTTATATGCTTATAAATCAGACCAGGCTTTAGCTTTGACTACCAAGGTCACACTTCCTCTAGGTAGGACACTGGCCTCTAGTGGTACATAAGTTAAGGTGAAGTCAATGACCTTCCCTCCCAACTAACTCCTCCTCTCCCTCTTGTGCTTCTTTTGCTCAAAGCAACAGAAGGTAAAAGGAAGAGGATGGAGAAATGAAGAAGGGAAAGAAAGGCAAAGGTAAAGGGTAAAGAAGTTGTGAATGTGAGGAAAGATAGTCATTTATGTAAAGGTACCCACCACCAATGGGATTCCCAACATAAATTAGTCTGGTAGTGCATGACGAACTCAACTTTACCTTTCTGGGTTTTTGATTTCCTCTGTTACAAAATTAAGGGTGTCCCAACCTGAGTAAGAGAAGAGGGCAGAATACAGGGCGAGAGAGAGATTTCCCATATCCCAGGAAGCGCCCTGAAATGCATCCTGAAAGTGCTCAGAATGTCCTGCAAAGGGGGAGGGGGAGGGTTGAGATGGGGAAAAAGAAAAGCAGAGCAGAGAGACAGCAAAGTAGAAACACACAGAATGAAAGAGAAGCAGAAAGAATAACAAAAGATGGGGGGGGAGGGATTAAGGGCAGAGAGAAGGGAAGAGAAAAAAAAGAATAAACAAAGTTTTAGTGCAAACAAAATCAGAACTCCTGCCCCAAGCACCTCAGACCCCAAGAAAATTCAGTGCTCCCTCGACTAAAACAAAGCAGACCAGCAAAGTAAAAGTAAAGGCATTTCTGACTACCTTTTATAATAACATCCTTTTAAAACCCCAATTACCACTTCCTGCCAAATACCCCAAGTAATATCTGACCTTTTTTTTTTTACAATAAGAATACAAAGAGTTTTCCCTTTCTATATACTGAGAATATATTTTTTTAATCATACTCAGTACTATCTCTTGACATCATCAACCTTAGCTTGGAAAAATAGAACAATCTGTCTAAAGCTTATCAGACCTATGAATAAGATTCCCACTCTTCTGCTTTTTTCAATTATAATTGTCCTATGTTAAGAAATCACAGGCTGTGCCAGCCATAAAGCCTCCTTATCTTTACCTACTCACTAGCACTGAGATAATCATTAGAGCTTTCAGCTCAAAAAGATGTCCCCCAATCACCACCCTCCGTCCTTGGATTTTCTTTAGGAATAGCACAGGCTGGGACACACCTAGATTTTTCTCCCAGACTTAGGGAAACAATGAGCCCAGTTAATCCTGTGTTCAGTATCAGATGGCCCCAATGGTCCAGAGCCCTTAGGGAAACAATGAGCCCAGTTAATCCTGTGTTCAGTATCAGATGGCCCCAACGGTCCAGAGCCAGGGCAGGGTTAAATCTGAACATATAAGAAAATGACTTACTGTTTCCAGGGTATAAAGTAATGGCACCCAACAAGTCAACACACTCAGACATAAACAAGAAGAAATTTTTAAAGGAATCCAAACCCCTCATTTTACATAAGAGGAAACCAAGGCTCAGAAAGGCTAAATTTTGGGGGCAAGATTACATAGGTAGTAACAGAACTTGGAATCAAAACCAGGTCCCTCCAATACACTAAAATCATTACTTCTTCCACTGCCCCCTGGACCTGCAAATAAAAAGCCCCAGGAATTCATAGTTAGCCTCCCACACCAACCACAACCACAGTCCCCTGGCTCTCATGGCTTTGGCTATGCTTCCAAACAGAATGTAGCTATGAGAAACCCCAAACTCAACTCTCTCTTTGATGGCAGCAGCCACCTATTTGGTAGGATTTGAAAACTAATAAGCAGGTTTCTCTGCCCTCGAATAATCTTCCTTAATACTTGTTATAGTGTCTGAGATTCCATGTATGGAAATTCTCTTTTTAAGTTCTAAAGATTTTTGGTCACTAAGAGCCCAAACACCTCTGAAAGGGGGGAAATACCTTTAAGCTTTTATTAGTCAACAGCTTAGTAAGTATCCATGAAATTTAGAAAAGATCAAGGAATAGAATGGGATTGATCCTAGATAAGGGGAGAAGAATGTTAAGATGTAGCAAGGCTTCACAAGTTTACAAGCTGGTCTAAGAGAGGCCTTACTAGAGAAGGACAATATAAGAAAAAAGTTGTAAAACTGGCTCCCTACCCCACTGCTCCATGCCCATCTCCAGCAAAGCATTCTCTACTGAGTCCTATACCAACTGCAATATGACTCATTATCTCCCAACACAGCTCTGGACTCCCATATTTTAAGAGATCCCAGAGACTAGACAGTGCTAATCCCTGATGGGAGGATTAGTCCTAGAGGAGAAAGGGACACAACCTCATATCCAGCTGACTTTGGCCAGCCTATCAAGGGACCCAGTATCTTGCCAATACCTAAGACTGCGCTCCAAGGAGTCTCAAAGTCACATAACATGAAACAGTCACTATCTCATTAGTGAGATGAAACAGGTGAACCCAGGTCCTTTCACATATGCCAGAGAAGCTGGCAAGATGGCTAAACTAATATCCTCTCTCCCTCCCGAGACCAACTTACCCTGGCACAGTTTTATAAGGCCTGTGACGATGATAGCAATAAGGGCAAGAACCTTGGCATAGGTGAACACATCCTGTACACGCGTCCCCCACTTCACATATGCACAGTTCACAAATGTCAGCAGACCTAGGAGAGAAAATCCACGTGGGGCAGCAAGTCACAGGCAAGCTTGGGCAGAGAATTCCTGCCCCTTGGGCCAATAGCCATCACTAATGTTCCATTTCTTTCCCTAACTGCTACTCAGTGACATAGTAATACAGCTCAGATTCAGAACTTAGCATTATTATGGATCAACAAACATAAACCAGATAATTGGGTCAATGAAATGAAGCCACCCCCACCCAGGTCTGAATATACCTGTGAGAACCACACTAGCACTTGCCCTTCACCTAAGAAACATAGGCATGCACCACATCACTACCCCTTCTCAAATAGAGAATTCCCTCCACTAAATAACTCCCATTTCCTGCCCATTTCCCCACTTCAAATAATGCTGATGCAGCTACTTTCCTCTCTCTACAAGGAAAAGTCTCACACAGGAACAATTAAGTGATGATTAATCTGAGATGCTGGGCCTGACAGATTCCTGGCACACCTGCCCACGGCGCTCCCTTCCCAACTTCTATGCTATCCATTCTTCCTTCCTACTAGTTTGGGGAAAAAAAAGACAAGAACATCAGAAGACATGCCATTTACTACAAACCTGGGCTGGAAGAAAACATAGTGATCTTTATATCTACTACACCAGAGGTGGGGAACCTGCACTATACCCAACCCTAACCTTACTTTTTCTCAATAAACCTGAAAAGCTACTACAAAATATCCTAGCTCCATCCTGCCTTTCTAGATTTTTCCCTCAGTCCTTCCAAGGCCAGCATCCACCATGTGCACACGTGCAACATTCATTATTCCATCAGAAAGGTCATCCTTCACCTTCTCTACCTAGCCAGGTCTTGCCCTCACCCTGGAAGTTTTTTTCACCTGCACCAGCACCAGCACATTAACATCTCCTTTTAACTGTGTTTATCCTCTGTACCATGCAGATTAACAGTGATTCTTTACCCAAGACTTCCTCTAGCCTCATAGTATCCTCTGCTTCATATTGCTCCTTGGGCAGCTCAGAAAAGGTGTCGTCTTTTCTGTTTGTCACAGTTTTACACAATGCTGGACACTAAGAAGGCTCAATAAATGCTTTTTGAATTAAACCAAAATGAAGTATTCTTTTCTTCCTTCAAAGAAATTATAGGGGTGGCTAGGTGGCGCAGTCATATGGCAAGAGAGACCTCCAGACCAGCTCACAGACATTAAGAAGCCAAGAAGTAGGCAGCCTCTGGTCGTATATCAAAGGTTTCACTTCATTAAAAACAAGACAAAAACAAAGTTTTCACAAATGACCAGACAGTAAGATAGGGCAAGGATAATACAGCAGAGAAGGAGAGAAAGGGTCCAAAAGAATATATGTGACCTACCAGAAGGATAAGAAACTGCTGTACCTGGCACAATTCTAACTATCTATATTAGAACTCAGACTGGTGAATATAAAGGTTAAGAGACCCAAGGACAGATAAAGACTAAAACACTGACATACTGTAAGTAAGCCAAAGTTGCTCCCAGCTATTACCTGACCCCACCTCCTTATCTATCTTACTCCTAAATGCCACACCTCTGACTGCTTCAATACACTGCTAGTGACCCATTAAGGATCCAGTAAGACCATGAACCAATTAACAAGCATTTATTAAGCACCAAGAACAGATAGGAAACAATACTGGCTTTCAAAGAGCTTTCATTCTTACTGGCAGAGACTACATGTATGTGTGCACATGCATGTATTTATGTATGCATATATATATATATATGTGTGTGTGTGTATAAGTGTATATACAGACTAAAAACAAGAAATACAATGTAGTTCTAAGAGAAAGAGTGGTAACAGTTGGGAGTGGGGGGCGGGAAGAATGGAGGGAAGGATCAGGAAAGGCCTCAAGCAGAAAGCAGTGTCTGAGCTGAGCCTAAAAGTAAAGAGGTGGAACATTCCAAGGATGGGAGATGGTCACCACAAAGACCTTAAGATGGGAGATGGAGAGTTACGTGGGAAGAACATCAGGACCACCAGTTTAGCTAACTGTAGTGTGGAAACGGGAGTACTGCATATTTAGTGTGGAAAGGCAGGTTGGTCCAGGTTGTAAAGGTCTTGAAACCAAGAACAGGAGTTTATATATTCGATTCCATGGGCAGTAGGGAGAGGGAGTCACTAGAGCTTATTACTGAGGAGGGGATTGACATGTTCAGACTTTCATTTAAGGAAATTGCTTTTGCAACTGTGTGAAGGATGGATTAGAATAGAGAGAGAGTTGAGATGAGATCAATTATGGAGGCCACTGTAAGAAAAGTGATGAGGACCTAGACTAAGCAGTGGCTGTCTGAGTCCTGATAAATTTAGGGACAGATGTGAGAGATCTTGGAAAGTAGAAAGGGAAGATCTGGCAATGGATTAGAATGCTCTCAAGTACTTCAGAGTTTTAACTAACATTGCACATTCATCTCCCTCTGTTTTGGCCAGGGCTCTCAAGTAGAGTCTTCATCTTAGAGGCCAATGCATTTATTTCCAAAATACTTATTGAACAAAGAACAATCATAATAGTAATCACTGACATTTTTATAGTACTTTAAAGTTAGCATTTGATGCTCATCTCAGCATCAAATGTTTCAGCATCATAAAAACACTTTGTTTTTATCTCCATTTTGACAGAAGAGGCAACAGAGGTTCAGAGAGGCAAGTGTATGAGGCAGGGTGCAGGTTTTCCTGACTCCTAGTCCTGCTATCAATTCAATACCCCATAATGCCTCTCCAAACTGAACTGAATAGAGCTACAAAGTAGGTGCCTAATTTCAGCAGTTTGGGAGTGTTGTTTTTTTTTTAGACCTAGTGCTCAGCAGCCTCTTCCTCTACTTTTTTTTTTTGAGGGGGAAGGTAGGGCAATTTGGGTTAAGTGACTTGCCCAAGGTCACATGGCTAGTTTTTGTGTTAAGTGTCTGAGGCTAGATTTGAACTCAGGTTCAAATGACTCCAAGGCCGGTGCTCTATTCACTGAGCTACCTAGCCTCCCCTTTCTTCTTCTACTCTTCAGCCTAAGGGATATATAGCTTCTCTCATAAGTACAGCATCAGAGCTGATGGCCCTCTGTTTATGGAGAAGCTTAATGTTCCCCAGGCTGAAGTGGAAACTTCAGAGATAATTAGTGTTTGCTAGCTAAGAGAAATAGTGAACATAGAAACCTAGATGTAGATCCATGAGACCTCAGCTCCCCAAACCAATTTCCAAAGAGGAATCCCGGGCAGGAGAAAAGGACAAGGTAGCTCTATAGAGGCTCCCCTTATAAAGCTGCATCTGTATCACAGCCTAAGTTTTAGAAGTTACCAGGATGACTGCAAGAGATATAGTAACTCTCCTTAGAAAGAACCTATATCTTCCTGTCTGGTACAGACTTATTTGTTTTTGTAAACAAACTGTAAAGTTTTTACTAGATCATCTGAATAGCCATCCTGGGATTCTGAAAGTGGGGGGCGGGGGAAGAGGAGGAGGAGAGCCTTGTGACTACTTAGCACCTGGTCTCCACCCCAGAATTGGGTCTAGTGGTTAGAGGTTAACTGTGTTGTGGGCAAAGATTTATGGGAAAGAGCTAAAATACCATAAATGAAGGAAACCTTTTTATCTCGCTTGACAATCATTTTCCTAGTACCTACCGTGTTTCCCCGATAATAAGACCTATCCCGAAAATAAGCCCTCCCCTTACTGTGTAAGATTCCTCTAAAATAAGCCCTCCCCCCAAAATAAGCCCTATTGAGATTGCTACTGT